>NC_041383.1:813525502-813588174 GCF_002162155.2 Triticum dicoccoides | reverse complement strand
TTAGATTTTAGTTAGGGCAGTAGGTTAATTAGGTTATCTATTTATTTATGAATTTAGCTAGGTTTTAAAATAGGACAGAAATTTAGGGTTAAGCAATTGTAGTTAAAAGAAAAGGCATCATTTAAGCAATTGTCCAAATCAACATCCCTTGTTAAAGCAAATTTTGGTATGCTGAATTTAGGTAGGCTGAATTTATATGCAAATTTGAACTGGACATGTGACATGTGGATATGTCATGTTTTGGACATGTCATGTTTAGAATTTGGACATGTCATTTGGACATGTGATGTTTCGGTTCAATTTTGGTAAATGATCCGAGTGGCCTATGTTACGCCGGAATGTTGATTCATTTACGTTCCGCTGAATTTCAGGCGTTCGATATGTCCATTTTTTAGCAAAGGTCATGCCGAAATTTTACGTGAATTTTGGCATGATTTGTGCTACATAGTAGGCATATCGAGTGCTGGCACATAGATTTCTTTTTTATGTCATTTCTCATATTTTCGTCATTTTATAATTAAACGAGGAGACTTAATCATAGGAAACATGTCGAACAACGAAGAAACTGAGCCTTCTGACCAAGATGCAGACGAGATGGATTATGCGGGTGAACAAGAGAACCTCGACCATTTGACTGCTAAGCAAGGTTTGCAGGTCAGCCTCGATGATGGTACTGACGCCGACATCGACATTGACGGCGCCGGCACCGATGGCGGTGCCGAGACCGGCGGGGAAGGTACCGGCAGGGAAGATACCGGCGGGGAAGGTACCGGCGGGGAAGATACCGGCGGGGAAGGTACCGGTGCCGATGCCGCTAACGAAAAGAAGAAGCATAAGAAGCAGAGGATACGAAAACCTAACAAACTAGGGATTGGACGACTAATGATCACAAAGATGGCACTTGGCAAGTTTGAGCCATTAGAGCTGGAAGAACCGCGCAAGTGATATGGGAACCAAGTAGGATGCATCCTACGGGAATGCACGAGCATCAACGATGATGACTTAAGGAGTAAAGAACAGTTGACGTGGTTGCTCCTAACGAAGTTGCACAAGAGATTCAAGTTCCCCGACCGGTATGATAACATAGAACAACCGTGGGATGACCCGAAGATGAAAAAGATTAACAATCACGCCATGGGCATGTTCAGCAATGATTTGGCCTCCTAGAAAGGGAGGGTGAAACGAGCTATTCAGGCTGAGGAACCCCTATCCAAGATTCTGGAGGAAAATCCGACACTTACGGAAGAGGAGTTCGAAAAGTTCAAGGACACTTGCGCTATCGAGGCAGCCCAGGCTAAGCCTGCGAAATTCAAGAGCCTTCAGCAAAGGAACACGGGGAAGCATCGCCTCAGAAGCCATGGCTACCTCGGTAAAAGGCCCATATGGGATAAGGAGGACGCGGAACGTGAAGCCGCGGGTATCCCAGACCCCTTCGCGAAGTTCACTAGCCCCTTGGAGCGTGGCGTCATTAGGGCCCGCTACAAGTGGGACAAGGAAAAAAGGTTTTTTACATGGACCAGATCACGAGGAAATTGATTAGACTACTGGTAATTATTCTTTTACCACCTTACATTTAGCTCCATATCTAGTCGACTACACATTCCTAAACGGTTCACGCTCCTTCTGCAGGATAAGCAACACCAGCTTGCAGCTGAAAGCCCTAGGTGATATTGAACCCATTGTCTTTGGTTGAGCTCAATGCCCTCACGGTAATATTTCATTTTCGTTGCCTTTCGGATGTTTTACGCCACAGACATGTGTTTGCAGGCCGACGAAACCCCGTGCACCATACTCTACTTGATCAAAGGCCAGAAGGTGGATGTGGGAAAGGGGGTGATATTGAACCCATTGCAACCCACATTCCACAACCAGTCGATCCCCGCTGGGCACTTCAGGGTTAACTTGTCCAATGTGAAATCGGGGCACGAGGATTTGCCTCCTCCAGTACGGCATGTGGGAGAGGACGACGAGACCCCGCCGTGGATTGGAAGCTGCAAGGGTTGGGTGCTGCTATTGCCGAAGAATCTTCTTCATCTGGAGCTGGCCGAGAGCACACCAATAACCACATATCAACAAGCATGTGCGGAGACCACCGCCCCGCCTACGTAATTACCAGCTCCTGTAGTGTCGGGTGAGAGCGGCGGACGACGTAATGAAGGGGGTGCAATAGTATTGGCTGATGTAATCGGTCCTGTAGAACAGAGAATGGATGATGATGAGACGAAGGTCGACCCAATGGCTTTCGTCAATACAAACATGTATGACTGTGACATAGATATGATGAGTCAACCATATGACGAATCGGGCTATCAACATGTTAATGAGGATATGGATGATATGCCCGGGCAGGAAGGTCGTAGCAGGGATTGCAAGAAGTCTCTTCTCATGAAATCCTCATAGGACACGCCTGAAGATGCCGCCTCAACACAGGCTCAACTAGCCGGGGTTCGTATGGTGCTTAGCCCGACAACACAGGGGCAGGAGTTAGGGAAGGGTCTGGAAGGTGTGCCCAAGAAAAAGGAGAGGAAGAGACCAGGGAAGATATCTGCCTCCAAACAAGCCAGAGCACTTAGCAGCCAGACAATGGATTCTGAAGAGCGTGTACCCGTGAAAGGTGCGGCCATGTTCCATCTCACGGGCGAGCCGATGCTACTGCCGAAACCGCTGGAGGCACTATCAGGGGATCTCAGGAGACTGCACGACCATTTGCTGTCGACTGAGAAAAGCCTACTAGCCTCGAAGGATCCAGGATATCCAACATACGCAGCTCGTGTGCCTGAGGGGAAGTGCTACGTCGACACACGGCCTGCGGAGGTGTTCTTCTTGCGGTTTGACCATATCTTTGAGATGTTTCTGACAAGGCGGCTCGATTTTACAATCATCCGCCTTTTTGCGCTACATATGAGCTCCGTCATGAAGAGAGAAGAAGTCTGGCAAATCTGTGTGGCGGATCTGTACTACATGCACGAGTCTTTCTTGAGTCTCGGCGACTTGGAGTGTGAAACTGCTAGGGAGTACCTCCAAAACTTCATGGTACAGAATAAGGACCAAGAAATTGTCATCCTGCCTTATCATTCAAAGTAAGTCAGTTCGGGACAACCCTTTCGTACATTTCAATCATTCCTTCTCACTCATATGGAGAATAATTTGAGGTGTCTTTTCCCCGCAGCAACGGGCGCGCCGTCCTTATCGTTCTTTACCCGCGAGTCTCCCACGCCTTGTATTTTGACCCTTCCGGAGACTATGAGAAAAAGGACTACACCCACATAATGAATATTCTATATGATGCTCTCCAAGGCTTCAGCATTAGAGGTGGCCACATGCAGATTAGGAAACAAAGGAACAAGAAGATGGGTTTCGCGCATAAAACTAACTTCTCCTGCATCCATGTCCCAAAACAAAGCAAGAAGGATGGATACATCGTCCATCTCATGATTGAGTTCAGCATGAATCACCAAAAGCTTCGCATGGCAAGCAGAAATGATGATCATATCCCCAAGTGGCTAGAATCTCATGGAGAAGCGGGTTATAAACTTAGAGATGACTTCTTTCGCATCCAAAGGGACATTGCGATGATCATCATGAAAGAAATCGTCGATGAGAAGGGGTGTAACACCCCAAAAATTTAAACAAATTTTCTTAAGTAAAATTTGGCCAGAAATAAAATTTTGAATTATACTAGGCCAATTATTAATTTCAGAGCATGTTCTGTTTTCTATTTTCCAAAATTCTTCCCTCCATAGAAGATTATTTGTGTGAAATGTTGTGGTCCTTGGTTGTTTTGTAAATCATTTCATTTATATCATAAATAACAATAGGAAATATTTCCATAATAAAATTTGCCACAAGTTATTCTTTTAAAAGCATTTTCAGTACTTGAAACGCTTCTGTTGCACTGCAACTATTTTAAATAATTGTTTTAAAATCCCACAAAAATTATGAGAGGTCAGGTGATGCCTATAAATCACTTTTATGCAAAAACCTAACTATGTCTTTTGAAAATTTTGAGTGAAACACCCTCTTTTCAAATTCTGGCCCATCCTTGAGTTATAACTGCAACCCTACTTTTCCTAGCTCCATTACTTCTGTAACTTTTCCATCTAGTAGTCCTTCCAACCAACACCTTACCTCCAGGAGATCAGCTCTATTTGCATCTTTTAAGTCCACCAAACACTGCTCTGAAGTTTCTGTCCAGAACTGAATTCTGGTCAAACTTGCACTAGCAAGTTTCTCACCTTGCAAAACTAACTTCACCACCATCTCTATCATGTAAAGAGACCCCACTCTGCCAAGTTTCAAATCAATCAAAATCCTCTAGCTTGCCCTAGCATTTTGTCAAACACCGTGTGGGCATGACAGAAATGCTGCCACTTTCTAACTTACGTTGGAGCTTGGTAATTTGGCCAAACCAGCATGTCCATCACTCCTCCAATACCTAGAAGCACCATCATGTTGATTTGTAGCTCGTGTGAGTCCCTGTAGATGCCACCGGCAATCTGACGAACACCTAACATGCGTGCACCAGGCGCGGCCAGAGCGTGTGTTTTGCACGCATCGGCACCGGGCTCCGGCCGTGTCTCTGCTGCTTCCACCTCTCATCCTGATCCTCCTATGGATCATCCCGACCACAAGGAACCTCGCCGACACCCTCGCTTGACCTCTAGCGCCGTCCACCGCCGGCCACGACGACCAAGACCGCCGCCCGACGAGTCCCGCACGGCCATGTCTCTGCCTGAACCGCGTGGCGCGTCCTGGGCAGCCCAGCTCCTCCCAAGAGTAACTGCGGGCGGCCACCGCCCTCACCGTCCACCCTGCCGACCTCAACGGCCTCGCCTACCACCGTAATGGCCGCCATCGTCGTGTCTATCTTTGGGAACCGCGAAGCCGACCTCACCGGGCTATAAAAGGTTACCCCGAGCATGATCCCAACACCATCAGCCCCTCTCCTCCCTCTGTGAGCTCTCTCGAACAGAAGAACGACCGAAAGCGGTCGTCTTCCTCACCTCCGACCGAGGCGGCCGCCGCCTCTGTCTCGTATATTCCGACACCACCAGGGCCTCCCCCTCTCCACTCTCTTCACCACTAGCCTCCTGGACCTCCCTCTGATCCACTCCCCCGTCCAATTTGGCCTAGGATCCACCGGAGGCAAGAGCTCCACCCTGCCCGACGGCCGCCATCCGCTGCGGAGCTTGTCGCCGGCGACTTCGTCCACCCCAGGGACCATGGCGACCACCGACGGCACCGCCTCGACCCCTTGAGCTCGTGGGTGGCCTCGGTTTCCCGTATGGTGCCATCGTTCGCCGGCAAACCTTGCCGGAGCGCCGCCTCTGTTCGGCCAAAGGAGACGGCGCGCGCGTGGACTGGCCAAACCTGACCAGTGGGCTAGGCGGGCCCACTGTCAGTGATGCAGCGTGGTGCCAGCTCGTTTAAGTGGAGACGTACCAGGCGGATACGCCTTCGACGTCATCACCCTCCCACGCGTCGAGCGACTGGGCTCGGCCCAGTAGCGCTAGGCGGCTATACTGCGCCCAGGGTGCGTTTCTGCTCAGCCCATCACAGTAATCCTTGTTTCCTTTTTCTTTTCCAGCAGATTTCAAATAATTCCACAGCGGCCATTTCACATCCAAATTCTATGATTCTAATTTCTACATACTTCTAAATTCAGGCTCCATTTATCCAGATGGGGTGAACATTTTTCCTAAGCCTGGTTTTTGCTGGATCCAATAAATAGTCCATTTCCTTGATTATTCCAGCTTAGTAAATTCATAGGAAAATCATATAAACTCTAGATGACTTGATTCTTTATTTTGTATTTCTCAAATTTCATCTAGTTTATTTTAGTATTTATTTCAGAAATTTCCAAACAACGTTTTTGGCACTGTTTTGGATTTATGTGGTGATTATAATATTTTGAAAATAGGAAATGGAGGGGAGATATAATTTTCAAAGTTCTGGAATGCACCCAACATTTCTGCATACTCAAGGCAAGCATTTTGAACACATGATATCGTGACTGCATAATTATTTCTGGCATGTGTATTTGAATTATCAATATGTTGAATTCCTATAGAGTTTGCATATTGCTGGTCATACATGCATGAACCCCTTGATGGTATTTTATTTTCACTTAAACATTAAGTATAAGTGAGTACAGTTATTTTCATGTGCCATATGTGCCTGTGTTGGTCCAGGCTAATTTGCAGGAAGAATCAGTCACGAGAAAAGTGATCGTGAGACTGAAATCTCGTGGTGACGAGAATAACCAGTGGGGGTATGTTGAGACATACCAGAGGTGGTGACCCTGTTGGGTATTGCCAAGGAGTTGTATTGTGCTAACCACTGCAGGAAAACTTAAACCTCCTGAGTTGACTGTAGATCGAGTCTTGTTCCGGTAACCCCCATACTGGTTCGTGCTACCACTTGTCCCCGCCGCAGGCAGGGTACGGTTCAGTAAGTTGTTAACCCCTTTCCGTGCACACACCATACAGAGAGGCCACAATGAGGGTTTCCAGGTACCGGCTGCAATGCCAGTCATCGGGCCAGGGGCATGGGTGTATCTGGCTAGGCCGAGAGGGGGGCACCCCTTGTAATCCGCGCGTGTTAATAGTGATCCCATGCTACTCGATACGATTATCTCTCCGCCTTAGAGTTTCTCTTGAACGATGCTTTGGGTGATTCCTGGCATCCGGAAAGTTAATCTGGTGTGTGCTAGTCAGGTGTGTTTTGAACCCAAAGGTCGTAACGGGAATTAGTCAGCGTCTCGGTGCTGGCTAAAGAAATCCTTTACTTGTGGGTAAAGAGTACACCCTCTGCAGAGTTATATCTATTAGAATAGCCGTGTCCATGGTTAAGGACTACAGTCTGGGTTGGTCAAGTGTCGGTCTTAGTGTCAGTCTCCGGAGGAAATAATTAGTGCCCATGGTTCCTTTTGCAGGATAATGATTGTCACGACTGGTGCTATTATGAATATTGTTGTTGATATGGATATTGTGGTGGACTAACCTTTTCCTCTTATGTCTAACCTTGAGTATCTCTTGGGATGGCTAGACTACCTGGGATATTCAAGTTTATTTTCGTTTCTGAGTATCACTTGGGATGGCTAGTCCACCTGGATACTTGTGTTATTATTTTCTTATCAGCCCATTATGAGGCGTCACCTATACACCTGACTGTGGCATTTCTTTTCAAGACCTCTCGTGGCGTCGCTTGAGTTCTCGGGCTGTCTTGTCTCGCTCGATTCTCTTTTAGACACCCGTTCGGCATTTGTTTTCAAGACCTCACGTGGCGTCGCTTGAGTTCTCGAGCGGTCCTGTCTCGCCCGATTCTCTTTTAGACACCCGTTTGGGTTTCTCTTGGAATTCTTCGGGCGGTCCAACACCCGACGTTCCATTTCATTTTTTTTGATTTACTAATAACATGACTTATTTTCTATATGAATATTTGTCATGCCATGCTTTAATACTGAGTCAGTAGATGCATGTAATTTTAATTCATCATGAGCATATGCATCCGGTATATCTTTTGTTCTTGATGTTTGCGAGTACATTCAAACATACTCATTGGCTTCTCCCTGGCCATTGTGTTGGCCAGATCATGACTCAGAGAGGAGCACTGCGACGACACCCCAATCTAGGATTCGGAGATAGCAACCATGCGAGAAAGGAGTTATCCAGGTCAGCTGTTCCCATGGGAATGGAGTTCCATCAATGTTGGAGATCCACGAGTCGCTTCCATCATCTGCCACTAGGAATCATTGTTGTACTCAATGGACCTATAAGGTCATGTACTCAAATCCTTGTAATTGCTTGGAATTCTGTATCAAGGAAATATCCACCAGCAACAGTACTCCTGGGGCTGGTGGTGACATAAGGGTCATTTGCTGGGAATTTATGTCCCGGAAAACTGGCCCCGACAACCTTGGTATCAGAGCCAGGCTGACCACCGGCTCATCCTATCTTAGCCTGGTCACTATCCCTAGGTTTCCACACCATCCATATCCTTTCTTATCCACCGTCAAGCTCATCCTATCCGATAAGCTTGCACAGTGGCCAGCCGACATCCTTTTGACTGTCGGTGTCGAACCTATCGTCCTAGGCCATAGGCCATGCGCCCGTGGCCAACACCTGAGTTGACCCATCCGCAAGCGTGCGATGGAAGACTCCGCCGGCTTATAAAGGAAGCCTTGCCCGAACCCAGCACATCACAACTCTCAGTCGCACCCTGATTTCCAAACCACTAAGATGCCTGGTCCCATCGGCCGCAATGAGACCACCGCATCCGAGCTTGGAGATTTCGTAGCAATCCTTGCCAATCTCACTTGTCGTGCTTTTGGCATAGGTGAACCCCCAGAGTATGTTGTGTACCAGGAACACACAAGTGATGTCATTCATCACTTCTGGGCCACGGTGGACATCTACGGTAGGGGCACCACATCAGAACGTCCCTACCAGTTCACCGGAAGGGCGACCTCCGACGAGCCCCAAGCCATCCAACTTGCAGCCCGAGAGGGTATAGTTCATCTCCGGCATTTGTCGCCGAGGGCTAACACTCGCCCTTTCTTCTACTACCCTAGTCGTGAAGGCTATGGTAGCCCGACCCAAGTCGCCAATGGTGACCATGAGTTGGATCCTACTCTAGTGCATCTGGTGCGCTACCTGAGAGCGCAAGAGGCACTATTCGATCAGGTCACTAATGACCTCATTGCGACTCACGTGATGCTTGCTCTCCTGACACCGGTGAGAAGTGAAGCTGCAACCGACACCGACACCCCGATAATGCTGCTTGGGAGGCCAGTTGAGCCCCCAAGGTCTGCTCCTGTCATCCATCCATGCAATGCCTTCACCTCCCCAAGAGAACTCCGTCATCTCTTGGAGACCTACTCCAACAGGATTGTGATCACGAGACCCCACGAGGGGCATCATCGCTATCCCAGCACTATAGCTCCCCATCCTACCCCGAACAACTCCGACACTGAAGCTCACGGAGACGCCTCGACATCTGCAAGACATGCCCGACTGGATGTCAATGAGGTGGACTGAGTCCACCAGGAGTGTTATCAAATCCTAGTAGTCCTGTTATCTTGTATTTTCAGGGTAGCAATCGTATGGCGTAGTGAGCTTGTCAACTACCCGTGTGCCATTATTGTAATGGTACTATGTGAGACCTAGCGTAAATTATTGGTGTATGGCAATAGAGTAAATGCTAGACATGACTGCCGACACGCATAGTAATACGTCACACTCCTTTTGAGAAGTGGTGTTCGAGAATTTGACTTGGACAACCCTATGTCGGAGCCGATGCACAAGTCGTGCCAGCGCCGCATCGTGTTTCCTGACCCAGTCACCTTATAAGGGGTCGTATCCATGCACCACACCATCCACCACCACACTTGAGCACCACTCTTCTCCATTCATCCTTCCATGTGTCACCCCGGAGCCTACCTACGAACTCCAGATGCAAGCCCTAGTAGTTTCGTTAAGGTTTTGTGGGATCTGACCCACAACACCCTTAGTTCCAGCCACCCACCCCGGTATGAGTTGTTCAAAATGAGGATCACCCCCGATTCCTCGAAATAATGGGCAGTTGTGCACATCCCACGAGAGGATTTAAATCAAGGCCCTCCACATGTTGTCTTCGTCGGGAGATCCATGCCAACTTCAGGCATGGCTATTGAGGTTGCTACTTATGAAGCAGTTACCCATCTTCGATTCACGGTACCCGCTGCCAGTGAAAGGAAATACTACTATTTCCTGAGCTGTGCCGCTTCTGGAGCAGAAGCCACGTTCCGTTGTGAACGCATAGAGGGGGATCTAGCTCTGGCCAACCTCATTCAGTATGTGATGGCCCAGGAGCATCTAACCCAGCAACTGATGGATTACCTCCATTATCTTGCTGTCCTGAATCCCCACATCGCCATTGGTGGACCACCATGGCCAACTCCGGAAGGGCGTGTTCTTCGTTTACTTCCTTCACTTACCCCGGAAGAAGAAGAATGTGCCCCAGCACCAGGAACCTTCCCACAAGATCCTGTAGATCTCACCTTCGGATCGTAGACGATCATTGCTGCTGTACCTAGCACTAGTTTACGTGTTGCAACCGTTGTATTGTAATTTAGGGCGTATGTCGTAAGTGCATTGCCATGATTGCATTCTGCATATGATCATTGTTGTGATTTGCATTCATTTCTTCTGCCCTTAATTACGTAAAATTTGGCCAGAAATAAAATTTTGAATTATACTAGGCCAATTATTAATTTAAGAGCATGTTCTGCTTTCTATTTTCCAAAATTCTTCCCTCCATAGAAGATTATTTGTGTGAAAAGTAGTGGTCCTTGGTTGTTTTGTAAATCATTTCATTTATATCATAAATAACAATAGGAAATATTTCCATAATAAAATTTGCCACAAGTTATTCTTTTAAAAGCATTTTCAGTACTTGAAATGCTTCTGTTGCACTGCAACTATTTTAAATAATTGTTTTAAAATCTCCAAAAAATTATGAGAGGTCAGGTGATGCCTATAAATCACTTTTATGCAAAAACCTAACTATGTCTTTTGAAAATTTTGAGTGAAACATCCTCTTTTCAGATTCTGGCTCATCCTTGAGTTATAACTGCAACCCTACTTTTCCTAGCTCCATTACTTCTGTAACTTTTCCATCTAGTAGTCCTTCCAACCAAAACTTTAACTCCAGGAGATCAGCTCTATTTGCATCTTTTAAGTCCACGAAACACTCCTCTGAAGTTTCTGTCCAGAACTGAATTCTGGTAAAACTTGCACTAGAAAGTTTCACGTCTTGCAAAACTAACTTCACCACCATCTCTATCATCTAAAGATACCCCACTCTGCCAAGTTTCAAATCCATCAAAATCCTCTAGCTTGCCCTAGCATTTTGTCAAACACCTTGTGGGCATGACAGAAATGCTGCCACTTTCTAACTTACATTGGACGCTTGGTCATTTGGCCAAACCAGCATGTCCGTCACTCCTCTAATACCTAGAAGCACCATCCTATTGATTTGTAGCTCATGTGAGTCCCTCTAGATGCCACTGGCAATCTGACGAACACCTAACGTGCGTGCACCAGACACGGCCAGAGTGTGTGTTTTGCACGCGTCGGCACCGGGCTCCTATCGTGTCTCTGCTGCTTCCCCCTCTCATCCTGATCCTCCTCTGGATCATCCCGACCACCAGGAACCTCGCCAACACCCTCGCTTGGCCTCTAGCGCCGTCCACCGCTATCCACGACGACCAAGGCCGCCGCCCGACGAGTCCCACACGGCCATGTCCCTGCCTGAAGCGTGTGGCGCATCCCGTGCAGCCCAGCTCCTCCCAAGAGTAACTGCGGGCGGCCATCGCCCTCACCATCCACCCTGTTGACCTCAACGGCCTCGCCGACCGCCGTAATGGCCGCCGCCGTCGTGTCTATCTTCGGGAAGCCGCGAAGCCGATCTCACCGGGATATAAAAGGTTACCCCGAGCATGATCCCAACACCATCAGCCCCTCTCCTCCCTCTGTGAGCTCTCTCGAACAGAAGAATGACCGGAAGCGGTCGTCTTCCTCACCTCCGACCGAGGCAGCCGCCGCCTCTCTCTTATTTATTTCGACACCACCAGGGCCTCCCCCTCTCCACTCTCTTCACCACTAGCCTCATGTACCTCCCTCTGATCCACTCCCCCATCCAATTTGGCCTAGGAGCCACCGGAGGCAAGAGCCCCACCCTGCCTGACGGCCGCCATCCGCTGCGGAGCTCGCCGCCGGCGACTTCGTCCACCCCAGGGACCATGGCGACCACCGGCGGCACCGCCTGACCCCCTGAGCTCGTGGGTGGCCTCGGTTTCCCGTATGGTGCCATCGTTCGCCGGCAAACCTCGCCGGAGCACCGCCTCTGTTCAACCAGAGGAGACGGCGCGCGCGTGGACTGATCAAACCTGACCAGTGGGCCAGGCGGGCCCACTGTCAGTGACGCAGCGCGGTGCCAGCTCGTTTAAGTGGAGACGAACTAGGCGGATACGCCTTCGACGTCATCACCCTCCCACGCGCCGAGCGACTGGGCTCGGCCTAGTAGCGCTAGGCGGTTATACTGCGCCGAGGGTGCGTTTCTGCTCAGCCCATCACAGTAATCCCAGTTTCCTTTTTCTTTTCCAGCTGATTTCAAATACTTCCACAGCGGCCATTTCACATCCAAATTCGATGATTCAAATTTCTATATACTTCTAAATTTAGGCTCCATTTATCTAGATGGGGTGAACATTTTTCCTAAGCCTGGTTTTTGCTGGATCTAATAAATAGTCCATTTCCTTGATTATTCCAGCTTAGTAAATTCATAGGAAAATCATATAAACTCCAGATGACTTGATTCTTTTTGTGTTATTTCTCAAATTTCATCTAGTTTATTTTAGTATTTATTTCAGAAATTTCCAAAAAACTTTTTAAGCACTATTTTGGATTTATATGGTGATTATAATATTTTGAAAATAGGAAATGGAGGGGAGATATAATTTTCAAAGTTTTGGAATGCACCCAACATTTCTGCATACTCAAGGCAAGCATTTTGAACACATGATATGGTGACTGCATAATTATTTGTGGCATGTGTATTTGAATTATGAATATGTTGAATTCCTATAGAGTTTGCATATTGCTGGTCATACATGCATGATCCCCTTGGTGGTATTTTATTTTCACTTAAACATTAAGTATAAGTGAGTACGGTTATTTTCATGTGCCATATGTGCCTGTGTTGGTCCAGGCTAATTTGCAGGAAGAATCAGTCACGAGAAAAGTGACCGTGAGACTGAAATCTCATGGTGACGAGAATAATCAGTGAGGGTATGTTGAGACATACCAGAGGTGGTGGCCCTGTTGGGTACTGCCAAGGAGTTGTATTGTGCTAACCACTGCAGGAAAACTTAAACCTCCTGAGTTGGCTGTAGATCGAGTCTTGTTCCGTTAACCCCCATACTGGTTCGTGCTACCACTTGTCCCCGCCGGAGGCAGTGTACGGTTCACTAAGTTGTTAACCCCTTTCCGTGCACACACCATACACAGAGGCCACGATGAGGGTTTCCAGGTACCGCCTGCAATGCCAGTCATCGGGCCAGGGGGCATGGGTGTATCCGGCTGGGTCGAGAGGGGGGCACCCCTTGTAATCCGTGCGTGTTAATAGTGATCCCATGCTACTCGAGACGATGGCCCTCCCTGCCTTAGAGTTTCTCTTGAATGATGCTTTGGGTGATTCCTGGCATCCGGAAAGTTAATCTGGTTTGTGCTGGTCAGGTGTGTTTTGAACCCAAAGGCCGTAACGGGAATTAGTCAGCGTCTCGGTGCTGGCTAAAGAAATCCTTTACTTGTGGGTAAAGAGTACACCCTCTACAGAGTTATATCTATTCGAATAGCCGTGTCCATGGTTAAGGACTACAGTCTGGGATGGTCAAGTGTCGGTCTTAGTGTTAGTCTCCGGAGGAAATAATTAGTGGCCATGGTTCCTTTTCCAGGATAATGATTGTCACGACTAGTGCTATTATGAATATTGTTGTTGATATGGATATTGTGGTGGACTAACCTTTTCCTCTTATGTCTAACCTTGAGTATCTCTTGGGATGGCTAGACTACCCGGGATACTCAAGTTTATTTTCGTTTCTGAGTATCACTTGGGATGGCTAGTCCACCTGAATACTTGTGTTATTATTTTCTTATAAGCCCTTTATGAGGCGTCGCCTAGACACCCGACTGTGGCATTTCTTTTCAAGACCTCTCATGGCGTCGCTTGAGTTCTCGGGCGGTCTTTGGGGGAGTCCTGGATAAGGGGGTATCCGGACAGCCAGACTATATACTTTGGCCGGACTGTTGGACTATGAAGATACAAGATAGAAGACTTCGTCCCGTGTCCGGATGGGACTCTCCGTGGCGTGGAAGGCAAGCTTGGCGATCCGGATGTAGATCTCCTCCTCTGTAAACCGACTCTGTGTAACCCTAGCCCCCTCCGGTGTCTATATAAACCGGAGGGTTTAGTCCATAGGACTCACGATCATCACTATCATCAACAATCATACCATAGGCTAGCTTCTAAGGTTTAGCCTTTCTGATCTCGTGGTAGATCAACTCTTGTAATACTCATATCATCAAGATCAATCAAGCAGGAATTAGGGTATTACCTCCATCGAGAGGGCCCGAACCTGGGTAAACATCATGTCCCCAGTCTCCTGTTACCATTATCCTTAGACGCACAGTTCAGGACCCCCTACCCGAGATCCGCCGGTTTTGACACCGACATTGGTGCTTTCATTGAGAGTTCCTCTGTGTCGTCGCTACAAGGCTAGATGGCTCCTCCATCCTTCAACCACGCTATCCTGGGTGAGACATTTTTCCCAGGACAGATCTTCGTGTTCGGCGGCTTCGCGCTGCGGGCCAATTCGCTTGGCCATCCGGAGCAGATCGATAGCTACGCCCCACGCCATCCGGTCAGGTTTGGAAACCTAAACTACACTGCCGACATCCACGGAGACTTGATCTTCGACGGATTCGGGCCTTTGTCACGAGTGCCGAACAATCACGACGTGCATGACCTAGATCGGCAGTCGGACGGTATTCGGAACAGCGCACCTGCTACCGCTCTGGACTTCGCTCCAAAGCGGGTCGTGCCTTCCAAGGACGGGTGGATGGACCCCGCCTCAGAGGCCGCATGCTCCTCGGCGTTGGAGCCGAACACAGACTCCCCTCCTAAAGGGATATGTGTCTCCGGACCCCCGGACTCACCTCCGGTCGTGTGTTCCGGGCCACACGCGTCCGTTCCCATTGAATCTAACTGGGCTCCAGTCATGGAGTTCACTGCCGCGGATATCTTTCGGCACTCACCCTTCGGAGACGTGCTGGATTCATTAAAGTCTCTCTATCTGTCAGAAGACTCCTGGCCGAACTATGTTCGGCCCGTGTGGGATACGGAGGACGAAGAAAACCCCGACCCACCCACCACCCACTTTATAGACACTGTCGATGACCTAACAGACATGCTTGACATCGACCCCAATAACATCGATGGTATGGACGTCGATGCAGGGGAAGATTCGGAACCACCGCCCACGCGGCGCTGGACTGCCACTTCATCATACGATGTCTACATGGTGGACACCCCCAAAGAGGACAATAGTGACAAAAAGGACACAGCGGAGGATAAACCCCCTGGGCAAAAGCAAAAACGACAGCGTAAGCGCCGCCTTAGGTCCAGTCACAGTAAAAATAGCGATAACAACCCAAGACAAGATGACACTCCGGTTGATTTCGAAGGCAACAACGACCATGGGGACCCAGCGATGGAGCAGGATAAACCAGGCCAGGCCGAACACAGCCCGGAGCAGACACCCGATCACAATTCAGAGGGCCAAACTCATCATGCTACCTCCAAAGAAGATAATAGCCCGGTTGATGATGCATTCACCATCCTGGATGAACATTCAAACCAAGACAAACTCCGCAGAAAACTCCTGGCCACAGTGCGGAGCCTGAAGAAGCAGAAGCAAAGACTTAAGGCCTTGCAGGATACGCTCAACCGACAATGGAATAAGGTGCTGGACACCGAAGGAAAACATGGCGATAATCGCCACAAAAAGAGCTACCCAAAGCGCAAATTGCTACTCAAATTCGACAATGAAGCCGCAGCACCCGTTCGGCCCAAAAACAATACGGCTACTCAGCCGGACCAACCACCTCACGGCTGCGATAGAGCAGCCACTGATACCGCACATGATTTACGAGAGCTCCTGGACAAAAAGGCCAGTGCGGCCAGGTCCATCTATGGGTCCAGAGGACAGGCTCCGACGCGGGATTATGGTCACCACAACGATCATGCCGGGCGAATACCAGTCCGGAATCAACACCGGGAGCAACAACAGCCGGCAGCAGGCCGCGACACGGCCAGATACAGAGGGGATGCACACCCCCTGTGCTTCACGGACGAGGTGCTGGATCATGAATTTCCACAGGGATTCAAACCCGTGAATATAGAGTCATACAACGGAACGACGGACCCCGGGATTTGGATTGAAGATTTTATCCTTCACATACACATGGCTCGTGGGGACGACCTCCATGCCATCAAATACCTCCCCTCAAGTTAAAAGGACCAGCCCGTCATTGGCTGAAAAGCCTCCCCGAAAACTCAATTAGAAGTTGGGAGGAACTTGAGGATGCTTTCAGGGCCAACTTTCAAGGGACCTATGTTCGGCCTCCAGACGTTGACGATCTAAGTCACATAATACAGCAGCCCAGAGAGTCAGCCCGCAAGCTTTGGAATAGACTCCTCACTAAGAAGAATCAAATTGTCGACTGTCTGG
Source organism: Triticum dicoccoides (assembly GCF_002162155.2). Lineage (NCBI taxonomy): Eukaryota > Viridiplantae > Streptophyta > Magnoliopsida > Poales > Poaceae > Triticum > Triticum dicoccoides. Next base: position 813,571,844 of record NC_041383.1, on the reverse strand, counting down.
ACGCCGAAGCCCTAGCGGCCTTCAAACACAGTATCCGAGACGAGTGGCTCGCCAGACAGCTCGACCAAGAAAAGCTGAGAATGATGGCAGCCTTAACAAGCGTCATGACTCGATTTTGTGCGGGCGAGGACAGCAGGTTGGCCCGTAAAGGCACCAGTGACCCAGGCACATCCGAAATCCGAGATGGCAACGGGAAGCCACGGCACACCAAGAACAAACGTCGGAATAACGACAGTCCGGACAACACAGCAGTCAACGCCAGATTCAGGGGCTCTCGACCCGGTCAAGGAAAAAAGCCATTTAACGGCAGTAAAGAGGAACCATCCGACCTGAACAAAGTCCTGGACATATTGTGCCAAATCCATGGCACTTCCGACAAACCTGCAAATCATACCCACAGAGAATGTTGGTGTCAGGACCCCGATCCTAAGTCACACTGATCTAGCATGTAACACATCATATCACTTTGCGGCCTCACGCACGGTATTCCCACAGGTGCCACCTTACCTGGCCCGGGAGCGTTTGCGCCTTTTGGCTCACGTATATGATAGTGCCGCTAGCATCCATATGACAAAGAACCCGGGCTGACATGGCTAGTCGTGAACCCAAAGTGGCACTAACTTATAGGGACAGGCATACATGACCCAACAACAAACGTGTTGGTCATCAGCGAGTGAATCCAGGCTGTAGCACTGGGCTAGCAGGACTCCGGTGAACCGGGCTGTAGCGGGCTAACAGGACTCCTGAATTCATTGCGTCACATTTCCCCGAGGGGACAGACACAGGAACGAAGAAGGACACATGCCGGCCAGCCTAAGTGTTACGGAGCAGTAGCAAGCTACCATCGCTCAGTGGAAACACTAGGAGACATTTCCCGGTAAGAGAGGCTACTAAAGATAAACAACTAGATAGTCAAATCCCACACATACCAAGCATTTCATTAACATACGCACAATATGCCCGATATGTGCAAATACAACATGGCATCACAACATGACTCTACGACTCAAGTATTTATTCAATAGGCTCCGAGGAGCGAGATATTACAAACATGAGTCTCATGACCCAACATTCAGAGCATACAAGTCAAAGCACAAGCGGAAGCTCAACATGTCTGAGTACAGACATCTACAAATGAAAAAGGCTGAGAAGCCTGACTATCTACCAGATCATGCCGAGGGCACAAGATCGTAGCCAAGGTAACAAGCTAAACGTCGAAGTCCACGTGAAACTACTAGCGAGACTGAAGTCTCTCTGCAAAAACATAAATTAAGCAACGTGAGTACAAATGTACCCAGCAAGACTTACATCAGAACTATCTACATATGCATCATTATCAACAAAGGGGATGGTGGGGTTTAACTGCAGCAAGCCAGCTTTGACTCGGTGGCTATCCTAAACTACGACTGCAAGTAACTCTTTTGAGGTGGCGCACACGAGTCCACATATTCACCATATCAATACACCACTATGGATCCGCTCCCGTCTCCCTACGAGAACGCCATCCATAGCACTCACGCTTATCTTGCGTATTTTAGAGTATCCACTTTCACTTGTCTATGAACTATACAGGTAACCCAGAAGTCCTTTACCGCGGACACGGCTATTCGAATGGATCATATTAACCCTGCAGGGGTGTACTTCTTCACACACGCTCTCACCACTTACCGCCGTTTACACGACATGTACTCGGCAACCTTCAAGCGGAAGCCCAGCGAGGGTGTCGGCCACGACCTGACTAACCACACAAGTCTCTCGTCCAGGTTTATCGCCTATTCGGGTTCCATCCGCAAGGAGATCCCGCCGGGGTGTCGCTCACGGCCCCAAACGATGTGTGCAGGGTTCCCAAGCCCACCATCCGGGTGCCACTTGGTACACCAGGCCACTGTGCCTAGTCTGTCCCAAGCCCACGTGTACCGGGTGCCACTTGGTAGACTACTAACACTACCTACAAACACCAGAAACTAGTTGCAACTCCTGGACAGAGATCAAGTTGATTAATAAGCCGAGAGAGCTTGGAGTGTCGGGAACCAATGTGTGGTAGTAACTGTTCATGGATCACAAACACAGAACTCAGTTCCTGAGGACGGCTGCAATGAGACAACCCACCATGTACTCCTACATGGCCTCTCACCGCTACCTTTACCAAATCGTGTTCACACACTTAGCTCTCAACAGTAGGACATGTTCACCACATTCCAATTCATCCCCGATGAATCAGACCTGACTCAACTCTAAGCAGTAGCAGGCATGACAAACAAGCATGAATGAGTAGGCACATCAGGGCTCAAACAACTCCTACTCATGCTAGTGGGTTTCATCTATTTACTGTGGCAATGACAGGTCATGCAGAGGATAAAGGGGTTCAACTACCGCAGCATGTAACAGTTGAATCGGTGTTGTCCTAATGCAGTAAAAGAGAGCAGAAGCGAGAGAGTGGGATTGTATCGCAATGAACAAGGAGGTTTTTCTTGCCTGGCACTTCTGAAGATAATATAGTTTCTTCATCAGTGTCATCGAACTCATCGTCGAAACCACGTCTATCGAGAGGGGACAAACACTGGCAAACAAGGAAGAACACAATCAATGCAATGCACAATATGATGCATGATCATGACATGGCAATATGATGTGGTTTGAGCTAATGCAACTAGCAACCAGATTAAATGAAGTTGGTTTGAATTCAAGATTCAAATTCAAACTCCATATGTGGATATTTAAATGCCATTATATGATTTGTGCTAAACAGCAGCTATAAGTTGTTCTAACATGCATGAAAATGGTACAGATGGATAGATTGGATTTTTCTGATCATTTTTCATATATATTGTGTTTCATTTGGAGTTACGGTTGATTTTATATGAATTTTAGAAGTTTTGGATATTTTCTGGAATTTCCTGAATTATTTTAAATCCAGAAAATTATTAACTACGTCAGCCTGACGTCAGCAAGTCAACAGGGTTGACCAGAGTCAAACCTGATGTGTGGGGTTGGTCAACTGCCAAGTCAGCACGGTCAACTCTGGCACGTGGCTCCCGCTGGGTTAATAAACTAATCTTAACCAGGAAAATTAGCCCGCTGAGTTAAACATGCGGGTCCCACTGTCAGTGACCCTTGGGGGGTTAGTTAGGTGCTAATGACGGTGCCGCGTCACTAGCCACCGGAGTTGGACGCCGGCGACCAAACCCAACGGCGGAGGCTCGCCGGAGTTGCTCGGAACGGCGCTAACGAGCACCGTTTCGCGCGTGGTTTGCGGCTACGGCGAGCTGGCGGTGCGGCGCATCTAAAGGAGGCAGCGGGAGGTGCCGGGGTGCAGTGTAGCGGCAGCGGCGACGGGCGGAGCAGCGGCCGGAGTTTGGCCGGGTGCGGGAACGCGGCTGCAGCGCTCGAGAGAGCGAGTTGGGGTGCGGGTTGGGTTCCTGGCGAGGTTTGGAGCACCTTCACGTGCCCAGGAGCGACGAACACGGCCTCTGGCCATGGCGGCGACATGGTCAGTGGCGGCCGGAGATCGGGCGCGGTGGAAACGGTGACTACGGCGGCCAAACATGCACGGGAGCTAGGGGAGAGGAAGAGGAGCTCACCGCGAAACCGGAGGGGGTCTCAGCGAGCTCGGGGACGCGTCGGAGATGACGAACGGGCGCCGGCGATCTCGGCGACCGAGATGTTGAAGACGACGGCATTGATGGCGAAGTAGAGCTCCCGGTGATGCGTGGCTCGACGAGGAGGAAGAGGGGGTCGAGGCGAAGCTTTTGGTCACGTCGGAGAAGTCAGGGGGAGGCGGTGGCGGCGGCGGCAGCAAGCGGCGGCGACGAGCTCCACTCGGTGGGAGAGAGAGGGAGCCAGAGGAGGGGATGGGGACGAGAGAGTGAACGAGGGGGTTCCAGTGGGTGCGTGGCGTCGTCTAGGAGCACCGGGGAGGAGCCAGGCAGGCAGGGAGGGAGGAGGTGGCCGTGGCGCGTGCCGGCGCGCGGTGGCCACACGCCCTCCTGCCTACTGGCAGGAGGTTGAAGACGGTGGCGGCTGCGATGGGCTGGGCCGCTGGAGTTGGGCCAGGTGGGCTGCGAGGTGAGCGCCAGGTACTTCTCTCTCTATCTCTCTTTTCCTGTTTTCTATTTTTCTGCAGCTTTGTGGCTTTATTAAAAATACTAAATCAATCCCAAAAATCATGCAACTGCTCATGACCACTGTTAGAAATATATCCTACAGTAAACATTTCAGTTTGGGATTATTTGAGTATTTAAAATATTTTACAGTATTTAAATGCCCAAATGCAAATAAGTAATGATTTAATTCAAAAATCCAGAATGGCCTAAAAATATGTGCATCATTTTTGGCAGAGGTTTTCACCTTTACCAGAAATCATAAACATTTCCAGAGGGCATTTTGGGTTTATTGAAAAAGATTTTTTTTACCCTAGTTGAATTCATTAGCTGCTAGGGTTTATCAGCCCCCATTTCAAGTTTCATAAAATTTAAACATGATGCATGGATGCTAAAGCAAAAACAAGCAAGGCCTGAACTGGGGACGTGACAACTCACCCCCACTAAACAAGAATCTCGACCCGAGATTCAAGCGTAGGGTAAGACGATGGGGAACGCAACCTAACACAATCTTCACGATCCAGGTTGCCCTTCATAAGAACATTGATTCGATCACCATCATTGTCTCGACGTCTTCCTCTGAGAACTCCAACTATCAAGACAAGAAGAGGAAAGGAAAATTCTAGAAGAATTGATCTTCTCGAAGACCGAACAACTCAGGATGAACTCATGGGATGAGACATAGCAGCATCCCCCGAGCTGAGACACGAGGCATACATCTATAAGGATGGAGTGGAACAGATGACAAGGGTTCACTAGGTAGGCAACAATTTCACGCCCAAGAAGGTGGTGAACGGTTGTTAATGTAGCGAGGAAGTAATGACCATGATTCCATAACGGAACACCTTAGGGAAGGTGACTCGTAGAATATTCTTTGAAGTGGCAAAAAGAATTACCTTTGATTCAAAGATCATTGGAACTCTCCTCACCAGCCTGAGGCAATTTACGAACGATCGTTTGACAGAGTTCGGGAGAACGACACACTTGGGGTAGAATGGATGATGTGGATTACCTTGTTGAAGACAACGTAATGGATGAATTTTCTTACCACCGGAAATGGAAGGGACCCATGGTAGAATGGCACATTGGCGGTGCAAGCTGGGAACAAAATGCAAATGCTGGGAATGATTGTGGTAACTGGGGAAGAACCCAACAGTAGAGAGTGAATCCACTGTTTGAAAGGGTCATAGCATTGCCGAGGAAACTGAGAGCACTCCAGTTAGTGCCGATGATAACACCTAGCGCTTGTGCGTGCTCTCAAGAACTTGAGCATTTCCATAATCATCAAGGTTTTACCAATATCCGTGTCAAGCATCCTGGCAACACAACTTACTACCGTGATGAATGGTGATGGATGATGCAGATGCATAGGAAGATAACAGCTTCTCAGAGCTCACCTTAGCGAGGCCAAGGAATCAAAATCTGTATGATTGACCGAGAAACATTTAGCACTCCGCTTCTAATGCCCTCCTTGATGTTCTACATACCACAGTCATAATTTAAGCATTAATGTGGCCATCAAGTATAGGTCAGACCTCGGAAGAGAAAGGATTTATAAGGAACACTTCTAGAAAAGTCACATGAAATCCTTATAGAGAAGATGGGCAAATTGCTCATTCAAGATACTACAATGATAGATCTTCCGGCTAGGTGTGTCGGCCAACATTAACCTTGTCGGGACCTACATCATAGATCTTGGAATAGTTCCAACCATCATATCTGTCTGAGATTCAGATCTGGTTGGTAATAGGACATTCCAGACTCATCAAATCTATAAAGAAAAATGAAAGTTTGCAACACAAATCAACGAGATGATGTTGCGAGATTCTCGGGAAATGAACTACGATAGCAAACTCCAAGGCATGAGTTGGTTCTGCTACATACATGTGAACATGTTGTCCCAGACAAAACATTATCACATGGTAGTCTTACAATAAAACACTACCGAGTTCTGGTTGGGAACCATCTTCGAGGATAACGGAATCTTGTACAAATCCGTCTGGTACCTTCAGGACTAGCACGTAGAACTTATTATCCTTGAACAAATCAATCAGTGGCTTGGTGTGCTAGGGGATACATATGGAATGAAGATGATCAGTCTATCAGACCATAGAATACTTCGCACATGCATGACTGACTTGGGATGATTCCAGAGGAGCAAAAACAAACTTTCTCGAATTCACGGCGGCAACTTACATCAAATGCACGTGAATTAGAGGAAGTCACTTCTTTCATCCGAGCATACGCTTCATGAGCCGGACATGAAGATAATGCTTTTTAGAAGTTTCCAACACTAGCTGGATGTTTAACATGAATCATGGAGATGATGAAAAATGTTGTCAATGGGCTCAACAACAATTTATCAAGATTTCCATATAGATGGAATTCCATAACTATGTGAACAAGGTAATAGCATTGGTCAAACCCAAAAGATATAATGATGTATGCTCGACAACCGCGAGTAAGACAACATTACGAACATCGTTGGTTCTGATTTGATTTGACGATAGCCCACACTCAAATCAAGTTTTGACAAGGCAATAAATCCAACAATTGATCACGAGGACCAATTGGTGAAGATATCATCTTTCTTCAACACACACACAACACAAAGATATCCGTTAACATGAACTAAGTCAGACAAGCTTTTATCTTCCAACTCTCCAAGTTGTTGTTTAGCTTGACAAACTAGCTCAGGGTTATCCAACACAGATTCTTGGAGAAAAGGTGGTTTACAAGGAAACCAACTTGATCACGAACTCAACATAGCGGTCAGGTGGCAACCTGGTGATACTTCCGAGAAGATAATCGAAAAATCACGAACCACCGATATGCTATTAAGCTCGAGATCAATCTTGCTTTTCAGGGCAAGACGAGATGATCAAAAGAGCGAGGGACCGATACGATCCCAACTCATTGATCGAAGAGTGCACCCGAAAATAAGGACTAGGTAGCACAATCTATCTTAGAATGACGATTCGAGATCCAACACGCTAAGAATGAAATTATTGTCCATTAACTACCAAGCAACAAGGTTGCTGGGAGTATTGATTTCACACATCACGATTCACTTGTCGGCATTCCGGTTGCAACAACATGGGAACCGAGAAATGAATAATGATGGAGAGAGTATCACTGTATCAAGAGTTCATAGGATGGTGAGCAATTCCCGTGATATTCTTGATATAAAGATGGTAATACTCCAAGGTGGAGTAGAGCAAAAGCTGGATTAGTATTTATTCTGCGGAGCACAACTACTTTGACCCAATCCTGGATGTGGATGAGGTACTGGAGTTTGTTTCTCCTAGTCATTCCGGGATAGAATGGCTTGACGGACCACAAGAGTAATAGGCATCGATGAATGAATGCACGCATACTCTTGACTATCAACTGATAGACAAAGGTCAGAATACAACTAAAGAGGGACAACTCAAAGAAACATACGGTTTTCTGAGTTGTGGATGCATAGATTAGTATGTTGAACCAAGTTCAACAAGTTTCTTCCGGGTAATCCATGCAGAGAGGTAGGACTGGCAGAGTATCAACATAGAATTGAGAACTCATCGAGAGCATTCTTGTTGTGATCTCTTGGTTCAAGGAACTTCTGCCATAAGCGGTTCATAGTATTTGGAAGAAGGAAATACCATGGACCTCGAGGACTAACGCAAAGGTTACTAGTATCCTAAAGGAACTAGCAATCACTATCAACATGAGGTAAGTAGGGTAAATCTCGGGTTCAAAACCCAGAAGTAGAATACCTACTAACTAGTTGGCATCACAGGATGCTTTCCAGAATGATGGCCAGAATCATCACACTGGAAACACGAACATGGCTAGATTACTAGATGATCCCCTAAGACACCTAGGGTCATAATACTAGCTCCAACATATATGTCAAGGCAATAAAGTACCTCAACTCACTTATTTGTGTGATTAATCTGACCAAAGGCACATCGGGAACAGGAGGAAGGGATTTGCAAATGCATCAGACTATTTAGAAACCTGGGATGACTCGGACAGCATAACGGCTGTAAATGCTCGAAAGATTGGAGACATGCTACAAAAATGGTGGCATAGCCACTCAAAAGCACAATATCAAGGTTTCAAGATCAATAGTTAACATACAGAAGATAGTAGGAACTGAACTCAAGCTTAGAACCATCAATCATATAGGTCTACGGATTAGTAACACGTGATCCTGATAGAAAGAAGAGAAATCCTAATTCCTTAACCCCGTAGGAAAGATAAGATGACTCGAATCAGAAGGGCATAAGGTATAAGGAGTAAAAACAGCCTTACGTTCCATCCCACAATCAATTCCCTTATATAACTAAAGAATTTCTAGACTCAACTTCGACTAGTTTGGCCTGGTAATCCTACAGGCAGTCAAGCTCTGATACCAAAGCTGTCAGAACCCCGATCCTAAGTCACACTGATCTAGCATGTAACACATCATATCACTTTGCGGCCTCACGCACGGTATTCCCACGGGTGCCACCTTACCTGGCTCGGGACCGTTTGCGCATTTTGGCTCACATATATGATAGTGCCGCTAGCATCCATATGACAAAGAACCCGGGCTGACATGGCTAGTCGTGAACCCAAAGTGGCACTAACTTACAGGGACAGGCATACATGACCCAACAACGAACGTGTCGGTCATCAGCGAGTGAATCCAGGCTGTAGCACTGGGCTAGCAGGACTCCGGTGAACCGGGCTGTAGCGGGCTAACAGGACTCCGGAATTCATCGCGTGACATTTCCCCGAGGGGACAGACACAGGAACAAAGAAGGACACATGCCGGCCAGCCTAAGTGTTCCGGAGCAGTAGCAAGCTACCATGGCTCAGTGGAAACACTAGGAGACATTTCCCGGTAAGAGAGGCTACTAAGGATAAACAACTAGATAGTCAGATCCCACACATACCAAGCATTTCATTAACATACGCACAATATGCCCGATATGTGCAAATACAACATGGCATCACAACATGACTCTACGACTCAAGTATTTATTCAATAGGCTCCGAGGAGCGAGATATTACAAACATGAGTCTCATGACCCAACATTCAGAGCATACAAGTCAAAGCACAAGCGGAAGCTCAACATGTCTGAGTACAGAAATCTACAAATGAAAAAGGCTGAGAAGCCTGACTATCTACCAGATCCTGCCGAGGGCACAAGATCGTAGCCGAGGTAACAAGCTAAACGTTGAAGTCCACATGAAACTACTAGCGAGACTGAAGTCTCTCTGCAAAAACATAAATTAAGCAACGTGAGTACAAATGTACCCAGCAAGACTTACATCAGAACTATCTACATATGCATCATTATCAACAAAGGGGATGGTTGGGTTTAACTGCAGCAAGCCAGATTTGACTCGGTGGCTATCCTAAACTACGACTGCAAGTAACTCTTTTGAGGTGGCGCACACGAGTCCACATATTCACCATATCAATATACCACTATGGATCCGCTCCCGTCTCCCTACGAGAACGCCATCCATAGCACTCACGCTTATCTTGCGTATTTTAGAGTATCCACTTTCACTTGTCTATGAACTGTACAGGCAACCCAGAAGTCCTTTACCGCGGACACGGCTATTCGAATAGATCATATTAACCCTGCAGGGGTGTACTTCTTCACACACGCTCTCACCACTTACCGCTGTTTACACGACATGTACTCGGCAACCTTCAACTGGAAGCCCAGCGAGGGTGTCGGCCACGACCTGACTAACCACACAAGTCTCTCGTCCAGGTTTATCGCCTATTCGGGTTCCATCCGCAAGGAGATCCGGCCGGGGTGTCGCTCACGATCCCAAACGATGTGTGCAGGGTTCCCAAGCCCACCATTCGGGTGCCACTTGGTACACCAGGCCACTGTGCCTATTCTGTCCCAAGCCCACCTGTACCGGGTGCCACTTGGTAGACTACTAACACTACCTACAAACACCAGAAACTAGTTGCAACTCCTGGACAGAGATCAAGTTGATTAATAAGCCGAGAGAGCTTGGAGTGCCCGGAGCCCAATGTGTGGTAGTAACTGTTCATGGATCACAAACAGAGAACTCAGTTCCTGAGGACGGCTGCAATGAGACAACCCACCATGTACTCCTACATGGCCTCTCACCGCTACCTTTACCAAATCGTGTTCACACACTTAGCTCTCAACAGTAGGACATGTTCACCACATTCCAATTCATCCCCGATGAATCAGACCTGACTCAACTCTAAGTAGTAGCAGGCATGACAAACAAGCATGAATGAGTAGGCACATCAGGGCTCAAACAACTCCTACTCATGCTAGTGGGTTTCATCTATTTACTGTGGCAATGACAGGTCATGCAGAGGATAAAGGGGTTCAACTACCGCAGCATGTAACAGTTGAATCGGTGTTGTCCTAATGCAGTAAAAGAGAGCAGGAGCGAGAGAGTGGGATTGTATCGGAATGAACAAGGAGGTTTTGCTTGCCTGGCACTTCTGAAGATAATATAGTTTCTTCATCGGTGTCATCGAACTCATCGTCGAAACCACGTCTATCGAGAGGGGACAAACACCGGCAAACAAGGAAGAACACAATCAATGCAATGCACAATATGATGCATGATCATGACATGGCAATATGATGTGGTTTGAGCTAATGCAACTAGCAACCAGATTAAATCAAGTTGGTTTGAATCCAAGATTCAAATTCAAACTCCATATGTGGATATTTAAATGCCATTATATGATTTGTGCTAAACAGCAGCTATAAGTTGTTCTAACAGGCATGGAAATGGTACAGATGGATAGATTGGATTTTTCTGATCATTTTTCATATATAATTTGTTTCATTTGGAGTTACGGTTGATTTTATATGAATTTTAGAAGTTTTGGATATTTTCTGGAATTTCCTGAATTATTTTAAATCCAGAAAATTATTAACTGCGTCAGCCTGACGTCAGCAAGTCAACAGGGTCGACCAGAGTCAAACCTGACGTGTGGGGTTGGTCAACTGCCAAGTCAGCACGGTCAACTCTGGCACGTGGGTCCCGCTGGGTTAATAAACTAATCTTAACCAGGAAAATTAGCCCGCCGAGTTAAACATGCGGGTCTCACTTTCAGTGACCCTAGGGGGGTTAGTTAGGTGCTAATGACGGTGCCACGTCACCAGCCACCGGAGTTGGACGCCGGTGACCAAACCCAACGGCGGAGGATCGCCGGAGTTGCTCGGAACGGCGCTAACGAGCACCGTTTCGCGCGTGGTTTGCGGCTAGTGCGAGCTGGCGGTGCAGCGCATCTAAAGGAGGCAGCGGGAGGTGCCGGGGTGCAGTGTAGCGGCGGCGGCGACGGGCGGAGCGGCTGCCGGAGTTCGGCCGGTTGCGGGAACGCGGCTGCGGCGCTCGAGAGAGCGAGTTGGGGTGCGGGTTGGGTTCCTGGTGAGGTCTGGAGCACCTTCACATGCCCAGGAGCGACGAACACGGCCTCTGGCCACGGCGGCGACATGGTCAGCGGCGGCCGGAGATCGGGCGCGGTGGAAACGGCGGCTACGGCGGCCAAACGTGCACGGGAGCTAGGGGAGAGGAAGAGGAGCACACCGCGAAGCCGGAGGATGTCTCAACAAGCTCGGGGACGCGTCGGAGACGACGAACGGGCGCCGGCGATCTCAGCGACTGAGAGGTTGAAGACGATGGCATTGATGGCGAAGTAGAGCTCCCGGCAATGCGTGGCTCGACGAGGAGGAAGAGGGGGTCGAGGCGAAGCTTTTGGGCACGTTGGAGAATCGAGGGGGAGGCGGCGGCGGCGGCAGCAGCAAGCGGCGGCGACGAGCTCCGCTCGGTGGGAGAGAGAGGGAGCCAGAGGAGGGGATGGGGACGAGAGAGTGAACGAGGGGATTCCAGGGGGTGCGTGGCGTCGTCTTGGAGCTCCGGGGAGGAGCCAGGCAGGCAGGGAGGGAGGAGGTGGCCGGGGCGCGTGCCGGCGCGCGGTGGCCACACGCCCTCCTGCCTACTAGCAGGAGGTTGAAGATGGTGGCGGCTGCAGTGGGCTGGGCCGCTGGAGTTGGGCCAGATGGGCGGCGAGGTGAGCGCCAGGTACTTCTCTCTCTATCTCTCTTTTCCTGTTTTCTATTTTTCTGCAGCTTTGTGGCTTTATTAAAAATACTAAATCAATCCCAAAAATCATGCAACTGCTCATGACCACTGTTAGAAATATATCCTACAGTAAACATTTCAGTTTGGGATTATTTGAGTATTTAAAATATTTTATAGTATTTAAATGCCCAAATGCAAATAAGTAATGATTTAATTCAAAAATCCAGAATGGCCTAAAAATATGTGCATCATTTTTGGCAGAGGTTTTCACCTTTACCAGAAATCGTAAACATTTCCAGAGGGCATTTTGGGTTTATTGAAAAAGATTTTTTTTTACCCTAGTTGAATTCATTAGCTGCTAGGGTTTATCAGCCCCCATTTCAAGTTTCATAAAATTTAAACATGATGCATGGATGCTAAAGCAAAAACAAGCAAGGCCTGAACTGGGGACGTGACAACTCACCCCCACTAAACAAGAATCTCGACCCGAGATTCAAGCGTAGGGTAAGACGATGGGGAACGCAACCTAACACAATCTTCACGATCCAGGTTGCCCTTCATAAGGCCTGAACTGGGGATGTGACAGTTGGGTCTTCAAGCAGGCCGGCAAGTTAAACGCCGAACATAAGGGAAGGGAAACACCAAGCGAAGACGAGGATGAACCTCGCCAGCCGGAAACTAGGGGCCAGAAACAATTCCCACCGGACGTCAAAACGGTAAACATGGTGCACGCAACTCACGCAGAGTTCGTAGCCCCCCAATTTAATCCCTGGGCAACATGCCCGATCACGTTTGATCACAGGAACTACCCGGCCAGTATCCAACACGGAGAATCGGCTGCCTTGGTGCTCGACCGAATAATTGACGGATACCATCTTACGCGCGTCCTAATGGACGGCGGCAGTAGTCTTAATTTCATATATCAAGACACCATCCGCAGGATGGGGATAGACCCATCCAAATACATCAAAACCACGCCACCTTTAATGGAGTAATTCCACACGTCGTGGCCCATTGTTGGGGCTCCCTCGTGTTAGAAGTAACATTCGGTTCTCCCGACAATTTCAGACGCGAGAACTTACTCTTCAACATCGCTCCCTTCAACAGCGACTATCATGCATTGCTTGGAAGACCGGCCTTCGCTTGCTTTAACACAATACCAAACTACGCCTGCCTTAAACTCAAAATGCCCGGTCCACGCGGCATCATCATGGTCAGCGGAAACACAGAATAGTATGCGGCAGTTCCCGCTGCCGGACTCTAGGCGGCCTCTCCCATCGGAACGCATGAACGGTCGTTAAGACCACGAACATGGTTAGACGAGTCCAATACACCACTTTTCACAATGGCTCGGATAAACCTGAGCCAGGGGAGGTACATGTGTCCCCATAAATAATACGAGGGGCTGCAAACATGTAACACAAGCCCACAATTCGGCTTGCCTCGTTAACAGGCCGGATCTCGAACATTCCTCGAGCATAACTAACTTTTCGCACGTTTTCTTTTTCATTCTTACAGACACTACCAGTGCGACACCCTTTCAGGATACGGCGCAACGGAGACACAGGCGCAGACGTGCAGCAGGGCCCCGCCCACAGGTTTCTCTTTAGATTAAGCCCCTGCGTAAACCTTCTTTACTATCTCTTGTTGCTCAACGTCCCATGGGTATTTTATACACCTGTACGGGACACTGGCGTTTTAGGCTTTTTTTTGCCACGACAGATCAATGCGCGTACCTGGAATCACAGTGTCAAGGGCATTGTTTAGCCCAATATATTTTATAAAGTCCGAATACCTTCGGGAGTGTTCGGCGTCACGAGTTTGGCCTTATATGCATCAGCTCCGAATCATGTCTTTGGTCAAACGTTGGGTTAGCCCGGCTCCTAGGTTTTCTACCTTACGTTCCGTTCTATCGGCTAAGGTGGCCAAAGGAGAACTACTGCAATTGTGCCCTGGTTATTCCGGATGAGCACCTCAGTAGAGAAAGCCGAAAACTGACTATCATGATATAGCGAGAGACTGGTCAACCACTCGAGGAGTCATAGGAATCTAGAGGATTCCTCCGCATTAATGAAGGACCGGTCTACCGGTCAAGTACGCACACCGTATCCGGATGCACGCGGAAGTACCAGGGGCTATATAGTAGCCCCACCTTTCAACTCCTATGGCTAAGCGAAAGTGTTACAGCTATATAGTCTGGTTGCCTGGTTCGATGTGCGATCACCTCCTTAATGGACCAAGACGTTGGATCAAGTGTGTTTCTGCCTATCTTCTCGAACACCCCCGCATTACACATGGGGGCTAAAGCCGACGACTGCTAACGTTCATGCTATATGAATACATAAACAGCCACACAGGAGACATTATAATACTTTCAGGAAAAAGTATAAAACACAGCCTCCATAATTAAACACATAATTGTTCATAACTAATAAGTTCGTCATTCCAACATGACATTCTTGGAACACTAAGACTCTATTCTACGGGCACCTTCTATGACCTGCTCAAAGTAGTGCTCAGCTGGGCCTTGGCTTCTGGCCGGACCCCGGGTTGCAATGCGGGTGGCTTCCATATCCGCCTGTACGTTTTCACGCGGGCAAGAGCCATCCACGCACCCTCTATGCACGTCGATCTCTTCATGGCATCGATCTGCGCCCTGGCGCCAAATAATCATTGCACCAGACCAAAGTAACTATCCGACTTCGGCTCCTTCAGCCACAAATGGTCTATTACATACCTCATTGCAAGGCCGGACAACCTATGGAGCTCGGCTATGGCGGCAATCTTCTCACTCAAGGGCAAGGAGCGTGCTGGAGCATTAAATTGCGACTAGAACAGTTTCTCCATTTTGTTATCCTCATGATCCTTGAATAACTTGGTCGCGTCAGCCGCACTCTTCGTCAAGTCCGCATACTCATCTGCGGCGCTCCATAGCTTATCCAACGGAGCATACTTTGGATCTAAAAACTTCATCCGCAACACATAAGGACTTCCGTCCGCGATTTCTCCGGCTTGTCGAAGTTCCTCCCGTGCATCTCTAATCTGAGAACGCATCTCTTTAGCCGAATCCATCGCCTTCTTCAGGTCGACTGCCTTTATTTGATTCTCTTTTCCGAGAACCTCATACCGGCCGGCGGCGTCCCTCAGCTCCACAGCCATCTCAGCTATCTTCTCCTCGCTTCAGAGACGAGCGGCCTGTTCGACTCTTAATTCTTCGGCTGCCTTTAGAGCAGCCGCATTTCTAATCCGGGCTTGTTCCTTGGCTAGAGCAAGCTCCGCCCTCAGGGACTCAACGGCAGCAGCACCACCTGCAACTACATAACACCACATTAGTATTTCAAACCTTATTGCAAAAATAGATGTGGATATAGGAAAGCATACTCTACGACTCCTCGAATCGCTTGTTAACAAGCGCGACGTCGGCCTCCACAACGTCAATCTGCCGCCTCAATTCGGCGCATTCAGCGGTCTGGTCTATTGCCGAACCCTTAGCAACCTGCAAATCAACACAGGTGCGATCATAATTTGGGAGTGTGATCCTCTGTTTTCTGCCATTGACTGGCATCCGTAGTCTCAGGGGATACTATCTATACAGAGCGCATATATCGCATGCGGTTCAACTAAAAATTGCGGCTTACCTCAAAGCCTTTGAGCAGGCTCCTAAAAGCTTCGTTTAAACCGCTTGTGGCAGAGGAGATTTTCTCCAACACCGTACCCATTAGGGTACGATGACCCTCCAAGATATCAGCTGGCTCCTGGAGGCCCGTCAGCGTGTTCGACCGGACTCCGGACTCTCCCGGACCCTTTTCGTTGTCCGCCATGGGAGCCGAACGCGCTGGGCTCGGGGCGGCTGAAGTGTTAGCTTCCGGACCCATCGGATCCGGACTCCTCCATGAAGATACCTCAGGGTCGCCCGCCCCACGGGGTGGAGAGGCTGGTGGGGTTTCACTCTCCATCATCTCCGGAAGAAGATCCCCCGAGGACGAACCCTGTTGAGACGAACTACTGGCCGGACAACAAAAATAGGTCCTGGTTATTACTCTCAGAGGAAGAAGCAATAAGATCCTTGCTTAATTAAACTTAATTATTTTCCCTTGTTTAGGCGCCCCCGTCTCCAAATCTTCGGAGGCGGCCCTTTTCTTCCCGCGGGGGGAGGAAACCTCAGAATCGCCTCCCCGATTCTCCTCCTCTGTGGAAGCGCTGATTCCCCTGGTTCAGATGCGCAGTGTGTGAGCCCCACTCTTGGCCTCCCCGCTTTCCCCTTCAGCTTTCTCTGGTGGCACTCGACGAAGTGTCCGTTTGAGAATCCCGGCAATTGCCGGGCCGGGCGAACCTTCGGGAAGAGGGGCCGGACACCTGATCCTCTCCGCCTTTCTAAGCCAATCCTAGTTGCGGACAGTGTTTAGAACAATGCTATGCCAACTATAAGCAAGGTGTTCGGTTATGGGGTTACTTACTTGGGTATCGAGGCGATTGCAGCTCAGGCCCGCATCCTCGGTGGTGTCCGGACACTTTATTCGTGGTCCGAAGAACAACTTATACATCCCTTCCGGTGTCATACTGAAGAAGTGTTGAGTGGACCTTCTGGATTGAATTCCCACATCCGGAGAGGCCGGCGTTTGCACGGCAGGATCCGCCGAACTAGCATTACTTGGATTATTTTGACAAGACTAATGTTCCTCTCTAGGAGATCCTGAATGTGGCTTTGAAGCATTGGTACATCGTCCGCAGGCCCCCAGTTTAGTCCCACATTGGCCCATGATGCCAGTTGAGGTGGAGGGCCCGAGCGGAAGGCAGGCGCCGCCACCCACTTTGAGCCTCGGGGAGCTGTGACATAGAACCACCTCCGTTGCCATAAATCAGATACCTCCGGGAAGGACCCTTCGGGCCACAGGGCATCAGCGTTCCTGCTTATTATGGCACCTATGCACTCTGCGTGTCGCTCCTCAATTATCTTCGGCTTCACATCGAAAGTCTTGAGCCATAAGCCGAAGTGGGGGGCAATGTGAAGGAAGGCTTCACACACAACGATAAATGACGAGATGTGGAGGATGGAATCCGGAGCTAGATCGTGGAAATCTAGCCCGTAGTAGTGCATGAGCCCCCTCGCAAAGGGATCGAGAGTGAGACCTAAGCCCCGGAGGAAGTGGGAGACAAATACGATGCTCTCGTTGGTCTCGGGAGTGGGGATAACCTGTTCGGGAGCAGGAAGCCTGTGCTTGACATCGGCGGTCAAATAGCCAGCCTCCCTGAGCTTCGCAATATCCTCTTCTGTGACAAAGGAGGCCATCCATTGGCCTTGATGGTCAGATTCGGACATGATCAAAGATCCAGGGTGCTTAAGGTCGGGCTTTGTGTGTTGGAACTCAGGGCGCGAGATGTGCGAGGGTGGAGATAGAGGGATAGGCCTAGGCTCCTTTATAAAGGGGAAAAATATCAAGCGTCCCTGAACGTGGTCGTTCGGGACTTGCCTAAAAACACGGGGTCATGCCAACAGGCACGGTTGGATTACCCATACCCGTATTGATGAGAATCCCGCAATAAGGGGAACACGATCTCTGCTCTGACAGGACGTGCCAAGGAAACCGCCTCGTGGTGTGTGCGGTAGCAAGTTGTAAGAATGGTTCGAATAAAAACCGGACCATGGCGTGATGTCACTTTTCGAAGAATTGTCAGCAGATTAGATTCGTGGATTATTATTATTCTCTCTACGGTGGTATATGGAATGTTATCTTGCAGAGCTGGACACGGTCCTTGTGTTCGGAATTTATCTTGGAGTATTCGGAGATGGAACCCGCCTCGCAATGCCGAATACAATCTACGCGCCGGACTCATCGTCATTGAAGCCTGGTTCAGGGGCTACTGAGGGAGTCCTAGATAAGGGGGTATCCGGACAGCCGGACTATATACTTTGGCCGGGCTGTTGGACTATGAAGATACAAGATAGAAGACTTCGTCCCGTGTCCGGATGGGACTCTCCTTGGCATGGAAGGCAAGCTTGGCGATCCGATGTAGATATCCTCCTCTGTAAACCGACTCTGTGTAACCCTAGCCCCCTCCGATGTCTATATAAACCGGAGGGTTGTCCATAGGACTCACAATCATCATTATCATCAACAATCATACCATAGGCTAGCTTCTAGGGTTTAGCCTTTCTGATCTCGTGGTAGATCAACTCTTGTAATACTCATATCATCAAGATCAATCAAGCAGGAAGTAGGGTATTACCTCCATCGAGAGGGCCCGAACCTGGGTAAACATCGTGTCCCCAGTCTCCTATTACCATTAGCCCTAGATGCACAGTCCGGGACCCCCTACCCGAGATCTGCCGGTTTTGACACCGACAGTCTTGTCTCGCCCGATTCTCTTTTAGACACCTGTTTGGCATTTCTTTTCAAGACCTCACGTGGCGTCACTTGAGTTCTCGGGCGGTCCTATCTTGCCCGATTCTCTTTTAGACACCCATTTGGCATTTCTCTTGGAATTCTTCGGGTGGTCCAACACCCGACGTTCCATTTCATTTTTTTTGATTTACTAATAACATGACTTATTTTCTATATGAATATTTGTCATGCCATCCTTTAATACTGAGTTAGCACATGCATGTAATTTTAATTCATCATGAGCATATGCATCCGGTATTTCTTTTGTTCTTGATGTTTGTGAGTACATTCAAACGTACTCACTAGCTTGTCCCTGGCTATTGTCTTGGCCAGATCATGACTCAGAAAGGAGCACTGCGACGACACCCCAACCTAGGATTCGGAGATAGCAGCCATGTGAGATAGGAGTTATCCAGGTCAGCTATTCCCGTGGGAATGGAGTTCCATCAACGTTGGAGATCCATGAGTCGCTTCCATCATCTGCCACTAGAAATCATTGTTGTACTCAATGGACCTATAAGGTCATGTACTCAAATCCTTGTAATTGCTTGGAATTCTGTATCAAGGAAATATCAACCAGCCACAGTAATCCTGGGGCTGGTGGTGACATAAGGGTCATTTGCTGGGAATTTATGTCCCGGAAAACCAGCCCCGACAAGGGGATGTTCCACCACGGCCCTATATCGCGAGCTGACGTCCGTACTCGCATAGGCATGCAACATCTAGACCTCACGCCGTTCAAGAAGCTAGGGTCCATCCTTGATGATATGGAAGGATGGAACTTCTAGTGATTTACGAGCCAATGATGATGATATGTGTCGGTTGAACTTGTATACTTTCTGTAGCAATGAAACTTTGTGATGTCCACGGTCCCTGCCGAACTTGTGTAATGCTACTTTGTTAGTTTGCGTACGATGACCTGCGTACCTTTGGTTAATTAGTTTGCGTACTGTATGTTGCATCTAGTTGCTAACCCTTTCTTTTTCGTATTGCTCTAGTATATTTTGTTGCATATGATTGTACATCCTTTTCATGAAGATGCATCTCTAACAGGTACCTAGTTTCTTGATGGCGAGATGGCAGTGCTATGTCGTGTACAAAGGGAAGGTTCCGGGGGTGTACAACGAGTGGCAGGAGTGTCTGTCAACGAAGGCTTCAAAAGCAGACAACAAGGAGAAGCTAGTTACTTGAGGTTCACGCTAGCGCGAGAGAGGACTCGTAACCGCCACCTCGTGTATTGCATAGTTCCGTTCTCACTTTTAGTGATAGCTCTTCTCGCGTATACCATTGTTTAGATGGATGGCATTGTAGTTGCAAGTGTTCGAGATTTGCATGTATCGCTATTTTCAAGATGATGACGAGATACCACTTTGTGTTGGATGATGATTATGATGTGACTATTTGTATGTATATGCTATGATTACATTTGTGGTCCCGTAGCCATTTGTATGTGTATCATGATGACATTTGTATGTGCTAAGGATTCTTGTATAAAGCCTGTTCAAATACAAAACAAATATGCAGAAAAAAAATCAAAAACTACTGAACTTAGCAGTAGAGAGTGGTGAAACGCTAGCCGTAGCGTGACAGTAGCAGCAGCGCGTATAGGTAAAACGCGCTAGAGCTATTAGCAGTAGCGAGCGTCCATGTAGCACGCTGCTGCTACACTTGTATAGTAGTAGCGCGGGGCCGCATGCACTACTGCTACGTGTTAGCTGTAGCGCCTTATTAGTAGCGCCGGACCCTGCGCTACTGATATACCTAGAACCCGCGTTGCTGCTAGGCTTTTCCCTAGTAGTGCTACTAAGGGAATCACAACATACATATCATCAAAATATCGAACACATATCAAGTTCACATAATTACTTGCAACATGATTTCTCTCGTGACCTCAAGAACAAAAGTGACTACTCGCAAATGATAAACATGCTCAAGATCAGAGTGGTATTAAATATCATAATAGATCTGAGCATATAATATTCCACCAAATAAACCATATAGTAATCAACTACAAGATGTAATCAACACTACTAGTCACCCACAAGCACCAATATCTATAGTTCAGGTACAAAGATTGAACACAAGAGATGAACTAGGGTTTGAGAGGAGTTGGTGTTGTTGAAGATGTTGATGAAGATAACCCTCCCCAAGATGGGAGAGTTGTTGGTGATGATGATGACTATGATTTCCCCCTCCATGAGGGAAGTTCCCCCGGCGGAATCGCTCCACCGAAGGGCAAAAGTGCTCCCGCCCAGGTTCCGCCTCGAGATGGCGGCGCTTCGTCCCAAAAGTCCTCTCCTTATTTATTTTTCTAGGTCAAAATGACTTATGTACCATAAGGGGATCACCAGAGGTGGGCCTGGGTGAGCACAACCCACCAGGGCGCGCCTGGGCTCCCTGGTGCGCCTAGGTGTGTTGTGCCCACCTGGTGGGCCCCCTCTGGTACTTATTGGCTCCAAAAATTCTTATTTATTCCATAAAAAATCCTTGTAAAGTTTCAGCTCATTTGGAGTTGTACAGAATTGGCTTTTCCAGGTCCAGATTTCCAGCTGCCAGAATTCTCCCCTCTTGTGTATACCTTGCATACTATGAGAGAAAAGGCATTAGAATTACTCCAAAAAGCATTATTATGCAATAAAACAACATAAATAACAGTAGGTAAACATGATGCAAAATGAAAGTATCAACTCCCCCAAGCTTAGACCTTGCTTGTCCTCAAGCGAAAACTGAAATCGTCAAACATGTCCACATGCTTAGAGAGAGAGGTCTCTATAAAAACAAAAATACGAACATAGCAGCATCATGTAACTTATTATGACAGCAACAAACTTTAACATAAAACCTTTATCATAGACTTCTCATGAACAAGTAACAATTCATCAGAACATCAAAGTATAAAGTATAAACTCTATTGGAAACCAACAAACTATGTTCTCAGTCAACTTTGCAACTACAATTCATCATCTTTTCAGGAGGGGTCATGTATCGGAGCCTTTAGGCAAGTTCACATACTCAACCATCGTTTAGTCTTCTATGATTGCTAACACTCACCGTGTACACATGAGCCAAACGTTTCAACCAGACACATAGAAAGATAGGGGCTTATAGTTTGCCTCCCAACACATTCACATCAAGGGTGATGTCAAAAATAATAACTCATGCTACCCATATTCAACTGGATATACGTGCCTAGATCTTTCCTCACCACATGATGCTTGCTAAAGGAGAAAATAAAAAGGAATAGAGAGAAAAACTTTGACTCTTGCATGAAAGTAAATACATAAAAGTAAAAGATAGGCCCTTTGCAGAGGGAAGCAGAGGTTGTCATGCGCTTTTTGTTTGTATGCTCAACCCCTTAGTTCAAGAGAACGTAGTGTTATATTGCCCCTTATGATGGCAACCTTTATTATGCAGTCTGTCGCTTTATTCTTCACCATCACAAGTTCGTACGCTCAATTTTCTATTACACTAAATGATCTAACACTTTTAGAACAATTTTTATTGCCTTATGCACCGATGACAACTTACTTGAAGGATCTTACTCAATCCATAGGTAGGTATGGTGGAGTCTCAAAACAAGATTTGGGTTTAAGGCTTTTGGATGCACAAGTAGTATCTCTACTTAGTGCAAAAAAATTGGCTAGCAAAGATAGGGGCAAACGCCACATGTTGAAGGATCTATGACAATGTAGCTTCTATGTGAATATGAACAAACATAAATCATTATGTTTTCTTCCTTGTCCAACGTCAACAATTTTGGCATATAATATTTTGATGGGTGCTCACAATCATAACAGATTTCTAGGATAGTGTATTTGCATGTGAATCTTCTCTTTCCTTATTAATTCTTTCATCAGTTGCATCATTGACCAATGTTATGTTTGTCAATCTACTATAAAATTTTCTACTTATACTTTTCCTTGTGTAATTCATCACTTACCATAAGGTTAGCATATGATCTTTTTCATTTATTTCCTTTCTTTTTATTGAAACATGAAAGTAAAAGAAACAAAACTCAAACTAAACTTTATTATATATCTCGGACACGGTTACAAAGATAGGTCACTAAACAAACTCTCGAAAAGAAAGGATCAAACTAAACTTTTATTCATCTAAAGGAAAAGATAATTATGGATCAAATTAAGAAAAGTCAAGACAAAAGATAGTGGAGGTGATACGATACTGGGGCACCTCCCCCAAGCTTTACGAAAGCCAAGGGGAGTGCCCATACCCGATACTCAATTTTCCTTTGGTGATGAAGAAGGAGGGGTGGTGATGAAGTAGTAGCGACCTGGTCCTTAAGGACCAAGAGATTCTTCAATCTACAGATGACGCTCCGGAGGAAGGTGATGTGATCTTGATGTAGAATATTTTCATGAGTGAGGTACTTATTTTGCAGAAGTACCGTTTCAATGATCCTGAAGGATGCAATCTCAGTAGGGGTAAGATGAGCATAGTAAGGTTTAAGGATATCTTCCTCTTCCTCATTGGCAGGCAGTGCTTGCTCGATCACCGGCACTTGATCTCTGGTGGCCTCCTTGCTCTTGTTCTCCTTGGCTGCTCCAACGGGATCTTCCCTCTTCAGCTCAATCTTCATCAACCAAGCATAGTCTTCCATATTGTTAGAGGAAGAAGAAGACATGATGCCTGGCTCAACAAATCTGACAGAAAACAGCGAGCAAAGAAAATAGGAGATTTCTCTGTGATACAGAGGTTAACAAGTTTGGGGGGTATATAAAGATTTTTTATCTTGGGAAACAAACGAACGGAAGAAAAATGGAGTCTGGAAGGTACCAGAGGTGGGCACAACCCACCTAGGCGCACCTGCCAGGCGTGCCCTGGTGTCTTGTGACCACCAGGGTCACCTTCCTGGTAGTTTATTATTTTCCTAATTTTTTAAATATTCTAAAACTGACAAAAAATATTTTGTGGATTTTTTGGAGTCCGTTTACTTACTGTATCACATACATCCTCTTTTTCACTATTCTGGAGTGTTCCGGAATGTTTCTTTTATGTGTTCTTCCGGTGTCATAGTTTAGATAATATTGCTTTCAACATTAATGGGCGTACCTGAGATATAATGTTTTATTCGTTTCCCATTAACAACCTTCAGGTTAGTACCTTCTGCATTATTTATTTTGATAGCTCCAGATCGATAAACCTCCTCGATAACATAGGGTCCTTCCCATTTGGAGAGGAGTTTTCCTGCAAAGAATCTGAAATGGGAGTCGTACAAAAGAACATATTCTCCAACTTTGAACTCGCGCTTTTGGATTCTTTTATCGTGCCATCTTTTAACTTTTTCTTTGAATAAATTTGCATTTTCATAAGCTTGGGTTCTCCATTCATCTAATGAGCTAATATCAAATAACCTCTTTTCACCAGCAAGTTTGAAATCATAGCTGAGTTCCTTAATTGCCCAATATGCTTTATGTTCTAAATCAAGAGGCAAATGACAAGCTTTTCCATGAACCATTTTATAAGGAGACATACCCATAGGATTTTTATATGTTGTTCTATAAGCCTAAAGTGCATAATCCAGTTTCTTAGACCAATTCTTCCGGGACCTATTGACAGCCTTTTGTAGGATTAGTTTTATTTCTCTATTGCTAAGTTCAACTTGACCACTCTACTGAGGATGGTAGGGTGATGCAATTCTATGGTTAACATCATACTTAGCAAGCAATTTATGGAAAGCACCATGAATAAAGTGTGAACCACCATCAGTCATTAAATATCTAGGGACTCCAAACCTTGGGAAAATAACTTCCTTAAGCATTTTAATAGAGGTGTTGTGATCGGCACTACTAGTTGGAATAGCTTCTAACCACTTAGTAACATAATCAACAGCAACCAAAATATGAGTATACCCATTAGAGGAAGGAAAAGGTCCCATGAAATCAAATCCCCAAACATCAAATGGTTCAACAGCAAGGGTAATAATTCATAGGCATTTCTTTACACTACCGATATGACCTATTCTTTGAAATCCATCACAAGATAATACGAACTTACGGGCATCCTTGAAGAGAGTATGCCATTAAAAATCGGATTGCAATACCTTATGAGCAGTTCTGTCTCCCACGTGAGTATCCTCCATAAGCTTTAGAGTGACATTTCTGTAGGACTTGTTCCTGTTCATGCTCAGGTACACAACGTCTAATAATACCATCTACTCCTTCTTTATAAAAATGTGGGTCATCCCAAAAGTAATGTCTTAAATCATAGAAGAATTTTTTATTTTGTTGGTAGGTAAAGCTAGGTGTTATGTATTTAGCAACAATGTAATTAGCATAGTTAGCATACCAAGGTTTACTATTAAAAACATTTATTGCAACTAATTGTTCATCGAGAAAGCTATCATTAATAGGTTGTGGGTCATCAAGAATATTTTCAAGCCTAGACAAGTTATCAGCTACGGGGTTCTCTGCTCCTTTCCTATCAGTGATGTGCAAATCAAATTCTTGTAGAAGAAGAACCCACCTAATGAGTCTAGGTTTAGCATCTTTCTTTTCCATCAGATATTTTATAGCAGCATGATCGGTGTGAACGGTCACTTTGAAATCAAAATATGTAGGATCTAAATTTATCACAAGCAAACACCACTGCTAAGAACTCATTTTCAGTAGTAGTGTAATTTCATTGAGCAATGTCTAGAGTTTTACTAGCATAATGGATAACATTTAATTTTTTATCAACTCTTTGTCCTAGAACAGCACCAACAGCAGAATCACTAGCATCACACATAATCTCAAAAGGCAAGTTCCAATCAAGTAGTTGAACAACAGGTGCACAAATTAAGGCTTTCTTGAGTGTTTCGAAGGCTTCCAAGCAATCATCATAAAAAACAAAAGGAATATACTTTTGCAAAAGATTTGTAAGAGGCCTGGAAAGTTTAGAAAAGTCTTTGATAAATCTCCTATAGAAACCACCATGACCAAGGAAACTACGAATACCTTTGATATCTTTAGGACAGGGCATCTTCTCGATTGCATCAACCTTGGCTTTGTCCACCTTAATGCCACTTTCAGAAATTTTATGGGCCAAAACTATACCTTCGTTAACCATAAAGTGGCACTTCTCCCAGTTCAAGACAAGATTTGTTTGTTCACATCTCTGCAAAACTCAATCAAGATTGCTTAAACAATCATCAAAAGACCTCCCATAAACAGAAAAATCGTCCATGAAAACCTCAACAATCTTTTCACAGATATCAGAGAATATAGCAGACATACATCTTTGAAAGGTAGCAGGTGCATTACATAGACCAAAAGGCATACGTCTATAAGCATAAGTTACAAAAGGACAAGTAAAAGTGGTCTTTTCTTGATCAGGTTGAGAAACAGGTATTTGTGAAAAACCAGAATATCCGTCAAGGAAGCAAAAATGTGTGTGCTTAGATAATCTTTCTAGCATTTTATCAATAAAACACATAGGGTAATGATATTTTTTCGTTGCTTTATTTAATTTTCTAAAATCAATTACCATTCTCTAGACTGTGTAAATTCTTTGTGGAATGAGTTCATTCTTATCATTAGGAACAACAGTTATACCTCCCTTCTTAGGGACACAATGAACAGGACTTACCCATCTACTATTAGCTATGGGATAGATTATACCTGCTTCCAGAAGTTTCACTATTTATGTTCTTACAACTTCTTTCATTTTTGGATTTAACCAAGGTTGGTGATCAATAGCGGGTTTAGCGTTAGGTTCCATATTAATCTTGTGTTGACATAGAGTGGGACTAATGCCCTTAAGATCATCAAGAGTATATTCAATAGCGGCTCGGTGCTTCCTTAGAACTTTAAATAATCTTTCTTCTTCATGTTCTGAAAGGTTAGCACTAATAATAACAGGATATATCTTTTTCTCATCAAGATAAGCAGAGGTTGTTGTTCGAACAAGATTCTATCTATTTCATTTCTTTCACGCATATGCAAATCATTTTCATGGTCTAGAAAATATTGTTTTAAAGGATCAGTAGGAGGTACATCAATAGAAGCAAGACCAATAATTTCATCCTTACTAGGCTAATCTTTCTTATGAGGTTTCCTACTAAACTTGGGAAAATTAAATTCATGAGATTCATCACCAAAGCTAACACCAACAGTTTGTTTCTCACAATCTATTTTAGAATTAACGGTGTTCAAGAAAGGTCTACCAAAGATAATGGGACAAAAGTCATCTTGTGGGGAACCAAGAACAAGAAAATCAGTAGGGTATTTTATTTTCCCACACAAGACTTCAACATCTCTAACAATCCCAATTGGCAATATAGTATCTCTATTGACAAGTTTAATAGTAACATCTATGTCTTCTATTTCAGCAGGTGCTATATCATTCATAATTTCTTCATATAAGGAAAAAGGAATAGCACTCATGCTAGCACCTATATCACATAAACGATGATAACAATGACCTCCTATCTTAACTGAGACAACAGGCATGCCAACAACTGGTCTATGTTTATCTTTTTCATCGGGTTTGGCAATTCGAGCAACTTCAGCACAGAATTAAATAACATGTCCATCAATATTATGGACCAAGAGACCCTTAACCATAGCAATACTAGGTTCAACTTTGATTTGTTCAGCTGGTTTAGGTTTTCTAATATAACTTTTGTTGACAACAGTTGAAACTTTAGCATGTTCCTTCATCCTAACAGGGAAATGTGGTTTTTCAATATAAGCAGTGGGAACAACTGGATCAACATTGTAAATGATAATTTCTTCTTTAGCTTTTACCGGTTCTTTAATTTCTTCTTGAATAGGTGGGTGATATTTGAACCACTTCTCATTAGGGAGATCAACATGAGTAGCAAATGATTCACAAAAGGAAGCTACTATCTAAGAGTCAATTCCATATTTTGTGCTAAACTTTTGAAAAGCATTGGTATTTATAAAAGATTTAACACAATCAAACTTAGGTTCAATACCTGACTCTTTACCTTCGCCGAGTTCCCAATCTTCAGAGTTGCGTTTAATTCTTTCTAAAAGATCCCACCAAAATTCAATAGTTATCTTCATAAAAAGAACCAGTACAAGAAGTATCGAGCATGGATTGATCCGGACGAGAAAGCCGAGCATAAAATTTTTGAATAATAATTTCTCTCAAGAGCTCATGATTGGGGCATGAATATAACATTAACTTAAACCTCCCCCAAGCTAGAGCGATAATTTATCCTTCACGAGGCCAAAAATTATATATATATAATTCTGATCATGATGAACTAGATGCATAGGATATTTTTTTTTTGATGGAATTCAGATTTCAATCGATTCCAGTTCCAAGATCCAATATAATGCATAGCCTATACCATGTCAATGCTTGTCCCTTCAAAGATAAAGTGAAAACCTTTTTCTTAGCTTCATCTCTGGGCAAACCTGTGAGCTTAAACAATCCACAAATTTCATCCACATATATCAAGTGCATATCAGGATGTTCGATTCCATCTCCTGCATAAGGATTAGCTAGCAGTTGTTCTACCATGCCCGAAGGAATTCCATATTCAATATTTTCAGTAGGTGCAGTAGGTTGAGGGGAAACTACTTTTGGTTCATTCAAGGTGAAGATACCCCTAACAAACCCCTCAAAGGGTTGTATTCCATAGTAACAAGTGACAATAAATTTCAGCACATAGTAATAATGTTTCCTTACCAATTTCCACTCACCAAAAGCGCTTAACTTCCCGGTAACGGCGCCAGTAAATAGCTTTGATGACCCACAAGTATATGGGGTCAATTATAGCCTTTTCGATAAGTAAGAGTGTCGAACCCAATGAGGAGCAAAAGGAAATGACAAGTGGTTTTCAGCAAGGTAATGTCTGCAAATGCTGAAATTGTAAGTAACGTAGTAGTTTGATAGCAAGATAATTTGTAATGAGCAAGTAACGATAGTAGTAAAAAAGTGCAGCAAGGTAGCCCAATCCTTTAGAGGCAAAGGACAAGCCAAAACGGTCTCTTATGATAAGCAAGGTGTTCTTGAGGGTACACGAGAATTTCATCTAGTCACTTTCATCATGTTGCCTCGATTCATGTTCCCTACTTTGATAATTTGGTATGTGGGTGGACCGGTGCTTAGGTGTTGTTCTTACTTGAACAAACCTCCTACTAATGATTAACCCCCTCGCAAGCATCTGCAACTACGAGAAAAGTATTAAGAATAAATTCTAACCATAGCATTAAACTTTTCGGTCCCTTATGGAATAGCGCATAAACTAGGGTTTAAGCTTCTGTCACTCTCGCAACCCATCATCTAATAACTACTCCACAATGCATTCCCTTAGGCCCAAGTATGGTGAGGTGTCATGTAGTCGACGTTCACATGGCACCACTAAGGGAATCACAACATACATATCATCAAAATATCGAACACACATCAAGTTCACATGATTAATTGCAACAGGATTTCTCCCATGACCTCAAGAACAAAAGTAACTACTCACAAATGATAAACATGCTCAAGATTGGAAGGGTATTAAATATCATAATGATTCTGAACATATAAACTTCCACCAAATAAACCATATAGTAATCAACTACAAGATGTAATCAACACTACTAGTCACCCACAAGCACCAATCTATAGTTCCGATACAAAGATTGAACACAAGAGATGAACTAGGGTTTGAGAGGAGTTGGTACTGTTGAAGATGTTGATGGAGATAGCCCTCCCCAAGATGGGAGATTTGTTGGTGATGATTATGACGATGAGTTCCCCCTCCGGGAGGGAAGTTCCCCGGCAGAATCACTCTAACGGAGGGCAAAAGTGCTCCTGCCCAGGTTACGTCTCGAGACGGTGGCACTTCATCCCGAAAGTCCTCTCCTTTTTTTCTAGGTCAAAGTGACTTATGTACCAGAAGAGGGGCACCGAAGGTGGGCCTGGGTGAGCACAACCCACCAGGGTGCGCCTGGGCTCCCTGGCACGCCCAAGTGGGTTGTGCCCACCTGGTGGGCCCCTTTGCACTCCAAAAATTCTTATTTATTCCATCAAAAATCCTTGTAAAGTTTCAGCTCATTTGGAGTTGTGCGGAATAGGTAGCCTGGCATAGCTTTTTCAGGCAACCACATACAATTCCCATTACAACTTTAGCGTCACTGAACCTTAAGTGTGTAGACCCAACAGGTTCGGGAACCATGTAGACATGACTGAGATGCCTCTCCAGCCAATAACCAATAGCGGGATCTGGATACCCATATTGGCTCCCACATGTTCCACGATGATCTCATCGGATGAACCACGATGTCGGGGATTCAATCAATCCCGTATACAATTCCCTTTGTCCATCGGTATGTTACTTGCCCAAGATTTGATCGTCGGTATCCCTATACCTTGTTCAATCTCGTTACCGGCAAGTCTCTTTACTCGTTCCATAACGCATGATCTCATGGCTAACTCATTAGTCACATTGAGCTCATTATGCTGATGCATTACCGAGTGAGCCCAGAGATACGTCTCCGTCATAAGGAGTGACAAATCCCAGTCTTGATTCGTGCCAACCCAATAGACACTTTTGGAGATACCTGTAGTGCACCTTTATAGTCTCCCAGTTACGTTGTGACGTTTGATACACCCAAAGCATTCCTACGGTATCCGGGAGTTGCACAATCTCATGGTCTAAGGAAATAATACTTGACATTAGAAAAGCCCTAGCAAATGAACTACGCGATCTTGTGCTATGCTTAGGTTTGGGTCTTGTCCATCAGGTCATTCTCATAATGGTGGGATCCCATTATCAACGACATATAATGTCTACGGTCAGGAAACCACAACCATCTATTGATCAACGAGCTAGTCAACTAGAGGCTCACTAGGGACATGTTGTAGTCTATGAATTCACACATGTATTTCTGTTTCCGGTTAATACCATTATGGCATGAACAATAGAAAATTATCATGAACAAGGAAATATAATAATAACTATTTTGTTATTGCCTCTAGGGCATATTTCCAACAGTCTCCCACTTGCACTAAAGTCAATAATCTAGTTACATTGTGATGAATCGAACACCCATAGAGTTCTGGTGTTGATCATGTTTTGCTCGTGGAAGAGGTTTAGTCAACGGATCTGCGACATTTAGATCCGTGTGCACTTTACAAGTATATGTGTCTCCATCTTGAATACATTCACGAATGGAATTGAAGCGACGCTTGATGTGCTTGGTCTTCTTGTGAAACCTGGGCTCCTTGGCAAGGGCAATTGCTCCAGTGTTGTCACAGAAGAGAGTCATCGGGCCCGACGCATTGGGAATCATGCCTGGGTTGGTGGTAAACTCCTTCTTCCAGACTGCTTCTTGTGTTGCTTCTGAAGCAGCTATGTACTCCACTTCACATGTAGATCCCACCACGACCCTTTGCTTGCAACTGCACTAGCTGACTGCCCCACCATTAAAAATATACACGTATCTGGTTTGTGACTTGGAGTCATCCGGATCTGTGTGAAAGCTAGCATCGACGTAACCCTTTACGACGAGCTCTTCGGCACCTCCATAAACGAGAAACATATCCTTAGTCCTTCTTAGGTACTTCAGGATATTCTTGACCCCTGTCCAGTGTTCCATTCCGGGATCACTTTGGTACTTCCCAACCAAACTTATGGCAAGGTTCACATCAGGTCTGGTACACAGCATGGCATACATAATAGAGCCTATGACTGAGGCATAGGGGATGACACTCATCTTTTCTCTATCTTCTGTCGAGGTCGGGCATTGAACTGCGCTCAATTTCACACCTTGCAATACAGGCAAGATCCCCTTCTTGGATTAATCCATATTGAAATTCTTCAATATCTTATCAAGGTAAGTGCTTTGTGAAAGACCAATGAGGCATCACGATCTATCTCTATAGATCTTGATGCCTAATATGTAAGCAGCTTCTCCAAGGTCCTTCATTGAAAAACACTTATTCAAGTAGGCCTTTATGCTTTCCAAAAGTTCTATATCATTTTGCATCAATAGTATGTTATCCACATATAATATGAGAAATGCTACAGAGCTCCCACTCACTTTCTTGTAAATACAGGCTTCTCAATAAGTCTATATAAACCCAAACACTTTGATCATTTCATCAAAGCGAATGTTCCAACTCCGAGATGCTTGCACCAGCCCATAGATGGAGCGCTGGAGCTTGCATACTTTGTCAGAATTCTTAGGATCGACAAAACCTTCCGGTTGCATCATATACAATTCTTCCTTAAGGAAACAGTTAAGGAATGTCGTTTTGACGTCCATTTACCAGATCTCATAATCATAGAATGCGGAAATTGCTAACATGATTCAGACAGACTTCATCTTTGCTACGGGTGAGAAGGTCTCATTGTAGTAAACCCCTTGAACTTGTCGATAACCCTTAGCGACAAGCCGAGCCTTATAGATGGTCACATTACAATCCGCGGCAGTCTTCTTCTTAAAGATCCACTTATTCTCTACGGCTTGCTGATCATCGGGCAAGTCCATCAAATCCATACTTTATTTTCATACATGGATCCTATCTCAGATTTCATGGCTTCAAGCCATTTGTTGGAATCCGGACCCGCCATCGCTTCTCCATAGTTCGAAGGTTCACTGATGTCTAGCAACATGATTTCTAGGACAGGGTTATCGTACCACTCTGGTGCGGAACGCGTCCTTGTGGACCTACAAAGTTCAATAGTAACTTGATCCGAAGTTTCATGATTATCATCATTAACTTCCTCTCTAGTCGGTGCAGGCACCACAGAAGCATCTTCCTGTGCTACGCTACTCTTCGATTCAACAGGGGGTACCTCATCAAGTTCTACTTTCCTCTCACTTACTTCTTTCGAGAGAAACTCTTTCTCAAGAAAGGATCCATTATTGGCAAAAAAAATCTTGCCTTCGGATCTGAGGTAGAAGGTATACCCAATAGTTTCCTTAGGGTATCCTATGAAGACACATTTTTGTGATTCGGGTTCGAGCTTTTCAGGTTGAAGGTTCTTGACAAGAGCATCACATCCCCAAACTTTCAAAAACGACAGCTTAGGTTTCTTCACAAACCATATTTCATACGGTGATTTCTCAATGGATTTAGACGGTGCCCTATTTAAAGTGAATGCGGCAGTCTCTAAATCATAACCCCAAAATGATAGCGGTAGATAGATAAGAGACATCATAGATCGCACCTTATCGAATAGAGTGCTATACGATGTTCGGACTGCTACCTCTTGAGCACTGCGTTGGATTTCCCCGAAGAGGAAAGGATGATGCAGTAAAGTAGCGTAAGTATTTCCCTCAGTTTTTGAGAACCTAGGTATCAATCCAGTAGGAGATCACGCACGAGTCCCTCGTACCTACACAAAACGATAGCTACTCGCAACCAACGCGATTAGGGGTTGTCAATCCCTTCACGGTCACTTACGAGGGTGAGATCTGATAGAGATGATAAATAATATTTTTGGTATTTTTGATATAGAGATGCAAAGTGAAAAGTAAAAGGCAAAGTAAAAAACAAAGCAAGTAATAAAGTAATGGAGATTGATATGATGAGAATAGACTCGGGGGCCATAGGTTTCACTAGTGGCTTCTCTCATGAGCATAAGTATTCTACGGTGGGTGAACAAATTACTGTGGAGCAATTGATAGAAAAGCGAATAATTATGAGGTTATCTAGATATGATCATGTATATAGGCATCACATCCAAGAGAAGTAGATCGAAACGATTCTGCATCTACTACTATTACTCCACTCATCGACCGCTATCCAGCATGCATCTAGAGTATTAAGTTAAAAACAGAGTAACGCCTTAAGCAAGATGACATGATGTAGAGGGATAAATTCATGCAATATGATAAAAAACCCATGTCGGTGTCAAAACCGGCGGATCTCGGGTAGGGGGTCCCGAACTGTGCGTCTAGGCGGATGGTAACAGGAGACGAGGGACACGATGTTTTTACCCAAGTTCGGGCCCTCTTGATGGAGGTAAAACCCTACGTCCTGCTTGATTAATATTGATGATGTGGGTTACAAGAGTAGATCTACCACGAGATCAAGGAGGCTAAACCCTAGAAGCTAGCCTATGGTATGATTGTTGTTCGTCCTATGGACTAAAGCCATCCGGTTTATATAGACACCGGAGAGGGCTAGGGTTACACAGAGTCGGTTACAATGGTAGGAGATCTACATATCCGTATCGCCAAGCTTGCCTTCCACGCCAAGGAAACTCCCATCCGGACACGGGACGAAGTCTTCAATCTTGTATCTTCATAGTCTTGGAGTCCGGCCGATGATGATAGTTCGGCTATCCCGACACCCCCTAGTCCGGGACTCCCTCAGTAGCCCCTGAACCTGGCTTCAATGACGATGAGTCCGGCGCGCATATTGTCTTCGGCGTTGCAAGACGGGTTCCTCCTCCGAATAATTTATAGAAGATTGTGAACACCAGGATAGTGTCCGGCTCTGCCAAATAATTTCCACATACCACCGTAGAGAGAATAATATTACATAAAATCAATCTGCTGACGGATTCTGCGACGTGACGCCACACCACTTCCAAGCCTTTACTCGAATTGTTTTTATTGTTCCACCTCAGCACGTTTAGCGAGGCGGTTTCCTTGGCACGTCTTGTCGAAGCAGAGATCGTGTTCCCCTTATTCCGGGATTCCCATCAATATGGACATGGGTAACCCAACCGCACCATTGATTGTGACGCTTGGGAGATAAGCGAGTTTTACCAGGCCGGTGGGGACGCGTGTTTCTGTCCGCCCATATAAGGGGATAAAGATCCAACCTCTTTACCTACGCCTTCTTCCTTCTTGGCTTATCCATCTCTGCGAACTCGAGCTCTAGCGCCCAAGCCCGCACATCTCACCTCAACCTTCTCCAAATATGTCCGGAGCGGGAAGCAAGTGGATGGCCTCCTCCATCACGGAGGGGCATATCCAGAAGCTGCGCAGCGCCGGATACTTGTCCAGCGACATCGCGCATCGACTCCCCGACAACGGAGAGCTCATCCCCACCCCCAGGCCCCATGAGAGGGTAGTATTCCTTCCCCATTTCCTCCGCGGACTGGGCTTCCCACTTCATCCCTTTGTCCGGGGGCTCATGTTCTACTACGGCCTAGATTTCCACGATCTGGCCCCGAATTTTATTCTCAACATCTCGGTGTTTATCGTCGTGTGTGAGGCCTTCCTCTGCATCCAGCCCCACTTCGGCTTGTGGCTCAAGACCTTCAGTGTCAAGCCGAAGGTTGTGAAGGGCAGCCAAGCGGAGTGCGGAGGCGCCATGGTGGGCAGGATGTCCCATGTTACGTGGCTGGAGGGCACCTTTGTGGAAACCATCAAGGGATGGCAATCGGGGTGGTTCTACATCACCGAGCCGCGTGATCCCGAATGGGCAGCGGCCCCCGAATTCAGATCCGGCATACCCACACGGCTCACCTCCTGGAAAGAGAGCGGCCGGATTTGGGGCGATTCGGAGGAGCTTACCGGACTCCAAGCCTGCGTCCAAAAGCTGGTGGACAAGAAGCTCAAGCTTTTCAACGTAGTCCAGGTCATGCTCATCCACCAGATTCTCCTGTGCCAACGACGGGGCTTCAATATGTGGGAGTTCGATCCGGCGCAGCACCAGACTTTGAATGGGCTCTTCAACACTACGTACGAAGAGGTCTGGAAGGTGTTGTTCAAGGGCGTCGAGGCTCCCGCATCCGCTACCGAAGATCGCGGATTCAGCTCGCAGCGTCCAGCTGACGAGGTAGGTGATATTGTCCTTTATGGGATGCTTGTTATTCATAGTTTGACTCTATGCGGGACCTAAACTCCCTTTCCTTTGATAGGACTGGCTGAAGAAGGCCGCACAGGCTATCTGTCCGGCCCCATTGCCAGAGGACCCAGCTGACGCCCGCCTAACGGGGTTGCTGGCTCCGGCACCCCACGTGGTGCCAGAGAAGAAGGCCAAGAAGAAGGCCACGGGGACTCGTAAGAGTTCCCGTTTTCAGGTGCTATCGGACGATGAATCCGAGGCCGACTCCTCCCACCAAGGCGAGGAGGAGAAGAAGAAAGCCTCTCCCCCAGTGGGGGGAGGGAAGAAAAGGAAGGCCTCCCCAGCAAGGGAGGCCGAAGGGTCCAAGAGGGGAAAAACTCTTCCCCCGGACTGTTCCGCCAACGCCAGCAATGACGACGAGGACTGGCCTCCAAGGGCCAAGCCTCTGGCGAGATCGTAAGTATCCGGACTCCCGAATAACCTCAAGGTTTTCGTTTTCCGCCACATTATGTCTTTCTAATGCCGCATACCACCCTGCAGTCCGCCTAAGGATGATCTCCCCACTTTGTCGAGCGGGTCCTTAGGGGCGTCGGATATGGATTCTCTTCCAACTGCCTCCACCCCCCGTGATGCGGACGATGCCGAGGTGGGATCCCAGGAAGGGACCCACCAGGAGGAGAGGGCCCCGGAGGTGTCACAAGACAACCTCCCGGACTTTGCACCGGACTCAGGCCCGGAACCCATAGTGGCTCCGAAGTCCGGCAGGCGACCCCTTCGTAAGAAGGGCAAGACCGCGACGCCGGCTGCCTCCGTCCAACCGGAGGTGCCGGATAATTTGCTGGAGGCGCTCAACGGCGCCTCCATCGAAGAGGAACACCGCATTGTTATGAGTGCGGTGATTCAAAAGGTTCAGCTCGCCAAGAGCGGGCTGACCGAAGCCTGCAGCGGCCTTCTAACAGGCTTTGAGGTAATAATTTCGATATATGTAAAATGGTACAGCATAGACAGTAGCCCCTGATGCTCGGTTCGGTGTTCGGAAAGAAAAGCCGGACTGAGGATCTTTAGAAAGATAAACGCAGGAGTCATGAAAATATGTCAATAGGGGATTGCAGGTTGTGCTGCTGACCTTTGCCGCACTGACTGCGGCGGTTAATACTTTGAACGAAAACCTCGAGCGGTCCGAGAACAAGCTCGGCCATGCCAAGAAGCAGCTCGAGGAAAAAGAAGGTGAGTAATACCTTATGAAAATTGTACCTTACAGAAAAGGATTTGGTTGCAAGAAAAATGACAAGGATAACTGGGGTATTGCAGGGGCCACTAACGAGGTGGCGACCTTGAAGGAGGCGGTGGTCGCGGCCGAATGCAATGCGGCTGCGGAGCGCACCGAGCGAGAGAAACAGGAGGCGCGGGTGGCAGAGGTACAGCAAGAGCTCCAGGATCTCGTGAAGAAACACGAGAGCCTGGAGCGTGACTCGAAGACTCGAGAGTCTGAGCTTGCAACGGCTCTTGAGAGTGCCAAAGCCGCTAAGGCCGAAGCCTATAAGGCCCTCCAGGAGATAGAGGCGGTGAAGAAAATAGCAGCGGGTAAGGCATTTTTCATGCAAAGTAAGCATGTGAGTGTTAATTACCTGTTGCTTACCCGAATTCGGAGCTCTCCAGGAGCGTTCGCAGATCTTCCTCGCAGCGTGTCCGATGCTGCTGCATTCTACCGGGCCGAGGAGGGG
Organism: Triticum dicoccoides; assembly: GCF_002162155.2. Lineage (NCBI taxonomy): Eukaryota > Viridiplantae > Streptophyta > Magnoliopsida > Poales > Poaceae > Triticum > Triticum dicoccoides. The sequence goes on along the minus strand of NC_041383.1, from coordinate 813,534,848 downwards.
AGCTCAATGGAGAAGGTCTTCTAGTCTCAGTATGCTGAGGCCGGACATCCGGTGCCCCTGAGCGACCAGCTGAAGCAGCTGGTCGAGCTCCACAAGGCGGCCGAACAGGCCATGAAGGGCCTCATAGTTCGGCTGTGGCCTAAGGAGGCTATACCTGGGAGCTACTTTGGCCTAGTGCGGTGGCTGGTGGACGCGTGCCCGTGGGTTGAAGTTATCAAGCACTCCGCCTGTATCGAGGGTGCGTGTCGGGCCCTTGCCCGCGCAAAGGTGCACTGGGGCAAGATGGATGCCCAGAAGCTTGTGACAGACCCCCCACCAGAGGGTAAGGAGCATCGCACACCCGAGATGTATTATAGGAGTGTGCTGAAGGGCGCCCGCATTATTGCGGGTGAGTGCTCCAAAGAAGAAGTTTTTGAGTAGACTCGCATTTTGTTATCCTGTGCGCTGAAAACTAAGTTCATATGCGCGAAGCAACACTTGTTGATTTAAAATATTACCTTCTGTGCGGCTGTTTATCAAATCTGAGAGATGGCAAGTCGTCGGCTTCAGCCCCCATGCCACGAGTGCTGGGGTGTTCGGGATAAATTTGGGCACTCTTGTTCCCATATTTGGGTCCATCCATGGAGGCGGTCAACACAACGAACAAGGCAACAGGACTTATAATGCTTGAACACTCTCACTTAGCCATAGAATTCTATAATTTTAAATTTCGGCGAAGCCCCTAGTTTTCGGAAGGCCGAATTTGGGGCACTATCCACGCCTTGGCCGGACAGAATCCGGCTCCTCGCTCGAAGCGGCATAAGTCTTTAGGGACTCGCAAAGAACCTCTCGAACAGCGACCAGCTCTCGCCTCATCATGACGGTCAGTTTTAGCTTTCTCCACTGAGGCGTTAACCCCGCTCAACTGGGGCGCAATCACAGTGGTTCTCCCAGTGCTACCTTAGCCGATAAAACGGAACGTAAGGTACCAAAACATGGGAGCCAGGCAAACCCAACTATTGACCCAAGAACATGATTCGGAGCCGATGCATATAATGCTATAAGTTCGGGGTGCCGCACTTGTGAAAGTGTTCGGACTTATCACACCATAACGCGGGAAACATAAGCCCCTGGTGCATTTAGCCGTACCAAAACGTACGGATGCAACATGTCATAGATGAACATGTGTGTAAGAAAGAAATGCAATTGGAAGCAAAAATGTGCTGCATTGCTTTATTCAATAAAAACTGTTGTAAGTGCAGGACGATACAAGTGGTGCGGTAAGCAAGGGATGGGACTATTTAACATGTCCCCCTCCAGGGGTAGGCTACGGAATAATGCATAAAACAGATTTAATGCTCATGATGGAGACCACCTGGATTTTCGTTGTAGCCTTTCTCCTTCCCTGGTTGTTGCATCGTGAGTTCGGCATGTCTGCTGCCGTACAGGGCCTCTGACGAACGGAGTCCTGTAGGTAAAAAATAAAAGGAAAAGAAAAAGAAACGACACACTTAAGAGCCCCTGGTGCGGTTGAGCCGCAGTCTGGGCTTATCGTGGTCGAGCCCCTTGCCCCATGCCCATGGTATCTTCAGAGCGTAATGGAGTACGCGAAGGGTCTGTCTTAATGTTTTACAGGGGCTGGGGTTGGGGCCGCACTGCTACGCATGCTCGGTACGTGCCAGGTGGTCGTGTTGTAGGTTACTCCGGGCATACTTAGCTGTGTCCGGCCGCTTGGCAGCCGGACTCGAGAATTGCCTTAAAAGGCTGCTTTGTACTTCTGCCGCGAGAGCCGCTGTATGTTCCTCCGTTCGGAGGGAGCGTTTCAGTGTTTCCGTTGACCGTGATGACACCTCTAGGGCCTGGCATCTTGAGCTTGAGGTATGCGTAGTGCGGCACCGCGTTGAACTTTGCGAACGCGGTACGTCCGAGCAAGGCATGATAGCCGCTGCGGAACGGGACTATGTCGAAGATTAACTCCTCGCTTCGGAAGTTATCCGGGGATCCGAAGACCACTTCCAGTGTAACTGAGCCTGTACAATTGGCTTCTACACATGGGATGACGCCTTTAAAGGTCGTCTTGGTAGGTTTAATCCTGGAGGGGTCTATGCCCATTTTGCGCACCGTGTCCTAAAAAAGCAGGTTAAGGCTGCTACCGCCGTCCATCAGGACTCTAGTGAGATGAAATCCATCGACGATTGGGTCTAGAACCAATGCGGCAAACCCACCATGGCGAATGCTGGTGGGGTGGTCCCTTCGGTCAAAGGTGATCGGGCAAGAGGACCATGGATTGAACTTCGGGGCAACTGGCTCCATCGCGTATACATCCCTGAGTGCATGCTTCCGCTCCCTTTTGGGTATGTGCGTGGCATATATCATGTTCACCGTCCGCACCTGTGGGGGGAAACCCTTCTATCCTCTATTGTTCGGCGGTCGGGTCTCTTCCTCGTCCTCGCTATGTAGCCCCTTGTCGCTGTTTTCGGCAATTAACTTGCCTGCCTGCTTGAACACCCAACAGTCCCTATTGGTGTGGTTAGCTGGATTTTCAGGGGTGCCATGTATCTGGCACAAGCGGTTGAGAATTTGGTCCAAATTGGACAGACCCTGAATTGTTATTTTGAATGGCTTTTTCCGTTGACCGGGTTTAGAGCCTCTGAATCCGGCATTGACTGCCGTATCCTCACTGTTATCACCGTTAATGGGCGTTTGTTTTTGTTGCGACGCGACCTGCCACTACGGTCCTTGATATCCGGACTGCCAGAATTTTTGTTGAGGTTTTTGCTGCGTGCTAGCTAGCTGTCCTCACCCGCACAGAAGCGGGTCATGAGTGATGTAAGGGCTGCCATGGATTTCGGCTTTTCCTGTCCCAGGTGCCGGGCAAGCCACTCATCGTGGATGTTATGCTTGAAGGCCGCGAGGGCCTCGGCATCCGGACAGTCGACGATTTGGTTTTTCTTGGTTAAGAACTGTTCCAGAATTGTCTGGCCGATTTGTCTGGCTGCTGAATTATGTGGCTTAGGTCATCTGCATCTGGTGGTCGCACGTACGTGCCTTGGAAGTTATCGAGGAATGCGGCTTCCAAGTCCTCCCAACTCCCGATTGACTCTACTGGCAAGCTGTTAAGCCAGTGCCGGGCTGGTCCTTTAAGTTTGAGTGGGACATATTTGATGGCGTGGAGATCGTCTCCGCGGGCCATGTGAATGTGGAGGAGATAGTCCTCGATCCAGACCGCGGGGTCTGTTGTGCCATCATAAGATTCAATATTGATGGGTTTAAACCCTTCTGGGATTTGATGATCCATTACCTCATCTATGAAGCACAGTGGGTGTGCGGCGCCTCTGTACTGGGCGATATCGTGACGGAGCTCAAAAGAGCTTTCTCTGTTGTGTTCAGCCCGGCCGGACTTACTGTGTCCGGGGTGACGGTGATCGTCACGTATCGTGGGGCGCCCACGTGATCCATAGACCGATCTTGATTGTCTTGCCTTATCCTCCAATATGTCTCGCAGGTCCGGAGTGTTCCCCTGTGGCCTTGTGCTTTTCGAGCGATGCCAGGGTTCCGGTCTAGTGAAGGGCCTTGAGGCCTCTCTGTCGCGACCACGGGGTGGTCGATCAGCCGTATTGTCTCCTGGTGAAGAGGGATCATATGCCTCCACCTCTAATCGGGGGAGCAGCTTACGTTTGGGGTAGCTTTTGGAGGGGCGTTCGAGTTCATGCTCTTCGGCCGCGAGGACTTCAGTCCATCTGTCGGCTAGCAGATCTTGATCAGCTCTAAGCTGCTGCTGCTTTTTCTTGAGGCTATTTGCCGTGGCCATAAGCCTGCGTTTGAAACGCTCCTGTTCGACGGGATCCTCAGGCACGACGAATTCGTCGTCGTCGAGGCTTGCCTCGTCTCCGGAGGGAGGCATATAGTCCTCTACCTCTTCTTCGGCTGCTCTCTCATGAGGGCTGGCGTCCCCCTCCTCCTGTGCTGGATCTTGCCGGAGTGGGTTGTCTTCGGTGCTATCCGGTGTATTATTGTCTCCGGTGCCGGAATCCTCATTCTTGCTATGGCGGGATTTAGAGCGGCGCTGCTGACGTCGGCGCTTGGGCTGTTTCTTGGAGGGGTCATCCTCCGCTATTCCTTCGCCGTTCCCATCCTTTGGGATATCCACCATGTATATGTCGTATGAGGAGGTGGCTTTCCAGTGCCCGGTGGGCGCTGGTTCTTGGTCGTCTCCGGCATCGTCGTCCATACTGTCGATGTCCTCAGAGTCGTAATCTAGCATGTCGGTTAGATCGTCGACAGTGGCTACCAAGTGGGTGGTGGGTGGGCTCTGAATTTCTTCGTCGTCCGCATCCCAACCGTCCTGGCCGCAGTCCGGCTAGGCCTCTCCTGATAACGAGAGGTGCTTTAGCAAACTCAAGATGTCGCCTAAAGGTGAGCGTTGAAAGATGTCCACTGCGGTGAACTCCATGATCGGCGCCCAATCGGATCCGACTGGAGGGGGCGCGGGAGGTCCGGAGTCCGGCAAGGAGTCCGGCACCTTGGAGTGACGAGCTTCATGGGGGACAAGATCGGTGTTCGGCTCTATCACCGTAGAGGTTGCAGCCCCCGAGGCGGTGTCTAGGCATCCATCCTCGATCTGCGGAGCTGGCTCCGAATTGAAGATCGGAGTGGTTTCGAGTGCGGCCTCCAGGGTACTGTCCGGCGGCAGAGCTAAATCATGCCCGACGTGATAGTGCGGCACGCTCGGCTGTGGCTTGAATCCGTCGAAGATCAAGTCCCCGCGGATGTCAGCCGTGAAGTCCAAACTTCCAAATCTGACCTGACGGCCCGGGGCGTAACTTTCGATCTGCTCTTGGCCAAGCGAATTGGCCCGTAGTGCAAAGCCGCCGAATACGAAGATCTGTCCGGGGAGGAAGGTCTCACCCTGGACTGCATCGTTGATGATGATCGAAGAAGCCATCGAGCCTATCGGTGACGACACAGAGGAACTCTCAATGAAAGCACCAATGTCGGTGTCAAAACCGGCGGATCTCGGGTAGGGGGTCCCGAATTGTGCGTCTAGGAGGATGGTAACAAGAGACGAGGGACACAATGTTTTTACCCAGGTTTGGGCCCTCTTGATGGAGGTAAAACCCTACGTCCTTCTTGATTAATATTGATGATGTGGGTTACAAGAGTAGATCTACCACGAGATCAAGGAGGCTAAACCCTAGAAGCTGGCCTATGGTATGATTGTTGTTCGTCCTATGGACTAAAGCCATCCGATTTATATAGACACCGGAGAGGGCTAGGGTTACACAGAGTCGGTTACAATAGTAGGAGATCTACATATCCGTATCGCCAAGCTTGCCTTCCACGCCAAGGAAAGTCCCATCCGGACACGGGACGAAGTCTTCAATCTTGTATCTTCATAGTCTTGGAGTCCGGCCGATGATGATAGTTCGGCTATCCGGACACCCCCTAGTCCGGGACTCCCTCACCCCATCTTGTTATCCTCGATGGCAACAATACAATACGTGCCTTGCAACCCTTTCTGTCACTGGTTAAGGACACTGCAAGATTGAACACAAAGCTAAACACTTCTCCCATTGCAAGAACAACCAATCTAGTTGGCCAAACCAAACGGATAATTCGAAGAGACTTGCAAAGATAACTCAATCATACATAAAAGAATTCAGAGAAGAATCAAATATTGTTCATAGATAAGCTGGATCATAAACCCACAATTCATCGGTCTCAACAAACACACCGCAAAAAGAAGATTACATCGAATAGATCTCCACAAGAGAGGGGGAGAACATTTTATTGAGATCCAAAAAGAGAGAAGAAGCCATCTAGCTACTAGCTATGGACCCGAAGGTCTGAAGTAAACTACTCACACTTTATCAGAGAGGCTATGGTGTTGATGTAGAAGCCCTCCGTGGTAGATGCCCTCTCCGGCGGAGCTCCGGAACAGGCCCCAAGATGGGAGCTCATGGATACAGAAAGTTGCGGCGGTGGAATTAGGTTTTTGGCTCCGTATTTGATCTGACAGGGGTACGTAGGTATATATAGGAGGAAGGAGTATGTCACTGGAGAAACAGGGGGGCCACGAGGTAGGGGGCGCGCCCAGGGGAGGCGCTCCCCACCCTCGTGAACTCCACGGCTGTTCCTTGGAGCAGGGTCCAAGTCTACTAGATCACGTTCAGTGAGAAAATCACGTTCCCGAAGGTTTTATTCCGTTTGGACTCCGTTTGATATTATGTTTCTTCGAAATACTGAAATAGGCAAAAAACAGCAATTCTGGGCTGGGCCTCCGGTTAATAGGTTAGTCCCAAAAATAATATAAAAGTGGAAAATAAAGCCCAATATAGTCCAAAACAGTAGATAAAGTAGCATGGAGCAATCAAAAATTATAGATACGTTGGAGACGTATCAGGCATCCCCAAGCTTAATTCCTGCTCGTCCTCGAGTAGGTAAATGATAAAAAAGAATTTTTGATGCGGAGTGATACTTTGGCATAATTTCAATGTGAATCTTCTTAATTGTGGCACGAATATTCAGATCTGAAAGATTCAAGACAAAAGTTCATATTAACATAAAGGTAATAATACTTCAAGCATACAAATTAAAGCAATCATGTCTTCTCAAAATAGCATGGTTAAAGAAATGTATCCCTACAAAATCATATAGTCTGGCTAAGCTCTAACTTCATCACACAAAGTATTTAATCATGCACAACCCCGATGACTAGCCAAGCAATTTTTTCGTACTTTAATAATCTCAAACTTTTTCAACTTTCACGCAATACATGAGCGTGAGCCATGGACATAGCACTATAGGTGGAATAGAATGGTGGTTGTGGAGAAGAAAAAAAGTAGAAGATAGTCTCACATCAACTAGGCGTATCAACGGGCTATGGAGATGCCCATCAATAGATATCAATGTGAGTGAGTAGGCATTGCCATGCAACGGATGCACTAGAGCTATAAATATGTGAAAGCTCAACAAAATAAACTAAGTGGATGTGCATCCAACTTGCTTGCTCATGAAGACCTAGGGCACTTTTGAGGAAGCCCATCATTGGAATATACAAGCCAAGTTCTATAATGAAAAATTCCCACTAGTATATGAAAGTGACAACATATGAGACTCTCTATCATGAAGATCATGGTGCTACTTTGCAGCACAAGTGTGGAAAAAGGATAGTAGCATTGTCCCTTCTCTCTTTTTCTCTCATATTTTTTTTATTTGGGCCTTTTCTCTTCTTTTTTTATGGCCACTCTTTTTTTCGTCCGGAGTCTCATCCCGACTTATGGGGGAATCATAGTCTCCATCATCCTTTCCTCACTGGGCAATGCTCTAATAATGATGATCATCACACTTTTATTTTTCTTACAACTCAACAATTACAAGTCGATACTTAGAACAAAATATGACACTATATGAATGCCTCCGGCGGTGTACAAGGATATGCAATGAATCATGAGCGACATGTATGAAAATTATGAAGGTGGCCTTGCCACAAATACAATGTCAACTACATGTTCATGCAAAAAGCAATATAACAAAAGTAATATGTGCCATATGAACGGAATGGTGGAAAGTTGCATGGCAATATATCTCGGAATGGTTATGGAAATGCCATGATAGGTAGGTATGGTGGCTGTTTTGAGGAATGTATATGGTGGGTGTATGATACCGGCGAAAAGTGCGCGGTATTAGAGAGGCTAGCAATGGTGGAAGGTTGAGAGTGCGTATAATCCATGGACTCAACATTAATCAAAAGAACTCATGCACTTATTGCAAAAATTTAGAAGTCGTCAAAAACCAAAGCACTACACGCATGCTCCTAGGGGGATAGACTGGTACGAAAAGACCATCGCTCGTCCCCGACTGCCACTCATAAGGAAGACAATCAATAAATAAAATTGTGCTTTGACTTTATCACAAAGCGGTTCACCATACGAGCATGCTACGGGAATCACAAACTTCAACTCAAGCATTCTTTAAATTCATAATCACACCAACTAGCATTGCTTTGATATAATCACTTCCATATCTCAAAACAATTATCAAGCATCAAACTTATCTTAGTATTCAACGCACTCAAAAGAAAGTTTCACAAATCTTGAATACCAAGTATATTATCTTTAAGAAAATTACCATGCTATTAACAACTCTCAAAATAAACTAAGTGAAGCATGAGAGATCAATAGTTTCTTTAAAACAAATCCACCACCGTGCTCTAAAAGATCTAAGTGAAGCACTAGAGCAAAATTTATTACGCTCAAAAAGGTTTAAGTGAAGCACTATGAGCAAAACTCAAGCTCAGAAGATATAAGTGAAGTGAAGGAAATATGCCCTAGAGGCAATAATAAAGTTATTATTTATTTCCATATTTCATGATAAATGTTTATTATTCATGCTAGAATTGTATCAATCAGAAACATGATACATGTGTGAATACATAGAAAAATTGAGTGTCACTAGTATGCCTCTACTTGACTAGCTCATTAATCAAAGATGGTTATGTTTCCTAGCCATGGACAACAGAGTTGTCATTTTATTAACGGGATCACATCATTAGGAGAATGATGTGATTGACATGACCCATTCCGTTAGCTTAGCACTTGATCGTTTAGTATGTTGCTATTGCTTTCTTCATGACTTATACATGTTCCTATGACTATGAGATTATGCAACTCCCGTTTACCGGAGGAACACTTTGTGTGCTACCAAACGTCACAACGTAACTGGGTGATTATAAAGGAGCTCTATAGGTGTCTCCGAAGGTACATGTTGGGTTGGCGTATTTCAAGATTAGGATTTATCACTCCGATTGTCGGAGAGGTATCTCTGGGCCCACTCGGTAATGCACATCACTATAAGCCTTGCAAGCATTGCAACTAATTAGTTAGTTGCGGGATGATGTATTACGGAACGAGTAAAGAGACTTCCCGGTAACGATATTGAACTAGGTATTGAGATACCGACGATCGAATCTAGGGCAAGTAACATACCGATGACAAAGGGAACAACGTATGTTGTTATGCGGTTTGACCGATAAAGATCTTCGTAGAATATGTAGGAGCCAATATGAGCATCTAGGTTCCGCTATTGGTTATTGACCGGAAATACTTCTAGGTCATGTCTACATAGTTCTCGAACCCATAGGGTCCGCATGCTTAAAGTTATGATGACAGTTTCATTATGAGTTTATATGTTTTGATGTACCTAAGGTTGTTCGGAGTCCCGGATGTGATCACGGACATGACGAGGAGTCTCGAAATGGTCGAGACATAAAGATTGATATATTGGAAGCCTATATTTGGATATCGGAATTGTTCCGGGAGAAATCGGGATTTTTCCGGAGTACTGGGGGGTTACCGGAACCCCCCCC
>NC_041383.1:813496105-813525149 GCF_002162155.2 Triticum dicoccoides | reverse complement strand
GTCCGAATAGGACAAGGAAGGGGGGCGGCGCCCCCCCTTTCCTCTTTCCCCTTCCCCCTTTCCTTCTCCTACAAGGCAAGAAGGGGGAGTCCTACTCCCGGTGGGAGTAGGACTCCTCCCGGCGCACCCCTAGGGGCCGGCCGCACCTCCCCCTCCCTCCTTTATATACGGGAGCAGGGGGCACCCCATAACACACAAGTTGATCTTCGTGGTGGTTCCTTAGCCGTTTGCGGTGCCCCCCTCCACCATATTCCACCTCGGTCGTATCGTTGCGGTGCTTAGTCAAAGCCCTGCATCGGTAGAACATCATCACCATCACCATGCCGTCGTGCTGACGAAACTCATCCCCGACACCCTGCTGGATCGGAGTCCGGGGATCGTCATCGAGCTGAACGTGTGCTGAACTCGGAGGCGCCATACGTTCGGTGCTTGGATCGGTCGGATCGTGAAGACGTACGAATACATCAACCGCGTTGTCATAACGCTTCCGCTTTCGGTCTACGAGGGTACGTAGATACACTCTCCCTTCTCGTTGCTATGCATCACCATGATCTTGCGTGTGCGTAGGAATTTTTTTGAAATTACTATGTTCCCCAACATGAAGCACATAGAGTATTCTAGCAAATTCTAAGTCATGTATGGCTCTCTCAAAAGGTGTGTACAGCATGGATGATTGTGGTAAACTAACAAGCAAAGACGCAAATAATACAAGACGCTCCAAGCAAAACACATAACATGTGGTGAATAAAAATATAGCTCCAAGTAAATTACCGATGGAAGTAGACGAAAGAGGGGATGCCTTCCGGGGCATCCCCAAGCTATGACTTTTTGTTGTCCTTGGATTGGGGGTGCCATTGGCATCCCCAAGCTTAGGCTCTTGCCACTCTTTGTTCCATAATCCATCAAAAGAATTCACCCAAAACTTGAAAACTTCAAAACACAAAACTCAATAGAAATCTCGTGAGCTCCGTTAGTGAAAGAAAACAAAAGACTACTTTAAGGTACTGTAATGAACTCATTATTTATTTATATTGGTGTTAAACCTACTGTATTCCAACTTCCTTATGGTTTATAAACTAATTTATTAGCCATAGATGCATTGAAATAAGCAAACAACACACGAAAAACAGAATCTGTCAAAAACAGAACAGTCTGTAGCAATCTGTAACTAACGCAAACTTCTGAAACTCTAAAACTTCTACCAAAATAGGACGTACTGGAAAATTTGTTTATTGATCAGTAGAAAAAAGAATTAGTGCAAAATCACGTTTCTCTGATTTATTGAATTTTTTCTCGTGAGCACAAAGTTTCTGTTTTTCGGCAGAATCAAATCAACTATCATCATAGCTTATCCTATAGGTTCTACTTGGCACAAACACTAATTAAAACATAAAACCACATCTAAACAGAAAGTAGATGGATTATTTATTCCTAAACATAAGCAAAAACAAAAAACACAAAATAAAATTGGGTTGCCTCCCAACAAGGGCTATCGTTTAACGCCCTTAGCTAGGCATAAAAGCAAGGATAGACCTAACGAGTGCCATAATAATAAGATAGATCTTGAAAACTCATCTCATATTCTCTACGTTCGGCAGCAAGCTTCCTTTGAGGCAAGCAAAAGTAATTTAAAGGGCTAAATTTGGTGGGACAAAGGTCCCCAAGATCAATAAAGGGAGGAATAGGTTCCTCCTTCGGCCCTTCATAGTGCACAACTATTTCATCACTAAAAGCATTCTTTTGGCAAAATTTTGTGAGCCTATACTCGAGAGAGTATCCTAGCTCATCGTTTCGAAGAGAAAAATCATTATTAAGTTCGTTAATGCAATCAATCAAGACTTTGGTAGGAACCTTTTTTCTAAGGTTTTCATTAAAAGCGACATAGTCGGAAGATTGAAAACGTCTAAATTACTCTTGATCATAAAGGATCGCTTCTATGGGAGGACGACAGGCGTCCACCCTATAGTGCGCAAAGATTTCTTTGGCTTATCTAATGATAAATCTAAACTCATGAGCCAAAAAGATAGTAACAGCGCGCTTAACAGAAGAATGCTCAATATTAGAAAATTCTAGAAAAAATCTTTGTATGCAAGGATGCATATGCATAAATTGTATTTCAAGTTCAACTACAAGCATAGCGATAGCATCCGCAAGACTACTATTTCTATGAAGGATAGAACAACCCAAGGAAGGTAAAGCACCGGTACAAGTAAGGAAATCTTGAATAACACCTTTGCCAATAATGTTACCACTGCCGATTCGAAACTTTTTAGTATGCAAGATAGGGGGTTCATCGGCCGGAGCCTCGGGATTTTCTATGTTATTATTATTGTCCATATCTACGATAATCTCCCCAGTTTCAGACATAGCGTGTCAGGGAAACTGATCCACGAACACCTATGGGACCGGCGGACCGAGCCCCTTTCGGTTCGGCGGGGGGCGGAGATCGCACGAAGAGCGGATCGAGGCGAAGCACACGAGCAGTTTACCTAGCTTCGGAGCTCTCCGGAGAGATAACACTCCTACTGCTGCATGTCTGAGTGTATTCAGTTCTTGCTCGGGAGCGCTGAGTGCTACAGTACACACTAGCTGCTAACGAGACCGAGCGTGAGTGTTTTTCTACCTTCCAACCCCCCCTCTACGTTGCGCATGGGCCTCCTTTTATATGCTAAAGGGGTCTCCAACAGGTGGCAACGTAGACAAGGGTAAAAATGGAAAATGAATTGAGGTAGGTACAACTACCTGTACAGTGTATCATACCTAACCCTGACGGCAGGGGACAAAGGCATTAAATGCCCGTCTACGTCGCTCGAATAGTGCAAAAAGGGACCGTCAGGGACGCCACCTCTTGCCACGATGGCAATCTTGTCAGCGTCGCTTGCCACCGCGCACCGCTGGCCGCACAGCCTCTTGCCACGCGCGCCTGGAAAGGTCCCAGGGCGACACGTTGGTGGATGTGCTGGAGCGTGGGTACAGAGTGGTAGTTTGCCGCGGCAAGCGCCTTGCCGCAGTCGTTGTCTTGTCGCGTCCGGAAGCTTGTCGCTCACCGGGCCTTGCCGGGACGCGTGGCGCGTCGCGGCAAGTTCCTTGAGATGCCTTGGTTGGCCTTCCCGGCAAGCTCCTCTTGTCGGGGCCTTGTCTCCTTGGCTTGAATACTTTGTTCTTGAATTGCTCCAAAGGAACCACGGAGGACCTTGGAGGTCACCCGGCAAGCCTTGCCGCGGGGTGCTGCGACTGCCCGTGCACAAGTTTGGGATACTAGGGTACCCCTACTCTAGTACACCGACAGGAGCCCCTGGGCCTAGGCCACACATGGCGCCGAGCGCTGTTGGGCCAGGCCCAAAACAGGGCACGGGCACGCGGGCCTGGGTTACGCCGTATCTTACTCCGTATCCACCGCGCCTTCCCCGAACAGCACGCGTCGAATGCGGCTTCGTGGGAGAGATCGTGGGTGGTTTCTTTATTCGGAAAGACGGAACGCCCGCCCCCTCCCTCTTTATAAGCAGGGGAAACAGGGGCAGTTCGCCCATCTTGCCGGTTGCTACTCCAATCTCAGAAATCTCCACCGCTCCCCCTTCTTCCCAAAGCTGAAAGAGCGGCGCTCCGCCCCCCATCGCCACCAGCATCACCAACATCGTCGATCTCCCACACCACCTCCGCCATGGCTCCGAAAGCCGACAAGGGGAAGGCCGTGAAGTCGGCCGAGGCGCAGCGGCTCGCGGCGCTGCGAAAGGAGCGGGCAATCTTCCCCCCTCAGCTCGCCGCGAAGGAGCTGAGGGAGTATTACTACCTCTTCTGGTCGACGGAGACGCGAGCGCATCCGCGCACGAAGGTACTCTCAGCTGCCGCTTCGGAACTGGCTCCGAATGGATATCCCTTCTTCGTGTTGTTCTTCTACTGCGGGCTCTGCCCGCCTTTCTCTGAGTTTTTCTGTGACATTATGAACACCTACGGGTTCCGCCTCCTTGACTTCACCCCCAACGCCGTTCTGACCATGGCAGTTTTCGCACATCTCTGCGAAAACTTTGTCGGAGTCTATCCGAATGTAGCTCTTTTTCGCCACTTCTTTATGCCCCGAGCTGAGAGAGGGGAGCCTTTATCCGGCGGAATCGCCTGGATCTCAAGAACTAGCAAGAAGGAAGCTTATCTGGAGGGAGAGCTCCGCAGCAAGTGGGAAGAATGGAGAGCAGACTGGTGCTGGATTGTCGAGGAGAACCCGCGGCCATTTACAGCCCTGCGCCAAGCCCCAGTAGCGCGCGGCAACGATTGGAGCAACGTGGCCCCGGAAGACGATAGGCTGAAGATTGCCGTCACCCGGATCCTACGCATCAGGCTTGCCGGGCTCACGTAGGCGCCGTTGGCGCAGATTTTCTTCGCTGCCGCATCGCCCCCCTGCAGGAGAGGAGGAGACCTGCCTGGGAGTTCCAGAATCCGGCGGATATCATGAGGCTGCGCCCGGGCCTCAACTTCAACTTCACTGTCCTGGAACTGGACGCGATGCTCCTGGAACTGTTCAAGCGCGATCCTCAACATCCCGAAGCGTTCATATTGCCGAGGGGTGTCGTTCCGCTGTGCAACAACTCCTCGCTCGACCGCATCCGTGCAATGATGCCGCTGTGCGACTCGCATGGAATTGTCCCAACTTGGCAAGAGCCTGCAGATGACGTCGTGCAGGAGTTCTTTGACGGCCTGGTAGAAGTGCCGGTCCGCCCCGATGAACAGAAGTGCCTCACCCGCGACACCACTGATGACGAGATGCAGCGCATCGCCACCAGGCTGGAAGACGCGGCAGCAGCCGCTGCCGCGGGCGAGTTCGGATTCACCATGGAGGAGGCAGAGGCAGCAGAGGCGGCAAGCCTTGTCGAGCGAGAGGAGCTTGCCGGCGAGGAAGAGCTTGCCGGGCCTGAAGCTGAGTCGAGCGAGCCCGCCGAGGGCGCGAGCGACTCGTTGAAGATCGACTCCTCCTCCTCCCCACCTTCAGCCAGCTCGCCGCAAGCGGAGCCCCCAGCTCCACCAAGAAGGCGTCTCCGCAAGGCCGGGGACGTAGCGGGGCGGCGGACGAGTCAACAGCCGCCGCGCCGCGCGACACGCTTTACCGCGGCAAGCACTGTTGCCGCGGGAGCGCCTCACGCTGCTGCGGCAACTGGAGCGGGGTCTTCCCGGTCCACCTCTACTGCTCCTGCCAAGCGGATAAGGGAACCTACTCCTCCACCTCGTCGCACCAGAGGCGAGCCGGACTTCGATCTCTCCGCGCTCAGCTCCGACGAGGAAGAAGAAGAGTAAGACTCTTTGATGTACTTGTAGTTCTTCAATTCTTGCTGTTTTGTCTTGTATCTTATTTGCTTTACTCCGAACCCATTCCTTTTCAGGACTCTGGCCCAGAGAGCGGCGAAGAGAGCCAAGGTCCAGGTGATTGTCATCGAGGACGAACCCACCGCAACAGCAGGGGGTGTGTCCGAGACCACCTTGCCGGACCCGGCAACTATTGCCCAAAGCAGCCCCCAGCATAAGTATATGGTTTACTTCCTGCTGTTAGGCGCGCATGGGTGCTCTTTATTTGCTGACATCTGACTATTGGTTTGCGTAGGAGCAGAGCAGTCTCGCCAGGAGTGCCCGGAAGCCGCTCCCGACATGCCGTCTGCTTCGACTACACCGCCAAGGGAGGATTCCCCAGCAAGGGAGAATTCTCCGGTAAGGGAGAAGTCTCCGGAAAGGGGCAGTTCTCCGGCAAGGGACAGCACCAGCGACCCCCCGGTGGCGGAGACCACGACTGTAGATCCTAGTACAGGTAATCCTCTTGCTTGAAAACTTCCCTTGGGCTCTTCTTCTTCTGATTTTCTTTTTGAATATTTGCTTGACTTTTCTTCCTTTTCCGGTCGTCAGGTCCATCTGCCACGGAGCCGATGGAAACCGAGGTCACCGGCGAGGAGAACGCGCGCGGCAATACCGACGACGCCGCTGCCACCGAGGAAGAGGTCGGCGCTGATGATCCCGCCGGCGGAGAGGCCGCCAAAGCTGCTGCCGCAGAAGCTGGCGAGGGGTCCGGCGATCGCACTGATGGCCCCGAGGCCACAGGAGCGCCAGGCGCTACGCCGACCGCCAATCCCTCTACCGCTGCTGCAGCGTCAGGCTCCGAAGAGCCCCAGCCCAGCGCCTATTTGAAGGACGGCGATGGCGTCTTCATCAAGCTCCCCTAGGCGTCGAGCTCCAGGGCGCCGATCGAAGGAGAAATCTTTGATGAAGAGTTGCTCGCCTCCGCTGGGCTGACGCTGGTCGACGCGCCGAGCAGCAGCAGCGGCGAGCCTGAGGAGGAGGAGCTGCTGCGGAAGCTGTTGTCGCTCTACCGCGCCCGACAGGCCAAGCTGGCATCCCGAGAAGCGCTTGTCGCGAAGGCGGGAGTGGACATCGAGAAGCGCGCGGAGGAGCTCCGGGGCCTCAACCAGGAAGCTCTCCGGTCCCTGGCAAAGGAGCGGGAGCAACTCGCCGAGGAGCAAAAAGCCTTCCTCCTCGAGAAGGCTGAAGTTGAAGAGCAACAGCGGCTTGCTGCCGAGAAGCTGTCTGCGCAGGAAGGCGAGTTGGCGCAGCGCAAGGTCAACCTTGACAGCCACGAGGAGGAGCTTGCCGCGCGCGAGCAAACATTTGGCGGGGCTCTCAAGGAAGCAGAGGATGCTGCCGCAGCTGCCGAGGCCTCCAAGATGGAGCTGGAGACGAAGATGGCGCAGCTGGAGGCCGATCTCAAGGCGAGCGGCGAGGAGCTTGCTGCGCTCAAGCGTGAGCGCGAGAAGGAGGTCGCCGCTCATGGCGAGCTGCAAGGTCGTCTCGCTGAGAGGATCAAAGAGCTTAGCACCGCCAAGGACTCCAACGCAGATCTTGAGTTGAAGCTGGTTACTTTGACTCAGATGCTGGACGGCGCCAGGGAGCGGGAGGTGGCCTTAACGGAGAAGATCAAGGCCGACGAGGCGCTGCTGGCGAGTGCTGCCGCTGCCCAGAACACTTTTAGGGAGAATGTGGAGCACTGGACGGAGGGTCTCGTGGATGTTGCCGCAGCCATCGACAGGGAGCTGGCGCAGCTGGGGATGGAGGATCTCGGGTACTCCTCCGATGAGCACCTCCAACCTAGCGCCAAGCTCAGCTTCTTCTTCAAAGGCGTGGCGACGGCCCTCCAGCGACTCCGGGATAAGATCCAAAGCAGCTGGCTGATGAGTCGCGCAAGATCTGCGCGGGAGCTCTTCAAAAGGTGCTGGTGAAGGTGGCCTTCCGCAACCCAGGTCTCAACCTCACCAACGTCTTCAGGTCCCTGCCGCCGGATGCTGATCTGGAAGCGCTCAAGGCCATTGTCGCACCCATTGTGGACAAGGTGAGCGGGATCAAGAGGGTTGAGGGCGATCGCGTAGATTAGGCCGCCCGTTTTCTCTTTTTCTTTGTCGCTGCTGCTCATGTCATGAGAACAATCTGTTAGAGCTGCGACAAGCTATCTTGTAATATAACTCTATTTTGGGTAGAGATTGCTGTGTTATTTCCTTTACTTGATTCCTTCCTTTGTATGTTTTTTCCCTACGCTTTTAGGGAACTTGTCGGCGCAGGCACCTGGGCCGCGAGCGCTAAGTGCGGGACGTCAGCAGCCTGCTGGCGGTGCCGCTTCCGACAAGAAACCTTGTCGCAACTAGTCGCAACTCACTTAAGTTGTTGAGCGGACTCGAAACAAAGTAAGGGCGCAAATAGCTACGAGTTGGTTCCTTCGCGCATAGGTTTTCCATACAAAGCACAGTCGTTCGAGGAAGATAACTTAAAAATTAAAACTAATTGCTCAAACTTTGGCAACTTAGCTTTTCTGTCGTTTGCTTTCTGGTAAGGCGAAACTTCCTTGAACGACGCCTGGTCCACACCATTATCTTCTCCTTTCCCCCCGGCAAACTTGTGGGCGAGGGAACCTTCCTTCCTTTGAGAAAGAGAAAGAAGAGAAGATAAAGATACAGAGCCTTATGGTTCGTTATTGCTTACCGGGCGTAGGCGCTGCACAAAGTGTCAGATACATGCAAAAAAAAGTATAAAGCATGAAATTGACAAGACGTGTGGAGCACATGAGCTTTACTTATGCACGGGGTCTGCGCCCGGCTTTGTACAAAGGATTACATGCAGCATCGGCAAGACTTGTACAAAAGGTGGTTGCCGGAACAGGTTCCGGCAACCGCGCCTTACAGGTAAAACTTACGAAGATGCTCAATGTTCCAGGAGTTGCTCACCGGAATGCCATCTTCGGTCTCAAGGCGGACAGCGCCAGGCCTAGTGACTCGTTTCACCTGGTAAGGGCCTTCCCACTTCGGCGTCAACTTGTTGGAATTCTTGGCGGACTGAACGCGCCGAAGAACAAGGTCGCCTTCCTCGAAACTTCGGGGATTAACTTTGCGGCTATGATAGCGGCGCAAAGCTTGCTGGTATCGAGAAGCTCGTACAGCAGCCTGAAGACGGTCCTCCTCAAGGAGCAGCGCGTCTTGGTCAAGCTCATCATAAGCGAGCACTCGAGGTGACCCGTATACGAGTTCCATGGGGAGAACTGCTTCTGCTCCATAGACTAGAGCGAAAGGTGTCTGGCCAGTGGCTCGATTTGGCGTCATCCTGATCGACCAAAGAACCACCGGCAGCTCCTCAATCCAGTTCTTTCCGCACTTGCGCAGCCTGTCGAAAGTCCTGGTCTTGAGCCCGCGCAGCACTTCAGCATTTGCCCTCTCCGCTTGATTGTTGCTTCTCGGATGAGCAACAGAAGCGAAGCAGACCTTGGCGCCAAGATCTTGGACGTACTGCATGAAGGTGCGGCTCGTGAATTGCGTGCCGTTGTCGATGATGATCCTGTTAGGGATCCCGAAGCGGCAAACAATCGACCTGAAGAACTTGACTGCTGACTGTGTTGTCACCTTCCTCACTGCTTCCACTTCTGGCCACTTTGTGAACTTGTCGATTGCAACGTACAAGTACTCAAAGCCCCCGACAGCTCAGGGAAAGGGGCCGAGGATGTCGAGCCCCCAGACCGAAAATGGCCAGGATAAAGGGATCGTCTGGAGAGCTTGAGCTGGCTGGTGTATCTGCTTGGAATGGAACTGGCACGCTTCACACTTGGTTACTTGTGCAGTTGCATCCTGGAGGGCTGTCGGCCAAAAGAAACCTTGCTGGAACGCTTTGCCGGCAAGTGCTCTTGCGCCAATGTGGTGACCACATATGCCTCCATGTATCTCCGCCAACAGCTTTTGTCCGTCTTCCCGGTGAATACACTTCAATTTCACGCTGTTGAGTCTTCTTCTGTACAGTGTGTTGTCGACAAACTGGTACATACTTGACTGCCGGGCTACTCTTTCCGCTTCTTCTTGCTCTTCAGGAAGTTCTCCTGTCTGAAGGAAACGGACAATCTGTTGTGCCCATGTTGGAGCTTGCGGCTCGACAACAAGGACTAAAGGCACATCTGCTGCTGCGGGAACATCCGCTTCTACGGCGAGAACCTGCGGCTCAGCCGGAGCTTGACGTTCCCCGGCAAGCTTGCCGGAGCAAAACTTGTCGGGAGCGTCTGCTTCAACGGAACAAACCCTAGGGCTTGCCGGAGCAGACTGCTCCTCAGCACCCTTGGTGTTGATCTTGAGGACCTTCTTGGCGGCGGCTTCAGGGAGCTCTGCCGGAAAATAGTCACCAGAAATCAACTTCCTCTTCTTGCTCTGTCCAGTTGATGGCGTTACAGACGGTTGAGTCAGCTTGAGCACAAAGATCCCTGGTTCCACAGGTAACTTAAGTGCGGCGCACTTCGACAGGCCATCGGCAATGTCGTTCTGAGCTCTTGGAACATGTTCCATCTGTAGGCCGTCAAAGTGCTCTGCTAGCTTTCTCACTTCATCAACGTAAGCTTCCATCAACGGACTCTGATAATTCTTGTTCACTTGGCGGACGACAAGCTGTGAGTCACCCCTGACAATGAGCTTCTTAATCCCAAGGTCTGCTGCGATCCTGAGACCGGCAAGCAAACCTTCATATTCTGCGGTATTGTTCGTTGCTTGCTCCTTGGGAAAGTGCATCTGGACTACGTACTTGAGGTGCTCTCCAGTGGGTGCAACAAGTAGCACGCCCGCACCGGCGCCTTGCAACGAGAAGGCACCATCAAAGAACATCAGCCACTCTTTGTTTGCTTCCTTGACGGGGATGCTCGTTTCTGGAATTTCTTCATCTTGTGTTGGCGTCCGTTCTGCTATGAACTCCGCCAATGCTCTGCTTTGGATAGTTGAAGTGCTCTCAAACTTGAGGCCAAAGATTGACAGTTCCAGTGCCCACTCGACAATCCTGCCTGTTGCTTCTGGATTTTGCAGTATCCTCTTCAGTGGAAAACGAGTGACGACTGTGATCTCATGTGCTTGGAAGTAATGGTGCAGCTTTCTCGAGGCCATGAGAAGGCCGAAAAGCAATTTCTGCACACCAGAGTACCTTGACCTAGCCCCCTGTAGAAGGGAACTGACAAAGTAAACTGGGCGCTGCACCATTCTTTTCTGCATCTTCTCACGCGCCTGCGCAGATCCATCTTTGTCGGGACCAGAGCTGGCCAGTGAAGTCCCCTGCTTGTCGCTGGATGCATCTGCCGTGGTCGCTGGCTCATCATCCGCCTCCCTCTCCGCTACTAACGCAGCACTAACCACTTGATTGGTTGCCGCTATATATAGCAGCAACTTCTCTTGTGGCTTAGGTGCGTCAAGTGTTGGAGTGGAGGACAGGTACCTCTTTAAGTCCTGCAGCATAGCCTCCGCTTCCGGAGTCCATTTCATTGGACCTGCCTTTTTCAATATTTTGAAAAATGGCAGGGTGCGCTCAGCAGACCTAGAGATAAACCTACTTAGAGCAGCTACGCAACCGGCAAGTCTTCATACATCCTTGACGCGCTTTGGTGCTTCAATCTGCTCAATGGCCTTGATCTTGTCGGGATTGGCTTCAATTCCCCGCTGAGACACGAAGAACCCGAGAAGCTTGCCGGAGGGGACTCCAAACACACACTTCTCGGGGTTAAGCTTGAGGTTGATCTTGCGCAGATTTGCAAAGGTTTCGTCTAAATCTTGAATCAGAGTCGCCTTGTCCTTGCTCCTGACCACTATGTCATCCATGTAGGCTTCCACATTTCTGTGTATTTGCGGCTCAAAAGCGTCATGGACTACCCTTGCAGATGTTGAACCAGCATTCTTTAAACCGAAAGGCATCCGTACGAAACAGTATGTGCCACATGGGGTGATGAATGCGGTCTTCTCCTCATCCTCTTCTGCCATGAAGATCTGATGGTATCCTGAGTATGCATCAAGAAATGAAAGCAAGTCACATCCGGCCGTGGAGTCAACAATCTGGTCGATGCGCGGCAAGGGAAATGGGTCTTTGGGACAAGCTTTATTGACATCGGTAAAGTCGATACAAAGCCTCCATTTCCCGTTTGCCTTGCGCACGACTACAGGGTTGGCCAACCACGTAGGATGGAGCACTCCTCTGACAAGGCCTGCTGCTTCCAATTTCTTGATTTCTTCTGCGATGAATTCTTGGCGCTCCACTGCCTGCTTCCTGACTTTCTGCTTGACGGGCCGTGCATGAGGACAGACGGTAAGATGGTGCTCGATTACTTTCTTGGGAACACCGGGGATGTCAGACGGTTGCCACGCAAATACGTCGACGTTCGCCCGCAGGAAAGCAACGAGCGCGCTTTCCTATTTAGGGTCGAGAGTGGCACTGATGGTAAAGGTACCACTAGCTCCATCCTCCTTGGCGGACACCTTCTTGGTCTCTGGTGGAGCTGCCATTGTCTTCTTACACTTGCCGGTGGAGCTCGATGGTGCGTCCTCGACGGTAGCGCAACACTCCGAAGAGGTGCGCTTGCCGGAGTGGGCATCAAAACTCTTGCCGGGCTTGGTCTTCTTCTTCGCCCTGATGCGGTGGAGTCGTTGTCGAGGTGGATCCGGCGAGTCGGCGATCTTGGCCTTCGGGGTGGAGAGTGCATAGTGGTTGCACCCCCATCGGTTTCGTCGCCATCGGCTCGTGCCTGGCAGTCCTGCCGCGGCAGCGACGTACTCGGCTGCCGCGGAGTGTCGCCGTTGGCGAAGCCGATGAGACTCTGAATGGTGGCCCTCCATTCATCGATATTGTCTGCCGTTGGAGGGTAATCCAGGAGCAGTTGAGCTCGCGCCAAAGCTTCTGCTGGAGTGGTGGGCGGCAGTGGCGAATGGCGCGAGGAGCGGGATATGCTCGGACTTCTAACTATGTTAGAAGGAGCAGTATCCCGTCCAGGCGACCGTGTCTCGCTCGTGCCAGCATGTTGGCGTGCATGCTGGTCTTGAGCACCCCGAGATCCACCAGCTCGATGTTGGTCCAACAAACGTATGGCACTGCGAATACCATGACGTTGTCGGTCCTACGCCTCCTGAGATGGGCGCGGTGTATGTACGGACGCCGAGGTCTGCGCAGCCTTGTCCTTGGACCTAGCAGCACCGTGAGCTCCCTCGTCGATGCCCGTTCTTCCGCCTGCGTCTACCCCACCACTCGTTTGCTCCAGTGGTGGTGGGATCGATGTGGACGGAACAGCTGCCGCCGAAGCCTTCTTCTTCGGTGGCATGTCGATGAAGAAGATGAAGATCTAGCTCGTGTGAATGCCAGATCAGGTTCACACAACCTCGACGCCCCCTACCTGGCGCGCCAAAGATGTCGGGGAAACTGATCCACGAACACCTATGGGACCGGCGGACCAAGCCCCTTTCGGTTCGGCGGGGGGCGGAGATCGCACGAAGAGTGGATCGAGGCGAAGCACACGAGCAGTTTACCCAGCTTCGGAGCTCTCCGGAGAGATAACACTCCTACTACTGCATGTCTGAGTGTATTCAGTTCTTGCTCGGGAGCGCTGAGTGCTACAGTACACACTAGCTGCTAACGAGACCGAGCGTGAGTGTTTTTTTGCCTCCCAACCCCCCCTCTACGTTGCGCATGGGCCTCCTTTTATATGCTAAAGGGGTCCCCGACAGGTGGCAACGTAGACAAGGGTAAAAATGGAAAAGGAATTGAGGTAGGTACAACTACCTGTACAGTGTATCATACCTAACCCTGACGGCAGGGGACAAAGGCATTAAAGGCCCGTCTACGTCGCTCAAATAGTGCAAAAAGGGACCGTCAGGGACGCCACCGCTTACCACGATGGCAATCTTGTAAGCGTCACTTGCCACCGTGCATCGCTGGCCGCACAGCCTCTTGCCACGCGCGCCTGGAAAGGTCCCAGGGCGACACGTTGGTGGATGTGCTGGAGCGTGGGTACAGAGTGGTAGTTTGCCGCGGCAAGTGCCTTGCCGCGGTTGTTGTCTTGTCGCGTCCGGAAGCTTGTCGCTCACCGGGCCTTGCCGGGACGCGTGGCGCGTCGCGGCAAGTTCCTTGAGATGCCTTGGTTGGCCTTCCTGGCAAGTTCCTCTTGTCGGGGCCTTGTCTCCTTGGCTTGAATACTTTGTTCTTGAATGGCTCCAAAGGAACCACGGAGGACCTTGGCGGTCACCCGGCAAGCCTTGCCGCGGGGTGCTGCGACTGCCCGTGCACAAGTTCGGGATACTAGGGTACCCCTACTCTAGTACACCGACATAGCGGCAAACAAAAAGGCAAACGAGAAAAAGGCGAAAGAGAAAGAGAGGAGGAGATTGGGAAAGAGAGGGCGAATAAAACGGGAAGGGTGAAGTGGGGGAGAGGAAAACGAGAGGCAAATAATGTAATGCGAGAGATAGGGATTGTGATGGGTACTTGGTATGGTTGACTTTTGCGCAAACTCCCCGGCAACGGCGCCAGAAATTCTTCTTGCTACCTCTTGAGCACTGCGTTGGATTTCCCTGAAGAGGAAAGGATGATGCAGTAAAGTAGCGTAAGTATTTCCCTCAGTTTTTGAGAACCAAGGTATCAATCCAGTAGGAGATCATGCACGAGTCCCTCGTACCTACACAAAACGATAGCTACTCGCAACCAACGCGATTAGGGGTTGTCAATCCCTTCACGGTCACTTACGAGGGTGAGATCTGATAGAGATGATAAATAATATTTTTGGTATTTTTGATATAGAGATGCAAAGTGAAAAGTAAAAGGCAAAGTAAAAACAAAGCAAGTAATAAAGTAATGGAGATTGATATGATGAGAATAGACCCGGGGGCCATAGGTTTCACTCGTGGCTTCTCTCATGAGCATAAGTATTCTACGGTGGGTGAACAAATTACTGTTGAGCAATTGATAGAAAACCGAATAATTATGAGGTTATCTAGATATGATCATGTATATAGGCATCACGTCCAAGACAAGTAGATTGAAACGATTCTGCATCTACTACTATTACTCCACTCATCGACCGCTATGCAGCATGCATCTAGAGTTTTAAGTTAAAAACAGAGTAACACCTTAAGCAAGATGACATGATGTAGAGGGATAAAGTCATGCAATATGATAAAAACCACATCTTGTTATCCTCGATGGCAACAATACAATACGTGCGTTGCAACCCTTTCTGTCACTAGGTAAGGACACCGCAAGATTGAACCCAAAGCTAAACACTTCTCCCATTGCAAGAACTACCAATCTAGTTGGCCAAACCAAACGGATAATTCGAAGAGACTTGCAAAGATAACAATCATACATAAAGAATTCAGATAAGAATCAAATATAGTTCATAGATCAGCTGGATCATAAACCCACAATTCATCGATCTCAACAAACCCACCGCAAAAAGAAGATTACATCGAATAGATCTCCACAAGAGAGGGGGAGAACATTGTATTGAGATCCAAAGAGAGAAGAAGCCATCTAGCTACTAGCTATGGACCCGAAGGTCTGAAGTAAACTACTCACACTTCATCGGAGAGGCTATGGTGTTGATGTAGAAGCCCTGTGTGGTAGGTGCCCTCTCCGGCGGAGCTCCGGAACAGGCCTCAAGATGGGATCTTGTGGATACAGAAAGTTGCGACGGTGGAATTATGTTTTTGGCTCCGTATTTGATCTGACGGGGGTACGTAGGTATATATACGAGAAAGGAGTAAGTTTGTGGAGAACAGGGGGGCCACGAGGCTGGGGGCGCGCCCAGGGGGCGTGCCCCCCACGGTGGTGACCTCCACGGCTGTTCCTTGGAGCAGGGTCCAAGTCTCCTGGATCACGTTCGGTGAGAAAATCACGTTCCCGAAGGTTTTATTCCGTTTGGACTCCATTTGATATTATGTTTCTTCTAAATACTGAAATAGGCAAAAAAACAACAATTCTGGGCTAGGCCTCCGGTTAATAGGTTAGTCCCAAAAATAATATAAAACTGGAAAATAAAGCCCAATATAGTCCAAAACAGTAGATAAAGTAGCATGGAGCAATCAAAAATTATAGATACATTGGAGATGTATCACAGACACACCATTACGCTGACGTGTTCTAGGCGGCGTGAGTTGTGAAACAATTCCACATTTCCTTAAGTGTGTGCCAAACTCATGAGTCAAATATTCTCCTCCACGATCTGATCGTAAGAACTTAATTTTCCTGTCACGTTGATTCTCTACCTCACTCTGAAATTCCTTTAACTTTTCAAAGGTCTCAGACTTGTCTTTCATTAAGTAGACATACCCATATCTACTTAAGTCATCAGTGAGGGTGAGAACATAACGATAGCCACCGCGAGCCTCAACGCTCATTGGACCGCATACATTAGTATGTATTATTTCCAATAAGTTGGTTGCTCGCTCCATTGTTCTGGAGAATGGAGTCTTGGTCATTTTACCCATGAGGCATGGTTCGCACGTGTCAAATGATTCATAATCAAGAGAGTCCAAAAGTCCATCTGCATGGAATTTCTTCATGTGTTTGACACCAATGTGACCAAGGCGGCAGTGCCACAGGTATGTGGGACTATCATTATCAACCTTACATCGTTTGGCATTCACCCTATGAATATGTGTAACATCGCGTTCGAGATTCAATAAAAATAAACCATTCACAAGTGGGGCATGAACATAAAACATATCTCTCATATAAATAGAACAACCATTATTCTCGGATTTAAATGAGTAGCCATCTTGCCTTACACAAGATCCAGATAAAATGTTCATGCTCAAAGCTGGTACTAAATAACAATTATTGAGGTTTAAAACTAATCCCAAAGGTAGATATAGAGGTAGCGTGCCGACGGCGATCACATTGACCTTGGAACCATTCCCGATGCGCATCATCACCTCGTCCTTCGCCAGTCTCCGCTTATTCCGTTGTAACATTGCAATTTTCAATTTGGATGTCATACATAGATCATTCATATGCATTTCATAATTTATTGTATTTTTATTTTTATTTGGTTGTGATCCAAGAAATCTTAAGCAACTCAAGGACCCAAGGAGAGAGTTGGAGGTTTCATAAATTTTCATTTTTGAAGTTTTTTTCAAATTTGAAAAAAGGATCAATTTGATTTCAATGAATTATTTCCAATTATTTCAAAACAATAAAAATAATGAGAGAAGATAAAATGACTTCTTCAAAATAGAGGGGAAATGTTGGAAAAGAAATTTGGAAGTCAAATTATTTTAGTTGAATTTTATTTGCAGTTTTTATTCGGTTGAATTAGAGAAAAAACATGCATTTTTAAAAATTGCATTTAGTCCAGAAAAATGTTCACTTTGTCCAAAATATTAGGTAGGGATGGTGAAAATTATTTCTGTAATTTTAGGAGTTTAATTTTTATTTTTTTAGGATTTTTTCCTTGCGGTACTGTTTAAAAAAAATCTAACTAGGTCGGCCTAGCCGGAGCTAGGCGAGGCCCAGCTCATGCGCCGCCTCCCGCTCCGACTCGGAACGGGAGTCCCCGCCGCTGATGATGGCAGAGTCCATCCCAAACTCCGCCCGCGCCACCCCCTGCCCCAAGGCACCACCCCCCCCCCTCTTTAAAGCCGACTCCGCCGCCGCCCTCCTCCTCACAAGTCATTGCCGCCACCCAATTCTCCACCACGCCGTGCCATCATCGCCCCGCGCCGCCGCCCCGTGCTAGCCGCCGCCTCCTGTCGCGTCGCGCCACCCCGCGCCACCTGTGGCTGCTGCTGCTGCCGCCCAATGTCGCCATCGAAGCCGCCTCGCCATGCCGGAGTCGCACCGCCCCGCTGTTGACCTCGTCGTTGACCGCCGACCGAAGCGGTATAATAACCGCTCTGGTTCGCCGGTTTAATTTTTTGAGTTCCGGTTTAGATCGTTTTTTAGTTAGTTATAACGCACGTTCACCCGTTAGAATCTGTTAACGACCGAATTCGTTTGTTAGTCTCTGTTAGCGGATGTTCGTCTGATAGATTTTTCTTTTTTGTTTATTTTCGTCCAGGGACCTATCCGCGAATAAGTTTTATCTTCAAACTAGCGTAACTTTAGCTCTTTTATCCAAATTAGGTGAAACCAACGCCTAATTCTTCGTAACGATCCTCTGTTTTCAGTTAACCAACTTGAACATGATTTTGACAATTTCAAATTTCAATTTAGTTCAGATTAGTTTTCGATCTTATTTCGTTTATATCTTGAGTTTCGTAACTCCGTTTGAGTTGATTCTTTTTTAAAATCGTAGCTAATCACATCTGCCTATTGTTAGGATCTAATCCACATGAAAAAATTCTGTTAGGTTTTGTTTTCTGTTTAGTTTAGTTGTTTGCTTGTTCTCGAGTTCTATTTAGATCTTTTCTCGATTTCACTTTGTTTCGCTTGATTGATTGCTTATGTATGCTACTGTTTGTCTACGCTAGATTTTCCGGAGTGCGAAGATTGTTACTATGAATCTCTAGAGTTTTCCGATCGTTAGCAAGGCAAGTTACACTTTGATCATACTCTTCTATACCCAGTTTTTACTCTTCATTAGTTTTGCCCCTCAAATTTTTGAATGAGTAGGATTGGGAACTTGTGGTTTTGTTGTAGTACCTAAGGTAGGAACCTAATACCTTTGATCACCTCGGGAATATACTTATGCTCTTTTATTCCTTAGTCATGCTCGTAGACGGGGATTGGATCGTGATACACATGGAAGTTGTGAGAGATATTAATTGTTGGATAACATTAAGGTGGCAACTTTAATACACATCTGGGTGGATTGGTTGGGGCACCTGGAGAATCCAGTGCTAGCCCGTTTGGGAAATCCCGGAGTACCGTGTGATTTTTCCTCGGTTCACCACCCAGGCTCAAAGGGATCATATAATATTTCATGCCTAGAAACTTCTGTGTGCAGCCACAAGCCATTATGGGATCTGGCGTAGTTGAGTAAGTTGCGTGAGCTCTTGAAGAGGTGGACTAGCAGATGTAGGGGAAAGTAGGTGTACCGGTCTACCCAGAGTAGAGAGATAATGCTTCAAAAAGACTATGTCTCGATCTTCCGATCATGGATGTGGTCGAGTCTTGTGGGGAAAAGTGTGCAACCTCTGCAGAGTGTATAAACTAATCATGGCTAGTCGTGTCCCGAGTTATGGACATCTTGAGTTTCTAGAAGTGGATATTATTGATCATATGATATTTCATGCCTAGAAACTTCTGTGTGCAGCCACAAGCCATTATGGGATCTGGCGTAGTTGAGTAAGTTGCGTGAGCTCTTGAAGAGGTGGACTAGCAGATGTAGGGGAAAGTAGGTGTACCGGTCTACCCAAAGTAGAGAGATAATGCTTCAAAAAGACTATGTCTCGATCTTCCGATCATGGATGTGGTCGAGTCTTGTGGGGAAAAGTGTGCAACCTCTGCAGAGTGTATAAACTAATCATGGCTAGTCGTGTCCCGAGTTATGGACATCTTGAGTTTCTAGAAGTGGATATTATTGTTGATCCCATCACTCTTTAATTAAGGAATTGGGTTTAATGATGATACTTGCTAAATGGTGGGATTTGAGTTGGAGGAACCCTTCTCGAAAATTGGTTTAACTTTGTAGTAAATAAAATTTATTCCTTTGTTGTAGGGAAAAAATAGCTTTATGCAAAACATTAAACTTAGAGCCTCCACCAGCCAAATATGCATGTAGATGTAGTTCTTGCATTCATTGCTTTACAGTGTAAATCTGCCAGCATATTCCATGTGCTGACCTACACGGCTGCAATGTCTCATGTTGCAGACTTCCCAGACAACGAATAAGGTGTGATAGGTCGTTTTCATGCACTTAGCTATGTCGTCGGAGTTGATGGACTCATTTACCTTCGAAGCTTCAACAGTTATTTTAGTTTAGATGGCCTTCAGCCATTTTATTTGTGTAACAGATACTCTTTATGAGGACCTCTAAGGGAGTCCTAGATTAGGGGGTGTCCGGATGACCGGACTATTACCTTTGGCCGGACTCCTGGACTATGAAGATACAAGATTGAAGACTTCGTCTCGTGTCCGGATGGGACTTTCCTTAGCGTGGAAGGCAAGCTTGGCGATACGGATATGTAGATCTCCTCCCATTGTAACCGACTCTGTGTAACCCTAGCCCTCTCCGGTGTCTATATAAACTGGAGGGTTTTAGTCCGTAGGACGAACAACAATCATACCATAGGCTAGCTTCTAGGGTTTAGCCTCTCTGATCTCGTGGTAGATCTACTCTTGTACTACCCATATCATACTTATTAATCAAGCAGGAGTAGGGTTTTACCTCCATCGAGAGGGCCCGAACCTGGGTAAAAACATCGTGTCCCTTGTCTCCTGTTACCATCCGCCTAGACGCACAATTCGGGACCCCCTACCGGAGATCCGCCGGTTTTGACACCGACATTGGTACTTTCATTGAGAGTTCCTCTGTGTC
The DNA here is from genome assembly GCF_002162155.2 of Triticum dicoccoides. Classification (NCBI taxonomy): domain Eukaryota; kingdom Viridiplantae; phylum Streptophyta; class Magnoliopsida; order Poales; family Poaceae; genus Triticum; species Triticum dicoccoides. The sequence continues at coordinate 813,505,384 of NC_041383.1, read as the reverse complement.
ATCATCTTTAGGCCCGATGGCTCCCCCGATCATCAACAACGATGCGGTCCAGGGTGAGACTTTTCTCCTCGGACAAATCTTCGTATTCGGCGGCTTTGCATTGCAGGCCAATTCGCTTGGCCATCTGGAGCAGATCGAAAGCTACGCCCCTGGCCATAAGGTCAGATTTGGAAGTTTGAACTACACGGCTGACATCCGCGGAGACTTGATCTTCGACGGTTCGAGCCACAGCCAAGCGCGCCGCACTGTCACGATGGGCATGATCTAGCTCTGCCACCGACCAGTGCCCAGAAGGCCGCCCCAGTGTCCGCTCCGACCCTTAGCTCGGAGCCGACTACGCCAATCGAGGACGGGTGGCTGGACACCGCCTCGGGGGCTACAATCTCTACGGCGATCGAGCCGAACACCAGCCTTGTCCTTTGTGAAGCTCATGATAGTCCGGACAAAGCGGGCATCTGCTGGGCCTTCGGGAAAAGGAGCCGGACAGTCCGGACTTCTTCTGCCAGTCCTGTCAAAGGAACGGGAGCTTAGATCCTGCATACAGTCAAACTATGAAAAACAAGTATCCCGTAAAGGGTAAAACAAGCTTACTACGCTGGCTTGGCGCTTCGCGCAGAATCCGCGATCCTCGGTAATGGGAGGGGGAACCTCGGCGCCCTTGAATAGCACCTTCCAGGCATCCTCGTGCATTGTGTCAAAGAGCCTGGACAAAGTTTGGTGTTGGGCTAGGTCGAACTCCCACAAGTTAAAAGCCCGTCGTTGACACGGGAGGATCCGGCGGAAGAGCATGACCTGGACTACGCTGACAAGTTTAACCTTCTTGTCCACTAGGTTTTGGATGCAGGTTTGGAGTCCGGTCAGCTCTCCCGAGTTACCCCACGACAGGCCCGTCTCTTTCCAGGAGGTGAGCCGTGTGGGGATGCCAGATTGGAATTCGGGGGCCGCTGCCCATTCAGGGTCACGCGGCTCGGTGATGTAGAACCACCCCGATTGCCACCCTTTGATGGTTTCCACAAAGGAGCCCTCGAGCCATATGACGTTGGGCATCTTGCCCACCATGGCACCTCCGCACTCCGCTTGCTGGCCTCCCACTACCTTCGGCTTGACATTGAAGGTCTTCAGCCATAAGCCGAAGTGGGGCTTGATGTGGAGGAAGGCCTCGCACACGATGATAAACGCCGAGATGTTGAGGATGAAGTTCGGGGCCAGATCGTGGAAATCCAGGCCGTAGTAGAACATGAGCCCCCGGACAAATGGGTGGAGTGGGAAGCCCAATCCACGGAGGAAATGGGGGAGGAACACTACCCTCTCATGGGGCCTGGGGGTGGGGATGAGCTACCCCTCGTCTGGGAGCCGGTGCGCAACGTCGCTGGACAAGTATCCGGCTTTCCTCAACTTTTTGATGTGCCTCTCCGTGACGGAGGAGGCCATCCACCTGCCTCCCGCTCCGGACATGGATGGAGAAGGTTGAGGTGGGAAGTGCGGACTTGGGCGCTGGAGCTCGAGTGCGCGGAAATGGATAAGCGAAGGAGGAAGAAGGCGTAGATGAAAAAGGTGGATCCTTATCCCCTTATATGGGCGGACGAAACTATGTGCCCCCACAAGCCTGGTAAAACTCGCTTATCTCCCAAGCGCCATTATTAATGGCATGGTTGGGTTACCCACGCCCGTATTGATAAGAATCTCGGAATAAGGGGACACGATCTCTGCTTTGACAAGACGTGCCAAGGAAACCACCTCACTAAACGCGCTGAGGTGGGACAGTAAAACGATTCGAATAAAGGCTTGGCCGTGGCGTGATGTCACGCTGTGGAATACGTCAGCAGATTAGATTTGTACAAATATTATTCTCTGTACGGTGGTATGTGGAACTTATTTTGCAGAGCCGGACACTATCCTTGTGTTCTAAATCTTCTATGAAGTATTCGGAGGAGGAACCCGCCTTGCAATGCTGAAGACAATCTGCGCGCCGGACTCGTCGTCATTGAAGCCTCGTTTAGGGGCTACTGAGGGAGTCCTGGATTAGGGGGTGTCCGGATGACTGGACTATAACCTTTGGCCGGACTCCTGGACTATGAAGATACAAGATTGAAGACTTCGTCCCGTGTCCGGATGGGACTTTCCTTGGCGTGGAAGGCAAGCTTGACAATACGAATATGTAGATCTCCTCCCATTGTAACCGACTCTGTGTAACCCTAGCCCTCTCTGGTGTCTATATAAACCGGAGGGTTTTAGTCCGTAGGACGAACAACAATCATACCATAGTCTAGCTTCTAGGGTTTAGCCTCTCTGATCTCGTGGTAGATCTACTCTTGTACTACCCATATCATCAATATTAATCAAGCAGGAGTAGGGTTTTACCTCCATCGAGAGGGCCCGAACCTGGGTAAAAACATCGTGTCCCTTGTCTCCTGTTACCATCCGCCTAGACGCACAGTTCGGGACCCCCTACCCGAGATCCGCCGGTTTTGACACTGACAACCTGGATGTTATAAGTGTGTGATTGAACTTTGTTATAATTCCTCGAGTACTGTGTGTGTCAGCATACTGATCCAGGTATGACACTTAAGCACAGAGACTTCTGTCCATTGCGATTGTGGTCGCTACATCCACAGCTCCTGTTTTGAGTTACAAATGTGAGCAACCGCACCGGTATCAAACACCCAGGAGCTACTACGAGCGCTGGTAAGGAACGCATCAATAACATGTATATCATATATACCTTTGGCGTTGTCGGCCTTCTTATCCGCTAAGTACTTGGAGCAGTTTCGCTTCCAGTGACCATTTCCCTTGCAATAAAAGCACTCAGTCTCAGTCTTGGGTCCATTCTTTGGCTTCTTCTTCCCGACAACTGACTTACCGGGTGCGGCAACTCCCTTGTCGTCCTTCTTGAAGTTCTTCTTTCCCTTGCCTTTCTTGAAACTAGTGGTCTTATTCACCATCAACACTTCATGTTCCTTTTTGATTTCCACCTCCGCTGATTTTAGCATTGAATGTAACTCAGGAATGGACTTCTCCATCCCTTGCATATGGTAGTTCATCACAAAGCTCTTGCAGCTAGGTGGAAGTGACTTGAGGATTCTGTCAATGACCGAGTCATCTGGAAGATTAACTCCTAGTTGAAACAAGCGGTTGTGCAACCCAGAAATTTTGAGTATATGCTCGCTGACAGAACTATTTTCCTCCATCTTACAACTATAGAACTTGTCGGATACTTCATATCTCTCGACCCGGGCATGAGCCTGGAAAACCATTTTCAGCTCTTGGAACATCGCATATGCTCCGTGTTGCTCAAAATGCTTGTGGAGCCCCGGTTCTAAGCTGTAAAGGATGTCGCACTGAACCAGGGAGTAATCATCACGATGCGACTGCCAGGCGTTCGTAATGTCTTGAGTTTCTGGGAAAATGGGTGTGTCACCTAGCGGTGCTTCAAGGACATATGCTTTCTTGGCAGCTATGAGGATGACCCTCAAGTTACGGACCCAATCCGTATAGTTGCTACCATCGTCTTTCAGCTTGGTTTTCTCTAGGAACGCGTTGAAGTTGAGGGCAACATTAGCGTGGGCCATTGGATCTACAGGATAGATTGTCAAGACAATTTTAGACTAAGTTCATGATAATTAAGTTCATCTAATCAAATTATTTAATGAACTCCCACTCAGATAGACATCCCTCTAGTCATCTATGTGATACATGATCTGGATCGACTAGGTCGTGTCCGATCATCACGTGAGACGGACTAGTCATCAATGGTGAACATCTCCATGTTGATCGCATCTACTATACGACTCATGTTCGACCTTTCGGTCTCTCATGTTCTGAGGCCATGTCTGTACATGCTAGGTTCGTCAAGTCAACCTAAGTGTTTCGCATGTGTAAATCTGGCTTACACCCATTGTATTCGAACGTTAGAATCTATCACACCCGATCATCATGTAGTTCTTCAAAAGAACAAACCTTCACAATGGTGCACACTTAGGGGGAACACATTTCTTGAAATTTTAGTGAGGGATCATCTTATTTATGCTACCGTCGTTCTAAGCAATTAAGATGTAAACATGATAAACATCACATGCAAATCATAAAGTGACATGATATGGCCAATATCATCTTGCACCTTTGATCTGCATCTTCAAGGCACGGCATGATCACCATCATCACTGGCATGACACCATGATCTCCATCATCATGATCTCCATCATCGTGTCTTCATGAAGTTGTCTCACCAACTATTACTTCTACTACTATGGCTAATGGTTAGAAAAAAGTAAAGTAATTACATGGCGTTTATATTGACTCGCAGGTCATACAATAAATTAAGACAACTCCTATGGCTCCTGCCGGTTGTCATACTCATCGACATGCAAGTCATGATTCCTATTACAAGAACATGATCAATCTCATACATCACATATATAATTCATCACATCCTTTTGGACATATCACATCACATAGCATACCTTGCAAAAACAAGTTAGATGTCCTCTAATTGTTGTCGCATGTTTTACGTGGCTGCTATGGGTTTCTAGCAAGAACATTTCTTACCTACGCAAAAGCCACAACGGTGATATGCCAATTTCCATTTACCTTCATAAGGACCCTCTTCATCGAACCCGATCCGACTAAAGTGGGAGAGACAGACATCCTCTAGCCACCTTATGAAACAAGTGCATGTTAGTCAGTGGAACCTGTCTCAAGTAAGCGTACGTGTAAGGTCGGTCCGGGCCGCTTCATCCCACAATTCCACCGAATCAAGATAGGACTAGTAATGGTAAGCAAATTGAACAAATCATCGCCCACAACTATTTGTGTTCTACTCGTGCATAGAATCTACGCATAAACCTGGCTCTGATGCCACTGTTGGGGAACGTAATAATTCAAAACAATTTCCTACGTGTCACCAAGATCAATCTAGGATGCTAGCAACGAGAGAGAGGGGGTGCATCTTCATACCCTTGAAGATCGCTAAGCAGAAGCAATACAAGAACACGGTTGATGGAGTCATACTCGCGGCGATTCAAATCGTGGAAGATCCGATCCAAGCGCCGAATGGACGGCGCCTCCGCGTTCAACACACGTACAGTCCGGGACGTCTCCTCCTTCTTGATCCAGCAAGGGGAGAGAAGAAGTTGGGGAGAACTCCGGCAGCATGATGGCGTGGTGGTGGAGCTCCTGGTTCTTCAACAGAGCTTCGCTACGCTCAACAGAGGTGGAGGAGGAGTTGGAGGGGGAGGGTTGCGCCAGGGGCAAGGGGTGCAGCTCCCATGTGCCTCCCCACTATAAATAGGAGTGGAGGGGGCTGGTTCTTGCCCTCCAAGTCCATTGGGCCGTGATGTCTACTACACAACCTTCTTCTTGTAGACGTTGTTGGGCCTCCAAGTGCAGAGGTTTGTAGGACAGTAGAAAATTTCCCTCAAGTGGATGACCTAAGGTTTATTAATCCGTGGGAGGCGTAGGATGAAGATGATCTCTCTCAAGCAACCCTGCAACCAAATAACAAAGAGTCTCTTGTGTCCCCAACACACCCAATACAATGGTAAATTGTATAGGTGCACTAGTTCGGCGAAGAGATGGTGATACAAGTGCAATATGGATGGTAGATAAAGGTATTTGTAATCTGAAATTATAAAAACAGCAAGGGAACTAATGATAAAAGTGAGCGCAAACGGTATTGCAATGGTAGGAAACAAGGCCTAAGGTTCATACTTTCACTAGTGCAAGTTCTCTCAGCAATAATAACATAATTGGATCACATAACTATCCCTCAACATGCAACAAAGAGTCACTCCAAAGTCACTAATAGCGGAGAACAAACAAAGAGATTATGGTAGGGTACAAAACCACCTCAAAGTTATTCTTTCAGATCAATCTATTCAAGAGTTCATACTAGAATAACACCTTAAGACACAAATCAACCAAAACCCTAATGTCACCTAGATACTCCATTGTCACCTCAAGTATCCGTGGGCATGATTATATGATATGCATCACACAATCTCAGATTCATCTATTCAAACAACACAAAGTACTTCAAAGAGTGCCCCAAAGTTTCTACCAGAGAGTCAAGACGAAAACGTGTGCCAACCCCTATACATAGGTTCATGGGCAGAACCCGCAAGTTAGTCACCAAAACATACATCAAGTGGCACATGATATCCCATTGTCACCATAGATAAGCACGATAAGACATACATCAAGTGTTCTCAAATCATTAAAGACTCAATCTGATAAGATAACTTCAAAGGGAGAACTCAATTCATCACAAGAGAGTAGAGGGGGAAGAAACATCATAAGATCCAACTATAATAGCAAAGCTCGGGATACATCAAGATCGTGCCATAGAGGGAACACGAAAGAGAACACGAGAGAGAGAGATGAAACACATAGCTACTAGTACATACCCTCAGCCTCGAGGGTGAACTACTCCCTCCTCGTCATGGAGAGCGTCGGGATGATGAAGATGGCCACCGGTGAGGGATCCCACCCTCCGGCAGGGTGCCGGAACGGGCTCCCGAGAGGTTTTTGGTGGCTACAGAGGCTTGCGGCGGCGTAACTCCCAATCTATCTTCTCCGTTGATGTTTTTAGGGTACGTGGGACTATATAGGCGAAAGAAGTCGGTCGGGGGGTGCTCGAGGGTCCCACAAGACAGGGGGCGCGCCCAGGAGGGGTGGGAGCGCCCTCCTATCTCCTGGCCTCCTCGAGGATCTTCTGACGTGAACTCCAAGTCTCCAGGATCATATTCTTCCAGAAAATCACGCTGCCGAAGGTTTCATTCCGTTTGGACTCCGTTTGATATTCCTTTTCTTTGAAATACTGAAACAGGCAATAAAACAGCAATATGGGCTGGGCCTCCGGTTACTAGGTTAGTCCCAAAAGTAATATAAAAGTGTATAATAAAGCCCGTAATCATTCAAAACAGATAATAAAATAGCATGAATGCTTCATAATTATAGATACGTTGGAGACGTATCAGGGCATTGGCAAAGGTGGGGGGAAAGAAATCCCATCCTTTCCCTTCCCCACCGATTGTTATCCCCCCTTTTTAGGGATCTGATCTTATCCCTTCGGGATATGATTCTATTCCTTCTAATAGGGGATCTTGGTGCACCTTGAATAGGGGTGCGGGGCCTTGCCCCCACTACCCACGTTCATGTGGGTCCACCCATGCAGGTGAGCCCCATCCCGGAACCTTCTAGAACCTTCCCAGTACAATATCGAAAAATCCTGAACATTTTCCGGTGGCCAAAATAGGACTTCCCATATATAAATCCTTACCTCCGGACCATTCCGGAACTCCTCGTGACGTCCCGGATCTCATCCGAGACTCCAAACAACTTTCGGTAACCACATACATTTCCCATTACAACTCTAGCGTCACTGAACCTTAAGTGTGTAGACCCTACGGGTTCGGGAACCATGCAGACATGACCGAGATGCCTCTCTAGCCAATAACCAATAGCGGGATCTGGATACCCATATTGGCTCCCACATGTTCCATGATGATCTCATCGGATGAACCACGATGTCGGGGATTCAATCAATCCTGTATACAATTCTCTTTGTCCATCGGTATGTTACTTGCCCGAGATTCGATCGTTGGTATCCCTATACCTTGTTCAATCTCGTTACCGGCAAGTATCTTTACTCGTTCTGTAACGCATGATCTCGTCGCTAACTCATTATTCACATTGAGAAAATTATGATGATGCATTACCGAGTGGGTCCAGAGATACCTCTTCGTCATACGGAGTGACAAATCCTAGTCTCGGTTCGTGCCAACCCAACAGACACTTTCGGAGATACCTATAGTGCACCTTTATAGTCACCTAGTTACGTTGAGATGTTTGATACACCCAAAGCATTCCTACGGTATTCAGGAGTTGCACAATCTCATGGTCTAAAGAAATGATACTTGACATTAGAAAAGCCCTAGCGAATGAACTACGCGATCTTGTGCTATGCTTAGGATTGGGTCTTGTCCATCACATCATTCTCCTAATGATGTGATCCCGTTATCAACATCCAATGTCCATGGTCAGGAAACCACAACCATCTATTGATCAATGAGCTAGTCAACTAGAGGTTCACTAGGGACATGTTGTAGTCTATTGATGACCCACAAGTATAGGGGATCTATCATAGTCCTTTCGATAAGTAAGAGTGTCGAACCCAACGAGGAGCAGAAGGAAATGACAAGCGGTTTTCAGTAAGGTATTCTCTGCAAGCACTGAAATTGTAGGTAACAGATAGTTTTGTGATAAGATAATTTGTAACGGGTAACAAATAATAAAAGTAAATAAGGTGCAGCAAGATGGCCCAATACTTTTTGTAGCAAAGGACAAACCTGGACAATTTCTTATAATGAGAAAAGCGCTCCCGAGGACACATGGGAATTATCGTCAAGCTAGTTTCATCACGCTCATATGATTTGCGTTCGGTACTGTGATAGTTTGATATGTGGGTGGACCGGTGCTTGGGTACTGCCCTTACTTGGACAAGCATCCCACTTATGATTAACCCCGATTGCAAGCATCCGCAACTACAAAAGAAGTATTAAGGTAAACCTAACCATAGCATGAAACATATTGATCCAAATCAGCCCCTTACGAAGCAACGCATAGACTAGGGTTTAAGCTTCTTTCACTCTAGCAACCCATCATCTACTTATTACTTCCCAATGCCTTCCTCTAGGCCCAAATAATGGTGAGGTGTCATGTAGTCGACGTTCACATAACACCACTAGAGGAGAGACAACATACATCTCATCAAAATATCGAACAAATACCAAATTCACATGACTGCTAATAGCAAGACTTCACCCATGTCCTCACACTACTAGGAAAAGGGCTATAGATAGGATTGATACTAATGGCGCACCTTGTAGGCAGTGCGCCACTACTATATACTAATGGCGCACCGGCCGGAGGTGCGCCATTAGTGTGGAAGACACTAATGGCGCACCAGGCACACGGTGCGCCACTAGTATTGAATTTTTTTTCTATTTTTCCATACACTCTAATGGCGCATGGTGCCAAAGTGCGCCATTACTAGTTCTACCAAGTAATGGCGCACCTTGTAAGCAGTGCGCCATTAGTATATAATTTTTTTTACTTTTTTGCAAAACTGCTAATGGCACACCGTGTATATTTTCATGGACACTTTTTGATCTCGATCTCGATCCCACCCGCACCCTCCCCCGCTAGCTCCACCGCCGTCGACGACCCACCGCAACCCTCCCCCGCTCCGCCGCCGCCGACGAGCACCCGGCCCCCCCGCAC
>NC_041383.1:813448666-813495720 GCF_002162155.2 Triticum dicoccoides | reverse complement strand
GCTCCACCGCCGCCAACGGGCACCCCCCGCACCCTCCCCCGCTCCACCGCCGCCGCCGATGATATTTCCAAGTAACAAATTTGAACATATTTTTTAAAAAATTATTACTGTTTTTATAAAAAAAATATTACTGTTATGATTTAAACAAGTTTGAACATATTTAAACATAAATAAATATAAAAAACAGCATTTAAAATGCATAAAAAAATATTGGGGAGCCTGGGAATCGAACCCAGGACCTCCTGGTGTGTGTGATGTGTGCTGACCAGTCGGGCTAGTGGGTGGGTTCTGTTGTAAATAGGGTTAGGTTGTAGATAGGGCTAGTGGGCTAGATTAAAACAAAATTCTAATGGCGCACGAGATGGTGGTGCGCCATTAGAATAGTCGTACACTAATTAAATCCCCAATCTCTCTAATCTCTCCCCTGCCTCATCGATCTCACCCGCTGCCCCCCCCCCTCCCGTGTTCGCCGCCCCCCTCGCCTCCTTCGCCGTCCCTGAGCCGAGCCCCGAAGCTGCGCCCCTGCCCGCCTCCTCGTCTCTTCTCCCGCGACCTCCCCCTACCCCCTCTCAACCGCCCCGTCCCCTCAGCGCCGCCCGCCGTCTCCCTGAACCCTAGCTCCGACGGCGTCGGGGACGACCACCTCGTCAGCCTCACCAGGCTGCAGGCCCTCAACCCCACACCGTCCTCGGCCTCGCCCTCTCCACCGGCGGCGCCCCTTCCTCCGCCCCTGCAGCGCAGCAGCAGCAGTAAACAGCCAGGTAAGATGATGATGCATTTTCATTCAGTCTTTCTATTCAGTCTTTCTATTTGTACTACTTGTTTGTTGTGAAGCTAAGATGATGAGGACATGGAGCCTGTCTAGCTTAATTTTCAGTGCCATAGTGTGGTTTTGGAAGAAGATGAAAACACTGTGATAATATAGTGCAAAGCTATTGGCATTATGCATGGCAAAGGCATTAACTGGTGATAAAAAGAGTGGTGGAAAGCAGTAATATATAGTGTGTTAAAAACAGGGTGAAGATAAGAATAAGACCAACATTATTTGAAGGGGGAAGGAGGAGTGGCTGCCACTGCACCACACACTGAAGCCACCATTGCTAAAATATCAGCTCCAGGGCCCACAACTTTGAGCTGTGACGTAGGACGACCAAATTAACCCTAGTACATCAGCAGCTAGCCCACATGCTCGGCAGCAACATTGCTAGCTTGAGTTTGACCGTCTATTTTCTAGGAATTACCACACACTTAAATTCAGTACCACTATCACTTTTGCTAATTGCTGTTTTGGCTGCTTGTTTTTTCCTTGCATTTATATTTTCATAGAAACTTTGCCTACTTTTGTGTACTATATATATAATGCACTAAAATACGGGGTATTTTCTTTCCAACAACTTTTGAGTGCACAACCATAGCCCTCCATTAAGAATGTGATCTGCAGAAAATAGTGGTAGGTGCAACTTCCAAGCTAGAACACTAGAAAACCAAAAGATTTCTCACAACTATCGAAAATACCAGTCTACTTGTCAATGGACCAGTGGCTGATATGCTGCGTCTGCTTAAACATATTTGCCATGCAGCACATTATATGGCACTTCCCAGAAAGGCTATCAGGAACTAGATTCTTCTTGCCAAGATGGCTGACACAGTACCAAAATCTAGTTGGCTCTCCACCAATGGAAAGCCTTTTGGACGGCAGCACCTTTTTGTGCTACAAAATTGAAGTTAGGTTTTGTGGATAGAGCTCGCTGCGACTAAACCTATTTGGGGCCCAATACTAGCTCTTTAGAGGGTATACTGCTTTCTTTTCTTATCTTAAAACATGCTACAAGGGGCAAAGCATGGATGGTTGCCTTTCGGGTGCATCATCCCACTAACCCAGCCCGGCTGATGGCACTATCAACTTGTCTTTATCTCCATTTTTTTTGAGCACACACCTATCATGTATCATGTATGTAGTAGCAACATGCTGATGGGGAGGTGTAGCTGGATCATGACAAAATGTGCTGCTATCTTATTCCAAGATGCACATTTTCTCTCAAGCTGACATGTTCTTAATATGGACTCTGTTTAATGATAGAGGTGTAGCAGGATCATGACAAAATCAACTGTTATCTTATTCCAAGATGCACATTTCCTCTGAAACTGACTGAACTGTTCTTAATTTTGCAGGTAGAGGGCAAGATATTTTGTTGGTTGTTTGCTGTCATGTTGTTATTACTTCCATTAGGGCATCTGTTGGTTCATTAACCTTTCTAACATCTGCATATTTCAGGTTTCTGAGGAGGTAAAGGAAGTGAAGTTTAGACAGTGCAGCAGCAGCAACACCTTCAAGGTGAGAAATATGTTCCTATTTATCTTTTTTTTCTCAAGTTCTTCAGTACATCATATAATATAGAGAAGTGCAGATCAAGTGGTACTTGTGATGATGTTGTAGGTACCCCGAGAGGCCCTTGAGTTTGCCGGAATGTCGATTAACTTCCGTTCCGGCAAATTCGGGTACTCCATATGTCCTATTTTCAGCAAAGGTAATGCTGAAATTTTCCGTGAATTTTAGCATTACTTTGCTAAAAATAGAGATGGCGGGAAGCAGCCACCGCCGATCTGCGACACTGCAGTACGAGTTGGATGCTTCCGAGTTCTTCACTATCATACTTGAGGCTTCAGTATCATCCATGACGCAGGTATATAAAACGAGAGATCTCCCCTTCACCCATCTCATTATGATATCTGTTGTTTGCTACATCACTCATTGTCCCAAACTGCAGAGGCTACCTGATAGTTTTATGAACATGCTGATGGGTGAAGATCCGCCAAATAATGTGAAGCTGCGACAGGCCGGCAACGGGTTTTGCAGGCAGTGGGATGTGCAGTTGGTGATCAAGAAGGGCCACATGTACTTGTCTCGTGGGTGGGAGAAGTTCTACCGTGCCTACGACCTGCAGCTGGGGTACTTCCTTCTCTTCAGGTACGACGACGACGCCAACATGCTCATCGTGAAGGTGTTCAACAAGACTATGTGTCGCATGCGCTACGCTGCCGATGATGATGCCGGTACGTTCTGCCTCTTCTTATTCCTCTACATTTGGATTTGTCTCACATTGATTGTTAACGGTCATTGTTGCATTTTGGACAGGTAATGGGAGCAGCAGCAGCGACACTGGCTACAGCCAAAGCAGCAGCGACTATGGCTGTAGCGAAAGCAGCAGCGATTCTGGCTGTAGCGAAAGCAGCAGCGATTCTGGCAGCAGCATAGACAACAAGAAGGATGATCCGGACTGGAGTGCGGGAGAAGAGGAGCAGAGTGAGGATGAGGAGCTGCAGGATGACGATGAGCATCAGGCTGAGGATAACCTAGCGCTGGTGGTGGCTGACCAAGGGCAAGAGATGGTGGTGGCTGACCATGGGCAAGAGATGGAGGTGGCTGAGGATGACCTAGCGATGGTAGTGCCTGAAGGTGATCTCGCGATGGTGGTGGTGCTTGACAATGACCATGCACCGATGGTGACGTCGGCGATCCCACAGCTGGGCGACATGACCACGCCAATTGTGGTAGAAGACTACATCCCACTGCCTCCACTGCCTCCACCGCCTCGCCGCTCTAGGCGCATCAGGGAGAGGAAGGAGAAGAAGGAGAAGAACAATGCATGAGAACTGAACTTTGTCAGGTATGTCAGATCTCCTATAGGTTAGCTATCCAAAATGATATATATATATATACACTTAGTTACCTATGTTATCTCTAATATGCTTAGTTTCCTATAGGTTAGCTTCATTTTTACCTAAGTTGGCTCTAATATACTAACTTAGAGCTTATATGCTTAGTTTCCTATAGGTTAGCTCCAAAATAACTTATGTTAGCACAAAATGATCAAGTTTACATAATAAGCTTATAGTCTTTTCCTTATTCTTCTTCTTTTCCAAAATGACATAGGTTAGCTTCATTTTACCTAAGTTGGCTCTAATATACTAACTAAGAGCTTATATGCTTAGTTTCCTATAGGTTAGCTCCAAAATAACTTATGTTAGCACAAAATGATCAAGTTTACATAATAAGCTTATAGTCTTTTTCTTATTCTTCTTCTTTTCAAAAATGACATAGGTTAGCTTCATTTTACCTAAGTTGGCTCTAATATACTAACTTAGAGCTTATATGCTTAGTTTCCTATAGGTTAGCTCCAAAATAACTTATGTTAGCACAAAATGATCAAGTTTACATAATAAGCTTATAGTCTTCTTCTTATTCTTCTTCTTTTCCAAAACTCTTCTTATTCTTCTTCTAGTGTTCTTCTTCTTCTAGTATTCTTCTAGTCTTCTTCTTTTTCATCTTCTAACTTCTTGTTTATCATTTTGCTGATTTGATTTAATTGACGGAAGCTTGCATGGATGGAGTGCTTCTTTTCCAATTGTGTTTTTATTTTGTATCAATGTGAAACTTTTGTGAATTGATGGATAATGGTGTTGGATGAACAATGTGAAACTTTTGTAATATGCAACGACGGAACTATGTGTTGGCTATGTATGTATATATGATGAAACTTGTGTGTTGGATATGATTGTTATATGGATGCTTGTTGTATATATATGTGTTGAATATCTCATATGTGAAATAGTGACATGAGATTAAGAAAAAAAATGTTACTAATGGCGCACTACCATGTGGTGCGCTATAAGTATAGCAGATAATAGTGGCGCACTGTGGGCAATACTAATGGCGCACTACGTGGTGCGCCATTAGAATACCAGATTCTAATGGCGCACCAGTGGTGCACCATTAGTAAAAAATTCTAGTGGCGTGATACTAATGGCGCACTGGTAATGCGCCATTAGTAGGCAAAACCAGTGCGCCATTAGTAGGCCTTTTTCTAGTAGTGTCAGGAACAAACATAACTACTCACAAAGCATATTCATGTTCATAATCAAAGGGGTATTAATATGCATTAAGGATCTGAACATATGATTGTCCACCTGATAAACCAACTAGCATCAACTATAAGGAGTAATCAACACTACTAGCAACCCACAGGTACCAATTTGTGGTTTTGGATACAAGATTGGAAAGAGATGAACTAGGGTTTGAGAGGAGATGGTGCTGGTGAAGATGTTGATGGAGATTGACCCCCTCCCGATGAGAGGATCGTTGGTGATGATGATGGTGATGATTTCCCCCTCCCGGAGGGAAGTTTCCCCGGCAGAATAGCTCCGCCGGAGCCCTAGATTGGTTCCGCCAAGGTTCCGCCTCGTGGCAGCGGAGTTTCGTCTCGTGAGCTTGCTTATGATTTTTTTTCCAGGACAAGAGACTTCATATAGCAGAAGGTGGGCACCGGAGGGCCACCAGGGGGCCCAGGAGACAGGGGGTGCACCCAGTAGGGGGGGCGCGCCCCCCACCCTCCTGGCCAGGGTGTGGGCCCCCTCCGATACTTTCTTTGCCCAATAATTCTTATTAAATCCAAAAATGACTTTCATGGAGTTGCGGGACTTTTGGTGCTATGCAGAATAGGTTTCCAATATTTGCTCCTTTTCCATCCAGAATCCCAGCTGCCGGCATTCTCCTTCTTCATGATAAACCTTGTAAAATAAGAGAGAATAGCCATAAGTATTGTGACATAATGTGTAATAACAGCCCATAATGCAATAAATATTGATATAAAAGCATGATGCAAAATGGACGTAGTAACTCCCCCAAGCTTAGACCTTGCTTGTCCTCAAGTGGAAGCCAAAATCGGAAAATATGTCCACATGTTTAGAGATAGAGGTGTCGATTAAAAATAAAATATGGACATGAGGGCATCATGATCATTCTTATAACAGCAACATATATAGATTTTGTCATATGATTTCTTATGCTCAAGTAACAATCTATTCACAATGTCAAGTATGGAACATAAACTTCATTGGGAACTAACAAACTATAATCTCAGTCGTTGAAGCAATTGCAATTTATCATAACATCAGAAAGAGTCAAGAATAGAGCTTTTCAGCAAGTCCACATACTCAACTATCATATAGTCTTCTACAATTGCTAACACTCACGCAATACTTATGGTTATGGAGTTTTAATCGGACACTGAGAAACATAGGGGCTTATAATTTTGCCTCCCAACGTATTCACCTTCAGGTGATGTCAACAATAATAGTTCATGCTAACGAACATCCAATTGGATATATGTATCAGGATCTTTCCAATATGAGGTGCTTGCCAAAAGTATAAAATGAAAAAGGGAAAGGTGAAGATCACCTTGACTCTTGCATAAAGTAAAAGACATAAAATAGAAGATAGGCCCTTCGCGGAGGGAAGCAGAGGTTGTCATGCGCTTTTTGGGTTGGGTACACAAAATCTTAATGCGAAAGAACGTCACTTTATATTGCCACTTGTATATGAACCTTTATTATGCACTCCATCGCTTTTATTGCTTCCATAACAAGATCGTATAAAGCTTATTTTCTCTGCACTAATAAGTCATGCATATTTAGAGAGCAATTTTTATTGCATGCACTGATGACAACTTACTTGAAGGATCTTACTCAATCCATAGGTAGATATGGTGGACTCTCATGGAAAAACTGGGTTTAAGGATATTTGTAAGCACAAGTAGTATCTCTACTTGGTGCTAGGAATTTTGGCTAGCATGAGAGGGAAAGGCAAGCTCAACATGTTAGGAAGATATATGACAATATACTTTAACTGAGATGTGAGAAAACATAAACCATTACGTTATCTTCCTTGTCCAACATCAACTCTTTAGCATGTCATACTTTAATGAGTGCTCACAATCATAAAAGATGTCCAAGATAGTATATTTATATGTGAAAACCTCTCCTTCCTTATTACTTCCTATTAATTGCAACGATGACCAAAACTACGTTTGTCAACTCTCAACAACTTTTAAGCCTCATGCTTTTTATATGTGAAGTCATTACTATCCAAAAGATCAATATGAACTCTTTTATTCTTTTTATTCTTTCTATTTTCTCCAGATCATAGCCAGATAGCAAAGCCCTTGACTCAACACTAATCTTTATTATAGATAGCTCACGGACTCGATTTCATAAAGAGATCACAAAGCAAAACTCAAAACCAATTCATACCAAAACTTCAATCTACTAGATCAAGATATTACTAAAAGGATCGAACTAAGTAAAACGGTAAAGATAGGAGTGTGATGGTGATACGATACCGGGGCACCTCCCCAAGCTTGGCAGTTGCCAAGGGGAGTGCCCATATCCATGTGATTATGTCCTCGGAGGCGGTGAAGTAGGAGTTGTTGATGATATAGGCTTGTCTTCCATCTTCCAAGGCATTGGTTCACCATCATAAAAGGATGATCGAGTCTCCGGGATCCTCAAATCTGCAGCCAAACTCATCCTCTTGAATCTATATTCATACTCACAGTTTTGGTTTTGCAGGTCATAGATCTGGGCTTGGAGGTGCTCGATTTTCTCATGAAGCTTGAAGATGGTCTCCCCAATGTCCTTGGCATCCAGCTTGTGGTTGTTGGCGAACTCCGCGATCATCGTCTGGTTAGCGTTGAGTCCACGCTCCACCATCCCTTGGCACTTGAAAACTTGCTACTCCATAGCTTCGAGCTTTGTCTCCACGCTTCCGGTACGCCTTGGTCCCTCCACATCGCGGATGTGCAGCACCCCCTCACGCATCTCAATGGTTTGAGGTGTTGCGGCACCTCTGCAAGATAGGGGTTGATAGCCCTCTCGAAAAACTTGTCCTTGGGAGCGCTTGGAGACGTCATGGTGCTCTAGATCTATCAGAAAAACAACGCGAAACAAAGACAGAAGATTTTTGCGTGATACGGTGGTCAAAACCTTCGGGAGATTATATAATGAATTTTTACCGACCAAAATACGTAATGTGCAAGAAAACGGAGTCCGGGAGGCACACGAGGTGTCCATGAGACAGGGGGGCGTACCCAGTAGGGGTGGGTGCGCCCTCCACCCTCGTGGAGCCATCATGTCCTTCCCGGATTACTTCTTTCTTTCCAAAATTCTTAAATATTCCAAAACTAAGAGAAATTGCCATTAGAATTGTTTTGGAGTCGGTTTACTTACCGTACCACATACCTATTCCTTTTCGGAGTCTGAAACATTCTGGAAAGTGTCCCTTATGTATTCCTCCGGGGTTATGGTTTCAATAATATTAGTTTCAACATTAATAGGGTTACCTGAGATATAATGTTTGATTCTTTGACCGTTCACCACCCTCGGACTTGTGCCTTCGAAGTTGTTGATTTTTATGGCGCTGGAACAATGGACCTCCTCGATAATGTAAGGACCTTCCCATTTAGAGAGAAGTTTTCCTCCAAAAAATCTTAAACGAGAGTTGAATAGCAACACATAATCACCTACGTTAAACTCATGCTTTTGTATCCTTTTTTCATGCCATCTTTTAACTTTTTCTTTAAACAACTTGGCATTCTCATAGGCTTGGGTTCTCCATTCATCAAGTGAGCTAATATCAAATAACTTCTTCTCACCGGCAAGTTTGAAGTCATAGTTGAGCTCTTTAATAGCCCAGTATGCTTTATGTTCAAGTTCAAGAGGTAAGTGACATGCTTTTCCATAAACCATCTTATACGGAGACATACCCATAGGGTTTTTATATGCAGTTCTATAGGCCCATAATGCATCATCAAGCTTCTTGGACCAATTCTTTCTAGACCTATTAACCGTCTTTTGCAAAATTAATTTGAGCTCTCTATTGCTCAACTCTACTTGACCACTAGACTGTGGGTGATAAGGAGATGCAATTCTATGATTAACATCATACTTAGCAAGCATTTTACGGAAAGCACCATGAATAAAATGTGAACCACCATCAGTCATGAGATATCTAGGGACTCCAAACCTCGGAAAAGTAACTTCTTTAAGAATCTTAATAGAGGTGTTATGATCATCACTACTAGTTGGAATAGCTTCTACCCACTTAGTAATGTAATCAACAACAACTAAAATATGTGTATATCCATTAGAGGCAGGAAAAGGTCCCATATAATCAAAGCCCCAAACATCAAATGGTTCAATAACAAGAGAATAATTCATAGGCATTTCTTGATGTCTACTAATATTACCAATTCTTTGACATTCATCACAAGACAAGACAAACTTACGAGCATCTTTGAAGAGAGTAGGCCAATAAAAACCGGATTTCAATACCTTATGTGCAGTTCTGTCTCCAGCGTGGTGTCCTCCATATGGTCTAGAGTGACACTTCCGTAGGATTTGTTCTTGTTCATGCTCAGGTACACAACGTCTAATAACACCATCTACTCCTTCTTCATAAAGGTGTGGGTCATCCTAGAAGTAATGTCTTAAATCATAAAAGAACTTTTTCTTTTGCTGGTATGTGAAACTAGGTGGTATAAATTTAGCAACAATGTAATTAGCATAATCAGCATACCATGGAGCAGTACGAGAAGCATTAATGACCGCTAATTGTTCATCAGGAAAGCTATCATCAATAGGTAGTGGGTCATCAAGAACATTCTCTAGCCTAGACAAGTTGTCTGCAACGGGGTTCTCAGCTCCCTTTCTATCAATAATATGCAAATCAAATTCTTGAAGCAAGAGAACCCATCTAATAAGTCTAGGTTTAGCATCTTTCTTTTCCATAAGATATTTAATAGCAGCATGATCAGTGTGAATAGTAACTTTAGAATCAACAATGCAAGGTCTGAACTTATCACAAGCAAATACAACTGTCAAGAATTCCTTTTCAGTAGTAGCATAATTTCTCTAGGCAGTATCAAGAGTATTACTAGCATATTGAATAACATTTAATTTCTTATCAACTCTCTATCCTAGGACAGCACCTACAGCATAATCACTAGCATCACACATAATTTCAAAGGGTAAATTCCAATCAGGTGGCTGAACAATAGGTGCAGTGATCAAAGCTTTCTTAAGTATTTCAAATGCGTCTACACAATCATCATCAAAGACAAAAGGAATATCTTTTTGCAATAAATTAGTCAGAGGCCTAGAGCTTTTAGAAAAGTCCTTAATGAACCTCTTATAAAAACCAGCATGACCAAGGAAACTTCTTATACCTTTAATGTCCTTGGGACATGGCATCTTTTCAATAGCATCAACTTTAGCTTTATCAACTTCAATACCTCTTTAAGAAATTTTATGCCCCAAGACAATGCCTTCATTAACCATAAAAGTGACACTTTTTTACAATTCAGGACGAGACTAGTATCTTCACATCTCTGCAAAACTCGATCAAGGTTGCTCAAGCAATCATCAAAAGAGGATCCATAGACGGAGAAGTCATCCATGAATACCTCACAAATCTTTTCACAAAATTCAGAGAATATAGCCATCATGCATCTTTGAAAGGTAGCAGGTGCATTACATAAACCAAAAGGCATACGTCTATAAGCAAAAGTACCGAAAGGGCAAGTTAAAGTAGTTTTTAATTGATCTTCCGCTAACACAGGTATTTGAGAGAAACCAGAATAACCATCTAGAAAGCAGAAATGTGTATGTTTGGATAGTCTTTCTAGCATTTGATCAACAAAAGGTAAAGGGTAATGATCTTTCTTAGTAGCTTTATTTAACTTACAGAAATCAATTACCATCCTATAACCTATAATAATTCTTTGCGGAATCAATTCATCTTCATCATTAGGAACAACAGTAATACCTCCCTTTTTAGGGACACAATGGACAGGGCTTACCCATTCACTATCAGCAATGGGATAAATTATACCTGCCTCAAGGAGCTTTAGTATCTCCTTTCTTACCACTTCTTTCATCTTAGGATTTAAGCATCATTGAGGATCTCTAACTGGTTTGGCATCTTTCTCCACTTTTATTTTGTGCTGGCATAGAGTGGGACTACTGCCCTTAAGATCATCTAGAGTATATCCAATAGCGGCACGGTGCTTCTTCAGAGTTTTCAATAATCTTTTTCCTCTTCCTGCTCTGAAAGGTTAGCACTAATAATAACAGGATATATCTTCTTTTCATCAAGATAAGCATATTTAAGATTATCAGGTAATGGTTTTAGCTCAAACATAGGATCACCCTTGGGTGGAGGAGGATCCCCTAGGATTTCAACAGGCAAATTGTGTTTCAGAATAGGACCCTGTTGAAGGAATACTTTATCTATTTCCCTTCTTTCATTCATAAACATATCAT
This sequence comes from Triticum dicoccoides, assembly GCF_002162155.2. NCBI lineage: Eukaryota > Viridiplantae > Streptophyta > Magnoliopsida > Poales > Poaceae > Triticum > Triticum dicoccoides. The sequence continues at coordinate 813,484,563 of NC_041383.1, read as the reverse complement.
TCTCATGGTCTAGCAAATATTGTTCTAATGGATCGGTAGGAGGCACGGCAATAGAAGCAAGACCAATAATTTCATCCTTACTAGAAAAATCTTTATCACGGGGTTGTCTATGAAATTTGGCAAAATTAAACTCATGAGTCATATCATCCAAGCCAATTGTAACAACATCCTTTTCGCAATCAAATCTTAGCATTAACAGTATTCAAGAAGGGTCTACCAAATATAATGGGACAAAGTCATCTTGCGGGGAACCCAAAACAAGGAAATCAGTAGGGTATTTGACTTTCCCACACAATACTTCAACATCTCTAACAATCCCAACTGGTGAAATAGTATCTCTATTGGCAAGCTTAATTGTAACATCTATTTCTTCTAACTCAGCAGGTGCAATATAATGCATAATTTCATTATATAAGGAAGAAGGTATTGCACTAGCACTAGCACCCATATCACATAAGCGATGATAACAATGATCTCCTATTTTAATAACAGGCATGCCTACGACATGTCTATGTATCTTAGCATCTGGTCTAGCAATATTAGCAGCTTCATCACAGAAATAAATAACATGCCCATCTATATTATCATCCAAGAGATCTTTAACCATAGCAATACTAGGTTCAACTTTAATTTTCTCAGGAGGTGTATAAGTTCTAGTATTACTCTTATGAAAAATAGTTGAAGCTTTAGCATGATCCTTCATTCTAACAGGAAAAGGTGGTTTCTCAACATGAGTAGTAGGAACAATAGGATCATTATAAGTGATAGTATTTTCTTCAACTGTAATAGGTGCAACTACTTTTACTTAAATGGGAGGATTATATTTAAACAACTTCTCCTTAGGGAGATCAACGTGAGCAAAAAGCTACTATCTCAGAGTCAAGTCCATATTTAGCGCTAAATCCACGAAAAGCATCGGTATCCATAAAAGATTTAACACAATCAAACTTAGGTGTTATACCTGACTCCTTACCATCGTCGAACCCCAATCTTCAGAGTTGCATTTAATTCTTTCCAATAAGTCCCACTTGAATTCAGTAGTCTTCAGCATATAAGAACCAGCACAGGAAGTATCGAGCATGGTGCGATCATTGAGAGAAAGCCGAGCATAAAAGTTTTGAAAAATCATTTCTCTTGAGAGGTCATGATTGGGGCATGAATATAACATTGACTTAAGCCTCCCCCAAGCTTGAGCGATGATTTCTCCTTCGCGAGGCCAGAAATTATATATGTAATTACGATAACGGTGAACAAGATGCATATGATAGAACTTCTGGTGAAATTCCAACTTCAATCATTTATAGTTCCAAGATCACGTATCATCACATAGCCTATACCATGTCAATGTGTCTCCCTTCAAAGATAAAGGGAAAACCTTCCTCTTAACAACATCATCGGGAATACTTGCAAGCTTAAATAATCCACAAACTTCATCCACAAAGATAAGGTGTAAATCGGGATGCAATGTTCCATCTCCTGCAAAGGGATTAGCTAGCAGTTTCTCTATCATACATGAAGGAATTTAAAAGTAAATATTTTTAGTAGGTTCAGTAGGTTGAGGAGACACTCTTTGCTTTACTAGTCGGGGCGAAGATACCCCGAACAAGCCCCTCAAAGGATTAGTTTCCATAGTAACAAGTGACAGAAAATTTCAGCACACTATATAAATGTTTCCTTACCAAGTTCCACTCACCAAAGGCGCTTCACTCCCCGGCAACGGTGCAAAAAAAGAGTCTTGATGACCCACAAGTATAGGGGATCTATCGTAGTCCTTTCGATAAATAAGAGTGTCGAATCCAACAAGGAGCAGAAGGAAATGACAAGCGGTTTTCAGTAAGGTATTCTCTGCAAGAACTAAAATTGTAGGTAACAGATAGTTTTGTGATAAGATAATTTGTAATGGGTAACAAGTAATAAAAGTATATAAGGTGCAGCAAGATGGCCCAATCCTTTTTGTAGCAAACGACAAGCCTGGACAATTTCTTATAATGAGAAAAGCGCTCCCGAGGACACACGGGAATTATTATCAAGCTAGTTTCATCACGATCATATGATTCGCGTTCGGTACTTTGATAGTTTGATATGTGGGTGGACCGGTGCTTGGGTACTGCCCTTACTTGGACAAGAATCCCACTTATGATTAACCCCTATTGCAAGCATCCGCAACTACAAACAAAGTATTAAGGTAAACCCAACCATAGCATGAAATATATGGATCCAAATCAGCCCCTTATGAATCAACGCATAAACTAGGTTTAAGCTTCTGTCTCTCTAGCAACCCATCATCTACTTATTACTTCCCAATGCCTTCCTCTAGGACCAAATAATGGTGAAGTGTCATGTAGTCGACATTCACATAACACCACTAGAGGAGAGACAACATACATCTCATCAAAATATCGAACGAATACCAAATTCACATGACTACTAATAGCAAGACTTCACCCGTGTCTTCAGGAACAAACGTAACTACTCACAAAGCATATTCATGTTCATAATCAAAGGATATTAATATGCATTAAGGATCTGAACATATGATCTTCCACCGAATAAACCAACTAGCATCAACTACAAGGAGTAATCAACACTACTAGCAACCCACAGGTACCAATTTGTGGTTTTGGATACAAGATTGGATACAAGAGATGAACTAGGGTTTGAGAGGAGATGGTGCTGGTGAAGATGTTGATGGAGATTGACCCCCTCCTGATGAGAGGATCGTTGGTGATGATGATGGTGATGATTTCCCCCTCCTGGAGGGAAGTTTCCCCGGCAGAACAGCTCCGCCGGAGCCCTAGATTGGTTCCGCCAAGGTTCCACCTCGTGGCGGTGGAGTTTCGTTTTGTGAGCTTGCTTATGATTTTTCCAGGACAAGAGACTTCATATAGCAGAAGATGGGCACCGGAGGGCCACCAGGGGGCCCAGGAGATAGGGGCGCGCCCCCCACCCTCCTGGCCAAGGTGTGGGCCCCCTCCGGTACTTTCTTTGCCCAATAATTCTTATTAATTCCAAAAATGACTTTCGTGGAGTTGCGGGACTTTTGGAGCTGTGCAGAATAAGTTTCCAATATTTGCTCCTTTTCCATCCAGAATCCCAGCTGCCGGCATTCTCCCTCTTCATGATAAACCTTGTAAAATAAGAGAGAATAGCCATAAGTATTGTGACATAATGTGTAATAACAGCCCATAATGCAATAAATATTGATATAAAACCATGATGCAAAATGGACGTATCATCTATGCATTCACACATGTATTACGGTTTCCGGTTAATACAATTATAGCATGAACAATAGACAATTATCATGAACAAGGAAATATAATAATAACTATTTTATTATTGCCTCTAGGGCATATTTCCAACAGGAAAGGCATTAGAATTACTCCAAAAAACATTATTATGCAATAAAACAACATAAATAACAATAGGTAAACATGATGCAAAATGGACGTATCAATATGTTTGATGGCATGCACAAGTCTGCTGAAGGCTGTGAGACAAACCCAACATATATTGTAGCAAAGAAGACAAAACATCTTGAAGATAGCTAGACAACCCCAAAATCTTGTCTTGATGCAGTGTTCAAGTTACTTGAGACTAGCAATCAGACAAGATCACATAATTCGTTGTCTGGATCAGTTCAACTTCTTCATTCCCAAGTTCTAGTAGAAAGGCATTCTGCAACTCAACTTCGACTTGAAGTCCTATCTCTAAGAAAGATTGCGGAGAACACCAATGAGAACCTCATTGCTAAACATCTACACCTGGAAGCTATGACTAGCATGCTAGGCCGGTCTCACAGCCTTGCTTAGTAGCTTGCGCATCAGTTCCCGCGCAAGGCTAACATTTCTTGAACTATCTTGGAAGTGGTCTTGGTTTAGTATTATTTTGTTACGCTGCAATGGCGCCCAGCTTTTGTAATCTGCTTCTTCATTGCGCTTTATGATCACTGGTGGCGAACTTCGATGCTAAGTGGATGTAATATACCATAAATCCTTTATTGTATAGTGTAGATTTATTCTAAGTTACTATGCCGTAATTTCTTTATTGTATAGAGTAGGTTTGTTCTTAATTCCTACTAGTTACCGTATATGCCATCATTCGCTATCTGAAAGAAAACGGCGAAAATCGGATGTAGTCGACCGGGCCGAAACATTCGCTTCTAATGGGCCTGCATTTTAGCGAGCCACAATTGGGCCGGCCTGCAACTTTCTTGGGCCTGAAAGGCCCCAATGGACTTCACACTTTGCGCCAGGCCCACAACTTACACAGGCCTATATTTGACCCAAAGTTTAGTTGGGCCTTTAGTGGACCCAGCGCTTACTTGGGCCCATGTAGCTTCGGGCCATTAACAAGCTGAATATTCTACTAGCCTGTTACGGCCCAAAAGACACCATGGGCATTTAGCAGGCTGAAATGCATGTTGGGCCTCAATTTTCACTAGTCCTCGATGGGCCTTCAGCAGGCTGAAATGTAGATCGGGCCATTATTGGCCAAGTTATATGACGGGCCATTACCAGGCCGAAACATATCTCGCGCCTTAGTTGGCCCACTGATATCATGGGCCTTTAAGAGGCCAAAAGCTTAGTAGAGGCATCAACGGGCCAAATTATATGACAGGCCTTTAACAGGCCCAAAGTCACGTTGGGCTGAACTGTTGCCACCTTGATCACGGGCCGTTAGAGGGTCGGATGTCGCGTCAGACCATATATGGCCCATGGGCAGCACAGACCATTCCCAGGCCGAAAGACACACCAGGCTGAAATGGGCCAATGTCTACATCGTGCCTCTAACAAGCAGAAATGTCACTGGGTCGTAAATGGGCCCAATCGGCAATTAACGGGCCATATCTGGCTTCGGGCCGTAAATGGGGCATGTTTAAACAGGTTGTTATTGGGCTGGCCCACTAGTACCTGAGTAAATACTACGGGCCTTTGACTGGGTCGGCCTTTTGAACCTAAATGGGCCTCTGTTGGGCCCTGACACATGTCGACGTATCATAGGCACGTCTCCTCCATTGGAAGGACGACATCTGGCCCACCGAGGAGCCGACATGTGTTTCCTCCAGCCAATGATGATTTTACATGTGGAATATCCCCATTGGTCCGGGCAGTTAACGGGTTATTGGATCCAAACCGGAACCCGGTAGCTTAACAGCGACCCGTTACGATGGATGCCACGTGTCGGTTACCCTTGACGAAAGCACTTCCATGCCGCGCCATTTATCGTCATGGAAGTGGACACTTCCATGATAATAATTTTGGTATTGTCATGGAACACTTCTACAACAACACAGGTATGACTATCTTGATTCCGTCATAAAATCGTCATGGATGTACATGCATGACAAAAAAGTGACCTACTGTGGCAAACACGTATCATCACGGGAGTGGGTTTTTTTGTAGTGATGTCAACATATCTCTTGTTGGACTAATGGTTCTATCTAGTATATTTCAGACAAGTTCAACAGTGGTGTGGCAAGGACAAGAGGATGTGGAACCCCTTCAAGGTGTCAAGGACACATATTGGCTAAAGCTCAAGACTATTCATTTTTATTTTAGTGATCCAAGATCACATTGAGTCCATTGGAAAGCCAATACTATTAAAAGGATATGAGGTGTTGCTTAATGGCTTGCTCAAAATGCTTAGTGATATTGCTCGAGAGCCCTCAACCACTTTCTCGTTCCAAATATGTCCAAAACCTAAAGTCAAACTCGGCCCCACTAATTCTTTCTATCCGGCGCCACCGAGTTCATATGACATAGCCACATCCAGAAACCATAAACAATTCGGTCACACCAATATGGATCTTGGTCCCACCGAGATGGCCTTGCTGACTCCCTGTGACTTGTTGCATTTATTTCTGTCTCACCGAGTTATGCAATCGGTCTCACCGAGATGGCTTGTCATTCGCTTTGTTGCTTATTACTTCATTTTGGTCCCATCGAGTTGATGCAATCAGTGTCACAGAGTTGATGTTTGCCCTAAGCCCTAGCACATCGGTCACACCGAGTTGTTCCAGTCGATCCCACCGAGATACCTAATGTTCACATTTTGAACTAATTGGTCAGACCAAGTTCATCTATTCGGTCTCACCGAGTTTGGTCAAATGTGTGTAATGATTGGATTTTGTGTGGAGGCTATATACACCCCTCCACACCCCTCTCCATTTGTGAGAGAGCCATCAGAACGTGCCTACACTTCCACCACACATTTTCTGAGAGAGAACCACCTACTCATGTGTTGAGATGAAGATATACCAATCCTACCACAAGAATCTTGATTTCTAGCCTTCCCCAAGTTGCTTTCCACTCAAATCATCTTTCCACCATAGCCAAATCCGTGAGAGAGAGTTGAGTATTGGGGAGACTATCATTTGAAGCACAAGAGCAAGGAGTTCATCATCAACACACCATCTATTTCCTTTTGGAGAGTGGTGTCTCCTAGATTGGTTAGGTGTTGCTTGGGAGCCTCTGTCAAGTTGTGGAATTGAACCAAGAAGTTTGTAAGGGCAAGTAGATTGCCTACTTCGTGAAGATCTACCCAAGTGAGGCAAGTCCTTCGTGGGCGATGGCCATGGTGGGATAGACAAGGTTGCTTGTTCGTGGACCCTTCATGGGTGGAGCCATCCGTGGACTCGCGCAACCATTACCCTTCATGGATTCAAGTTTCCATCAATGTGGATGTACAATAGCACCACCTATCGGAACCACGCCAACAATCTCCGTGTCTCCATTGCGTTTGCAAACTCCAACCCCATCACTTTACTTTCTTGCAACTTGCATGCTTTACCTTTCTGCTGCCTATATACTCTTGTCATTATTGCTTGAAATGTATTGTGAATGCTTTAGCTTGTGATAAAACTCAACCTTAACTTGAAGAACTTAAAAACTGCCAACTTTTCTTGTGTAGGGTTTAATCACCCACCCCCCCTCTAGACCCCTCTCCTCGGTCCTTTCAAGATGTGTTGTGTTAGACCTCTTCCAATGCAAAGGTGCTTACATGAGGTGCTAAGTGCATTAAATAGCTTAGAAACTCAACTTCCCAATGCTTAGGTGCTTAACTTGTTGTTGCTAAGCTCACTTTATTTAATGATTTAGCATCCAAACTCTTCCATGTATTGGTCACCTTCTTTCATTTAAGTGGTTTGTCTAGGTTCACGCACTTGGGATTGGTTCTTCCTAGGGTCACCAAAATGCTCTCTCTCTCCTTCTTAACGGTTGTGCCATATCATTTTTCGCTGATGTGGCATGTTTAGCACACTTTCACCATGGAGCAATGGGAAGGGCCTTACTAGCTAAGTTACTCCCACTATGACTAGCCTACTAGTTTCAACGTCCACTCTGAATCCAATGTGCCCAACCCAGCAGGGGTCATTAAGCGTCCTAGAGATGCCCATGGGCCATCCAACAAGGGTCTGGATTGCACCATATCATTGATCCGCGGCACCCTCCTTCTCTTCACCATGTCTTCTTCCTCTAAGACCGTCTCTACATATACTAGGAAGAGTTATTCATCCACGTGCGGGCTGCGTGCGTGACTTGGACTTGGGGCTTGGGTGAGGAGAGGAGAGGACGCAAGATGCACAACCAGACGGAGACTCCGAAGTTCCGTGTTGCAAGCCTAGGACGGTGCGTGAGCATGGAGATCTGGTCAAGGGTAGCACTGATAGTGTCAGTCGCTCTCTTAGCGTTCGCTCGAACTGAACCCGTGGCAGGAGGAGAGCTCCCATCCACCGACCGGAGAGCGGAGAGGAAGGGGCAAGCTTGTGGAGATGGATTGGAGGAAAGTAATGGAGTCTAGTCGTCGGCCGGATCAGAAATCATCATGCAGTAGGCGATAGGCCGGGGAGGTCCAAAGGCGGTGGCAATGATCCAGTGAATTCAAGAAGAAGATGTGAATTGGGTTGCAGTTTTTTCTTGGAAAAAAGAAAAATAGTAAATAAATTGCATTCATGCCGCTCTAGAGCAGCCGCTCCATTTTGCCGCAGGCCCAGAGCGGACGTAACCTCTCAATGCGTCAACATTGAAGCGGCTTGTCGGCCGAGGGCGCCGCCCATGCCACGTCCCCGGTGTCCGTGCCTCTTCAATGCCGGAGAGAAATTTACTAGACGGGATGGGACGGATATCTATTGCACCCATTCAATGCCCATCCTGTCTGTCGCCATTAAACAGGCTCGTCTGCAAAGGAACCAACTCCAATGTCCATGCATTGATGCACCCTGACGCTTGGCCTTACCGGAATTCACTATTTAAAGGCAGCCACACCAAGCTCACAACACACCAAAACACATCCGCTCCACATCTTTCTTTCGTGCACCACATCCACCCATGACCACGAGCGGGAACGCTTTGTGGGAGAGCCTCTCGATGGAGCAGAAGCATGAGGTGGTTGCCTCGCAGAGCCATCGTGCCAGGAGGATCTAGGTCGGCATGCCGGCCAGCTCCCCGATGTCTCCGATGACGACCCCATGATGGAGACGGGCTCCGAAGACGACTCAGCGCTAGAGCCCGCATTGGTGCATGCCAGCTTGACTATGGAGCAGGCGCGGGCGCACTTCACCGCCGCCATGGTGGAGGAGCAGCCCGCGTCATCGCCTATGTCGGCGTTTTGGTAGGATCAAGAGGAATAATTGTACAAGTCGTTCCTCCTCGAGCAGCACCGACTGGCGGGGGGCCAAGTCTACAGCGAGCGTGCGAGCGAGGAGGCCATGGAGGCCATAACTGCGGCGAACCCCAACTTCGTAGCCGCACAGCCGCTCACAACTCAGAGGCGGCGCAGGCGATCGAGGATGTGAATGCCGCCAGCTGCGCGTCTTACGCGCCGCCGCTGACCATTCGGGGGCGCATGTGGCAGGAGGACAGTGTCGATCCGCCCACATTCATCATTAATCTCACGTCCGCCGGCGGCGAACAGGTCGTGGACTCCGACGGGAAGAAGATCATGGGAGACGGCGGGGCCTTCTGTCCCAAGTGAGCCGGTCTGTCTCCCATGTTCTATTCTTCCTCGCGGAAGACCGCACCTTCACCTTGCAGGTCTTATCCCTGCCAGTTATGGAGACGTCAGACGGAGGACGTGGTCACTCAAAGGGAACAACAAGACTTGGGCGACGACGGCTACATCCTTTTTCTTAATGAAAAATGTCTAAAATGTAATGAATGTGATCTGATTTGTATGAAAGTATCCTATTTTGCATGTAATTCATCAGAATTATATAATTCTGGCTTGAAATGTATGTAGATAGCTTTGGGTATTTGGTTCTCGTGTCAATATCAGTGGACGGTTTTTCGGCCATGAACGGATGCGGTGCCCGGTTTGCATGCATAGATGCCCTAAGTCTATATTTCTACTATTAAAGGGAATAGGTATTCTTGGTTTGGTTTAGTCCTTTTTGTTTGGTTTGAGAGCACACTAAAATTTCGTAATGTTGGCTCGTACACAGGCTAAACGATCTGTGTCAGGTACTTGTACGTTGCTAGGCCTTTTATGGGCTTTCATAGAGATGGCAAATAATTGGGTCAAAATAAATCGAACATTATTGGAATTGATCACATGACCTCCTGCCTGGATCTTCGAATGTAACAACCAACGACCTATGCGTCATTCACATTTACTAATCCCAACTCGCTCTAAATATACGAGTGGCAGCTCTCGTGTTTACGGCAAGCTAATTAAGCGAATGAGCTAATTAAAGGAAGGATTGTAGGCTTAAATAGAATATTTAAACGGATGTGACTAACTAAAGAAAGGATTATAGGTAAACCGGTGAAATAATTAAAAGAAATATTGTAGTCTTAATAAATAGAATATTCAAATAGTTGAGGCTAATTAAAGGAAGGACTTGTGGTAAAAAGGTAGGATAATTAAAAGGAGGGGTCTATAGGCTAAAATGTGTTGGGCTACTAAATTAGAAAAAGAAAGTTTTGATTCCCGACTAAAACGGGTGAGGACGTTATGGTAATTATAGTAATTATAGAAAGAATTATATTAAATGAAATCATTAGAAGATTATGCCCGGCAAAGAAAACATAACATGGCCAAATTGCATCATATTTTTTATGTTCATTTTGTAGAATAGTGAATCGGATGTTGTGAAACATTATGCTTGTACAAAACATTAATTTTTTCCGTTGAAACGCACGGTCATATGTGCTAATGGGTTTAAACGGGTTTATAGGGGCCGTCATCACTACTGTACTACCGTCATCGTTCGTATCGGGGCTGATTTATTTTTGACACTGTTAATTAACATAACAGGAAAAACAAGTGTAGCACACGCGCAGAAGAAAAGAGTGAACGGCGGCGACCGACTCCGGCGCGGTGGATCACCACCACCACCACCACCCGTTGACTCCGGCGATGCCGCCCCTTTTCCTCCTCCTCCTCCCCGTCCTCCTCCTCGCGCCTCCCCCCTTCACGCAGGCCGCCGCCGCCGCTGCCGAGGACATCTGCATCGTCGGCAGCGGCATCTCGGGCGCCTCCACGGCCTTCTTCCTCACCAACTACACCGCCCCCGACCCGGCCCCGCAGCTCCGCGTCTTCGAGCGCCGCGACAGGGTCGGCGGCCGCCTCGCCACCGTCACCGTCGCCGGCGAGGTCTTCGAGGCCGGCGGCTCCGTCATCCACCCGCGCAACCTCCACGTGCGCCGCTTCGCCGACCTACTCGGCCTCGCCGCCAAGACCGGCGGCGACGACGACGAGGACTGGCTCGGGATCTGGGACGGCGCCCGCTTCGTCTTCAAGACTCTCCGCCCGCCCCCGCCGGGGAGCTCCTGGCTCCGCCGCAAGCTCCACGGCCTCGCCAACTCGCTCCTGCTGCTCAGGCGATATGGTCTCTCTCTGCTCAGGATGGACAGCTTCGTGCAGGTTCATTCACCCTCTTCCTACTACTACTCCATTAGTGATTATCTGTTCTGTTCTAGCAAAAACTTCACCTTCGCAAATTAGATTATCGGCCTTCTGTTCTGGGAATTTGTGGTGCAGGTTCAGTTAAACTTGATTACTGTGTCCCTTTGAGATCTCAGCAAACAATTCTAGTTTGCCTTGTAGTTTTAGTGTTATCTTTATGTGGACATGATTGGTCCTTTACCTTATAAGTTAGCTCTGCTTTTCATTTTACCTCTTTCTCAGTCGAGATGAAATGGTGAGCATGTTCTGTAGATTTCAGTAATCATATGGTGAAGTGCATTGAATTAATACTCGCACACTGCTATGCAGGAAATGTTGCAAAAGTTTATGCTTTACTACAACGGATTCGAGTCCCGGCCTGTGTTCGACAACGTTGAGGAGATGCTCAAATGGTCAGGCCTGTATGGGCTCACTCGCAGGACCCTAGAGGACGAGCTCATTGATGCCGGGCTGAATACTCAAACCATATCAGAGCTTGTCACTGTATGTTTCATTTATTTTTAGTTTTTTTCCTTCTTTCATCTAAACTGATAACTCACAGTTTTCTATGTTAGCAATATTTCTGAGCTATTCTAAATAATAAGCCTCTCTGCATTGCACTTTGCAGGGGTAAGACTAGGTTCCTATAATCCCTCCCCAGACCCCGCCTTGTGTGGGAGCTTCTATGCACTGGGTCTGTCCTTTCAATGTTCCAATACTTGCGTATACTGGAATATATGTTAACCCACATTTCAGTGATATCCACCTTCCACTTTTTTTTCTGTATATCTGTTTGGCTTCAAGACTAGGACTAATGAAGAATTAATATATGTTAACCGGCATTTCAGTTAATAACCACCTTTCCACTTTCATCCTGTATATCTATTTGGTTTCAAGACTATTATTATCTTCAGAAGACCTTACTAGCAAAACATATTGTAAATGGTATATTGGTCAGGACTAATTTGCTGATATGTGGCTGGAAGATCTAGCATATACCATTACAGTTGGAAAATCTTAATTCAGTAGCTTCTGAAAAAACCTCAGTCTCCTGCTGATAACTATGTTCCTGATGTTATGCCCCCTTGTCGGCCCCGGACAGGTAATAACAAGGATCAACTATGGACAAAGCACGAGCATAAGTGGTCTAGCCGGCGCTGTGTCTTTAGCTGGCTCCGAGTCTGGACTGTGGTCTATCAAAGGAGGCAACTGGCAGCTAGCTGCTGGGTTGCTCAAGGCTGCTAACGCCACTCTGCATCTCCAAGAAGGCATAGAGTCAATCTCTGATGCAGGGGATTACTATGTTCTGAAATCGAATAAAGGTCATGAGTACAACTGCACGGTGACGGTTGTTGCAACGCCCCTCGATGAGGTGAACATTACATTTATCCCTCCGATCTCTATTCCACCAAGGAAGATGCAGCATACCCATACAACCTTTGTCAGAGGCCTCTTGGACCCTGTAAGTGTTGTTTGCACTTTGTTCCTTCCTGTAGCATGTTGTTTTGAAGCACTAAACTTGTCTAGTCTTGGTTGGTTACTACGAGAAAGAAAACCTCTTACCTTGTGCTATCTGTTATGTTTTGATGTAGAAATTCTTTGGTCTGAGCTCAGTGTCCGACATTCCAGAGCTGATAGGAACCATGGAGCTCCCTGATATCCCCTTCTCGTGCATCTCAGTTCGGAAGAAGCATGGCGAACATGACATGACTTACAAAATTTTCTCACGTGCGAAGCTGGAGGATGCTTTGCTGGATCGGATCTTCAGGTAAGAGCTTGGATATAAACAAATTTTCCTTGTAGTGGTTAAAGTAGCCATGGCTAGGCTATTTTGGTGCCAGCATGATATCTTCTTCATTTAAGAGCTGTTATCTTTTTTATGGAAAAAAAGAGTTGTTATCTTACATGTGGCAATGCACAATGCACAACAGCACAAGGAAGGAGACCATCCGGATAGACTGGCCCGCCTACCCCCACTACCAGGCCCCGGAGGATTTCGCGCCGATCATACTGGACGGCAGGCACCTGTACTACGTGAACACCTTCGAGAGCGCCGCGAGTGCCATGGAGACGGGCGCCGTCGCGGCGGAGAACGTGGCGAGGCTCGTCATCTCGAGGCTGCCTCTCGGGCTACGAGCTGGGCTCTCGACGGCAGCGGCACCTGAGCCTCATATCGAGTCGTTTCCCAGTGAGGAGGAAGTTTCCCGGCGTGTGGACCTGTGAGTGAATGTGGAAGATGCATACTAGTTTTGATGCCTGGGATCACTGCAGTTTTCTTTCAGTGCCAGTTGTTTCCTCATGTTTCAGTAACACTAGACAGCAATTGGGTTCTGGATGTGGATGAATGCTACTGTGTATTAGACCCAAGGAATGTATACAGAAATGAAAGTGGGTGTGTTCTTTTTTTAGCCTTGGACCCTATTTTTGTAACCCTACGGCGTGAATGATTTTGTTTCAAATCTTCATAAACTGTATATTTTTGTCTGCTCGGTCCTCCCTTGCATTATGCTTGCCTGGCTTGGATCTGCCGCGGATGACTAGTTAGCTAACCAAACAAAGAAATGGGGAATGCTTTGATTGATTTTGCTCAGGTCATCTACATGTTCTGGAAGCCGTCTGTCGGCGACATGGTCTTCTTCATGGTGCCCACGGCCCTGCGGGTACGCAGCTCTGCTTTTCCTCTCCTCCCCTTCCATTCATCTTTTACTTCACAATCTGGTGGTACATTTCACTGTTGTACTGCTAGGTACTGGCATTTGTTCATTCTTCCATACATTCATCCTGCTGATTGATGCATACATGCATTCTCATGTGATAAAAGTTGTATGAAATCAGGGACACCTATTTTGTGGCGGAGGGGGTATTATAACTGATTGCTCATGTCGAGATTATCTTAGATCGAATGTTTCAACCCTCGACGAAAATCTAGCGACAGTCGATCATATTATAGATATTGCTCATGTATTATAACTGATAGCTGATAGTCCATGCATTTGGCTGCATTCCCGTTGTTTTTCCTGGAAATTGGTTGGGAACTACCAGTACTAAACATTGCGATGCTTGTGGTGACAGGGGGCCTCTTCCTATCCGCAACATTGTTGGGACTTGGGAGATGCATGCTCTCCTCCCTCCAATGGCCAAGGCGAAGAGCTTCGATGACCACCAGAGTTGCCCAACGCTCCATATGATGCTATCGAGCTATGGTGAACTTCGAGCCCTTAATATGTACTGTAATTCTGTGAGACCTTCCTCTCCAATTTGACGTAGCGCTGTGTGTAGTGACATAGTCCTGGGGAGAACTGAATGCTGACTTTGTAGCTGTTGTCACTCACCCCTGGACTGTCAGGTGTTGAGCCTACTTGTTGGTTGAACATGCAAAATGTACCTAAAGGTTAGCCCTAGCTGTCAGACCTTATTATCGGTAATGTTCGCATAATTTCTTAGCAATTAGTTTAGGACCCTAATATCTGGGACACGTCAGCTGGGGGCTACCCTTCAACGAACATTTGTTTGTTCATGAAGGTGCCCTCCAGCGAACGTTTCAGGCCATTCGCTCTAGGGAGGGCAAGAGCGAACCCCCCCATTGGCCCAGTTTACTACTTTTTTTTTATAAAAATAAGCATGACAAAAAATACATATTTTTCTCATAAAAATGAGAGAAACATAAAAATGTATATTTTCCATGGTATGAAAATATGAAAAGTACTTTATAAGAAAGCCTTGCTAATTTATAAATTTACAAAAATGGTATGATCAAGATAAAAATGTCAATAAAAATAAAAATCTTAAAACTGCCTTGTAAGTGAAAAAAAAGTTTTCATGCCAATAAAAATAAAATTGACACCCTGTAAAATAATAAAACTTCCATTTTGTTAATAATAAAAATGCCATGCCAATAATAATAAAAATCTCAGGCTCTCAATAATAAAACTGCCATCCTGTTAATCTTAAAACTGACATCCCCCTAATAATAAAATTGCCATATTATTAATAAATAAAAAGGCCATGCTCTTACTCATAATTTTTTCATCCTCTTAAAAATGAATATATCATATTATTTTATTATTAAAATGTCATGCTTTAGTAATTAAATTGACATCCTCTTAATAATAAAATTCCGTATTATTAATTATTGAAATGCCATGCGCTTAGTAATTAAAATTGCCATGTAAGAAAGCAAAATAGCAATTCCGAAATTGCCTTGAATAAGTGATAAAATTTCCCAGAAGCTTGCCATGTAAGGCATTACAAAAAAAGACCTAGAAATTGCCATGCTACATATAATAAAAATGCACATGCAAGTTTCAATAAATTCCCCTCTATAAAATAGGGAATTTTTTGCTCTTTCAAAAATGGGAAAAATTCTGGATTTTCGGATTTTTTGAAGGAAAAATGAATAATTTACAAGAATTTAGCTTCAAATGCATATAAACAAGTTCAGTACATGTAATTCACAAAACCTGCTTCAGCCCAACTGGTGGAGCCTACGGGTCTCCCATAGGAGGTCTGGAGTTTGAGTTCCCTGATCTCACACCTTGCACAAATTTTTTGGGAGAAAAAAAAGTGAGCGTTCGCTAGGGAACGCTTTGCAGCGAACGACTTCAGCTAATCTGGGCGTTCTACCTTCAAAGATGAAGGAACAGCCTTTGATATCTCTAGCAGTCTCTACTATCTCCTTGATGATGCTTGCATACATTCCTCCAATTTGATTCTGAATATCCTTGATCACACCCTGGCAGTCAGAAGCTATAATCACTTGTGAGAGTGCTAGATCGGAAGCAAGAGCAAGAGCCTCCCGGCACGCTAGAGCTTCTAGCGTGGCCGGGTTTATAATTCCATGAATTCTGATGACAGAGGAGCCCAAATAAACTCCCGCCGCATCTCTGTATATCGCACTAACGGAACCTTCATTCTGATTTCTAGCAACAGCCCCATCCACTCGTATTTTGACACAACCAGGAGGTGGAGGGATCCAGCGTGGAATAACCGGATCCTGGTTAGGAACTGATGTTGTATTCACCTGCTTGGGCTTGCATTCCTCTAGCTCCCGGATGTATTTCATAATGAAATTATGTGTTGAAAGTGAGCTTTGGAAGATATCTTCATGCAGGGCTTGTCTCCTTGAGTACCAAAGTGCCTAAAGAGTAACTGCCACTTGTATAAACTCAATCGTGGATAGCATATCCAACAAAGCAAACAACCACCTTTTGGCATCAGGTTCCCGTGTGTTGTTCAATGCTTCCACCAGGTTCGGATCCTGTAGGGCCCAAACACATCGCGCAACGTTGCAATGCAGCAGTGAGTGTTGCCAGGAGTCTTCGGAGCCGCACAACCCGCATCTTGTGCTAGTCGACATGTTCCGGTGGGGGCGTACATCCGCCGTAGGAATAGACTGGTGAGCAAGTCTCCATAGGAAGATTCTAACCTTTGATGGGACTTTGACCCTCCAGAGTTTACTCCATAGCTTCGATTCCCGGTCAGTGTTTGAATTATCTGGCCGTCCTTCTAGCCACGCCTCTCGCCGCATTTTTGTCTCAATGAGCATACGGTAGGCAGACCTGACGGTGAAGACTCCGTTCTTTTCATGAACCCAAGACCAGAAATCATCGATATGCCTTGTACACAGAGGTATTGCCATGATGGCTTCCGCATCTGTTTGTATGAAGAGCTGAGCTATTACATCTCTGTTCCATTCTGCACCCGGTAAGATCAGATCACTCACCAGCTGAGGCGGATTAGTGCTTCTGCACATAATTGGTCTCATATTTGCTGGTCTTGGGATCCAGCAATGATCCCAAATATTAGTTGATTGGCCATCCCCTATGCGACGTATCATGCCCTGCTTTAGAACATCTCTGCCCTCAAGTAGCGACCTCCATATTTGTGATGGTGCCGAACCTAGTTCTGCTCCCAAGAAATCAGTGTCTTGATGGTATTTTGCCCTGAGTACACATGACCTTAAGGCCTCTGGATCCATCAAAATCATGTACGCCTGTCTTACAAGCAAAGCTAGATTAAAAAGCTCAACGTCTCTAAAACCCAATCCTCCACAGCTTTTCGGCCTGGTCATCGTGCTCCATGATACCCAACTGGGTTTTCTCTATCCTTCTTTGCTGCCCCACCAAAACTTCCGGATCAACGAGTTCAAATGTTCACTGAGACCGCGAGGAAGCTTAAAACACGACATTGAAAAGACAGGGACAGCTTGGGCTACCTATTTTATCAATACTTCCTTTCCCCCGGCCGAGAGGAGTTTTTCCATCCATCCCTTTATCTTGGCCCATACCCTGTCTTTTAAAAATTTAAAAGCTCCATTCTTACTTGTTCCAACATCCGAGGGCATACCCAAGTATCTCTCTGTTAGAGATTCTTTATCAATGTTCAGTGCCTCCTTAACCTCCTCTCTGACAGAATTGGGACACCCCTTGCTGAAAAACACAGAAGACTTGGCCAAATTTATCCTCTGACCCGAAGCATTGCAATAGCTCTCCATCACCAAAGACAACTGATTTGCTCCATTAGCACTAGCTTTCACAAACAGCAGGCCATCATCCGCAAAAAGCAAGTGGCTAACCGGCGGAGCCGAAGGAGCCACTCGGATTCCAGTCAGTTGGGATGATTCATCTTGGGTTTTTAAGAGGCACGAAAGGCCCTCCGCTACAAGCAAAAATAGGTATGGAGAAATAGGGTCTCCCTGACGGATCCCTCTTGAAGGAGTGATCATCAAGTTTTGATCCATTAAACAGGACAGAAAATTTCACTGAAGTTACCAATCTCATAATAGTGTTGACCCAAGAGGAAGCAAAACCCATCTTGGTCATAATCGCCCAAAGATATTCTCATTCGACACGATCATATGCCTTCATCATATCCAATTTAACTGAACAGGATCTGTTTCGCTGTGCTTTGTTCCTCTTCATGAAGTGCAGACATTCATAAGCAGTTATTATATTATCTGTAATCAAACGGCCTGGGACAAAAGCAGACTGGTCTTTAGATATGATCTCCGACAGGATTTGCTTCAATCTATTTGCCAACACCTTTGAAGCAATCTTATAGAGCACATTACACAATCTTATGGGTCTGGGTTTTGGGCGCCATGTGTGGCTACTAAACCCACCAGATCTTCCATGTATCCCTTTGAACATTATTGAGTAATAATAAAGTGTGTTTGGACTAAAAAAAAAAAGCTAATCTGGGCGTTCGCCTGGGTTGGCCTCCGGTGAGCGTTCGCTAGATTTCATTTCCGTTAATTAATAGGACATTTTTCTCCATTATACGAGATGTTAATCTCCTTTTTATATACTAGAACAATGCATGTGCGTTGCAACGGGATATAAATATTGTAGTACGTTAGCTTGTGATTAACCTGTCAATAATAATGCGGTTGTGTAAATAATGTTCTTCAAATTCTGACAGTGAATTGCCTTATATTTTGATTAGAAGTTCGGTAAGTAAATTAAAGTGAAACTGGTTCAGAAGGTAAATAAATTAAGATGATTGATTATCATATACATGAAAGGTTGGACGAAGGAGTGATGAGAAGAAAGGTGAAATAAAAACCTTAGGTTCTCTTTCTAAGTACTAGTAGAGAAAATGGAGTTAAATCTTGACCTCCATATAATTTTAGAGCCATGGAACCATTAGCTGCTAGAGATTACATTTAAAGCTAATCCATTGTATATAATATAAGTGCTTCCCATATAATAATATGTAGGTAATGCCTTGTGTGATTCATGTTGGATGTCATGGATGATGTACACACAAAATGTAATCAGTCCCTTTACTCATCACGAGCACCATGATTTACAACCGAAATTACAGCAAGATCTATATGGAACACATGCAAGATTAGGTTCAAGCTTTGGCGGTAGATGCAGAGAAGCAAGCAGAGTAGTGCGAGGAGGAAGACAGCAATGCGGACCGTGCGGCTGCCCTGAGCGTGAGGCTGCAGCGGACCCGGAGCACGGCGTAGCCGAGCGCCCGGTAGAAGGCGACGAAGCCGACCATGACGGCCACGTTCCTCCACCGGCACTCCTCCCCGATCCCCTCCCGCCGGAGCACCTCGTCGCCGGTCGCCACGCACACCCCCATCGCCCTCGCCGCGCACCGGCCCCCGAACTCGTTCAGCAGCAGCGCCTCGAACGGCCACTTGAAGAGCGACAGGTAGTGCATCGGCACCCAGTACGCCGGCATCGCCGACCGCCGGATGAAGTAGCCGGAGAAGAGGAAGAAGGAGCCCATCACGCCCTGCACCGCCGCGTTCCCCACCACGAAGTCCGGCGCCGCCGCCGCGAAGCACGCCACCACCGAGTTGGCCGTGTAGAGGACCAGCCAGATGAGAAGGAGGAAGTAGAAGAAGGCCGGTGCTGTGCGGCGCAGCCCCGTCAGCCAGTACGCCGGCGCCGCGAACACCGCCGCCAGCGCCAGCTGGAACGGCAGGAACACCAGCGCGTTCGCCACGGCGTAGGCGGACACCCGGTAGGCGCCGGACGAGGTCTCCTTGGCCAGGATCTCCCGCTCCTGCAAGAACACCGGCAGCGCCTCCGTCGTGGAGGAGAGCAGGAAGGTGAGGAGGAAGGCGAAGAGGCCCACCCGCTCCGCCGCCTTGTCTTCGGCGAGGTCGTAGAAGATGGAGCCGAGCGCGAGGCCGGCGACGAGCATGCACACGGTGCGGCACGCGAAGAGCTGCCGCGTCCGCGCCACGTTCTTGAAGAAGCGCTGCGACAGCACCGCCACCTCGCGCGGCCACGAGTTGGCGTACCGGTGTTGCCCATTGCTTCCTCCGGCGGTGAGCATGCCTGCTGCAGAGTCGTCGTCGGCCTGGGCCTTGAGCTTGTGCTGCTGGAAGAGCTGCTGCAGCGTGCAGCGGCGGTCGCGCTGCTGCTGCTGGAGGTGCAGGTGGAGGCGCAGCTCGTCCACGGAGTCGATGGCGAACTCGACGGCGTCCACGTGCGGGGGGAGGCGGAGGCCGGCGCCGGTGAGCAGCGAGTGGAGCGCGTCGACGGAGCCGTGGTGGAGCACGGAGCCGGCGGCGAGCAGGAGCACGGCGTCGAACATCTTGACGATGCGCGCGCCGGGCTGGTGGATGCTGAGCACCACGGTGCGCCCTCGCGACTCGGCCATGGCCCGGAGCGCGCCGACGATCTGGAGCGCGGACGCGCTGTCGAGGCCGGAGGTGGGCTCGTCGAGCACCAGCACGGCGGGGTCGCGCACGGCCTCCACGCCAATGGACACGCGGCGCCGCTCGCCGCCGGAGAGGTCCTTGACCCTGGCGTCGGCGACGCGGGCCAGCGCGAGGTCGTCGACGAGCGCGTCAACCGCGGCGGGGTCGTACGCGTCCGGGCCGAGGCGGAGGCGCGCGCTGAAGTGGAGCGTCTCGCGAACGGTGAGCAGCGGGAAGAGGACGTCGCGCTGGGTGACGTAGCCGCAGAGGCGGCGCAGGGCGGCGGCGTCGACAGGGGAGCCATTGACGCGGAGGTCAGCAGGATTGGACGAGCTGGGCTCAAGGCGGCCGGAGAGGATCTCGAGCAGCGTGGACTTGCCGGCGCCGCTGGGGCCGACGATGGCGAGCAGCTCGCCGGGGCGGGCGCGGCAGCCGACGTTGCGGAGCACGAGGCGGCACCTGCTGCTTCTCCTCACCGGCGGAGGCGCAGGCGCAGCGGGGTCGCCGGCGGCGTCGAGGAGGAGGTCGTCGGGCCTGCTCCATATCTTGAGCGGGTGAGGCCGGGCGGAGACGGTGATGTGGTAGTTGATGCCCGCGGCCTCCACTTCGCACCTGGCGCTTTCTACTCCCCCGCCGCCGCTCTTCATGGATTCGCTCGCCAGCTCGTCGTCTTCCTGGATGGTCGCTAGTAAAGGTGGTGCTTCACCTGCCGGATGCATGGAAGACGATGAGCTTCGTGGTCGCTAGCTTTATCGTTTGTGCTGGCGTGAGCTCAGTGAAGCTTGGATGATTGGGCGTGGCTGAGCTTAGTTTGGCTTGCTCGGTGGGTGTACATGCACGGCCATGGGAGTGTGAGCTTGGAGTGGAGTGGCACATGATGTACGTGCTGGTCTTCTTGGAAGGTGGCGGGCAGCCAGGGCTGACGATTTGACCACTATACCCCTCTACTGAATTCTCCGAGCTTCTTTTCCCAAATGAGTGTATACCCTCGCACGTTCTTTTACGGGAGTACCTAGAACTCATCTAGATGAGATATAATTTGGTCTCATTCACTTTGAAAATAAGAATAGATATAACTCATGTCAGCATACACACATCTTATAGCATCACATTTAATGGCTATAAAAGGTGAATGAGGTCAAATTATATCGTATCTAAATGAGTTCTGCCACAACTGTTCTTTTATAGACCGTTCATTGTATATTTTGATATCTGGTCGATTTTATTGGCTCAAAATCAAGCAACAAGAAGATATATAACATAAATTTCCCTTTTTTGATATCTCTCTACGCGAGGGCACCCCAAGCGCTAGGGTTTCTCATGCCTCATGTTGGTGCCGCCGCCGGTCTACCTCGTCTTCCGTGGTCTTAGGGCCATGGAAGCGTCGTGGATCCCGGACCTTGCCGATGGGAGGTCTCCGTTTTAAGATGGTTTTTGGAGTTTTGTTAGGGTTTGTGTCTTGATCAGAGAGGCGAGGCGACGGCGGCTTTTTGAAGATGGAATAAGGCTCTCCCCACCTAGTCCCCATTTCGGAGGTGTCTCTAGCATCATAGGAGGGCGTGTAGAGCTTTATCTCCGGCGAATCTCGCAGGATTCGGTCGGCGTTTGTCTTTGATGGGTCCGACTTTGTTCATCTATATTCATGTGTCTACATGTTGGATCCTTCTGATCTACGCATCTCTTCAGCAACGACGGTAGTTGTCCTGGTGCGCTGGTCCCATGCGGCCTTTAGCACGATGACTTCTCAATTGTCTACTACGACAAGGTTTGCCCGGCTCCGATGAGGGAGGGATGATGATGGCGGCGTGCCTTTGGCTCCCTGCCGTGCTCGTAATCATCACTATGTGGTTTAAGGACCTGGATGTATTTTTACTTCCGTGTTCTTTATACTACCTTGACAATTAATGAACATTCCTGGTCCTGTTTAGTAATAATGCACACAACCAACATCAACTCACACACGGGAAAACTCACCGACAACTAGAAGGTCATATATATAAGACCAAAGCTATGCGCAAGCGAGGAAGAAAAAATGCAAAGCTAGCGTTCAGATCTGTGATCTCTGTTCAATGTGTTAGAGATTATTCATGCATTCATTTAAGTGATATTCTCAAACAAAAAAGAAATTCCCAAGAAGACGGCATGATCGATCACCCTGCTTAACCGTTGGAATTTTTAGAAGCATCGCAACAATGTGACTTACCATGAGAACGCCTACATTTGACTGGTTCGGCTAATTACCCTTGCTTATAGTATCCACTTTCTTCTCCTTTCGGTCTCTGTTGCAAACAGCCTTCTTCTGGGTTATTGAGCATTCAAACAAACAAAGCCATGGTTCTCTTTTGTGCGCAGTGATGGAGGTTAATTAGCTGGTGACCTATTGGGTAGCGGTTTTATGGCTTTTTACTCAATAATACATCAAATAAAGTGATTTGGAATGGACAAACCACACACTTTTTAGGGATAATTATAAACAAATGGATTTGTGTGTTCATTGCACTTAAGAAGAGGTTGCTACATCAACAGAGAACAATTGCATCATGTTCAATGTTCATCCGTGGAACAATGCATCACCTGCTAAGTTTTGTTGAGGGCCGATACTTATCAATGTGAAAACGTGGACCTAGGTAAGAGTCATGACCTACCGATCCCCCATCTCGGAGTTTCTGCAATAAAAGTGTCAACAAGTCAAAGATGGTTTTGGGATTCTCGGCTGCTATGGGTGGGGTGGGCGGCGCCGACCCGCACCGGGGAGCCCCCGCCCTCCTCCTACAGCCTCGCCTCTCCTCTGCTCCCCTCCGCCGCCGTCGCCCGGGGCGTCACAGGGCAAAGCCCTTGTGGCGTGGCGGCGGCGGCGGTTTCACCTCGGATCTCGATCTGGTTGGGAGGCGGCGCTCCTCTCCGGCCAGATCGGCAACGGTGGCGCAGATCGGCAGCGACATGGAAGTTGTGCGGCGGCGGCGGGGGAGGACGGCACCACCAACGGCGGATCTGGCCTTGACTCATGTCGGGCTAATTCGTTGTGCTACCGATCTCAATCGCCGTCGACGGGGCACTACTCCTGGACTTGATCTGCAACACGAGGATGTCTGGGGCGCCGGCCCTAGGCTTGGTGGTGGTGGCCTTCTTCTTCGTCGGAGTTGGTCGGCCGGCTGGCTGTGCTCGCATGGCCATGCAGTGACCGGTGGCTTGGCCGGTCGACGGCGGCGGAACTTGGCCGGTGGCAGCCGCAAAGTTCTGTCTGGATCCCGGGGCGGCGGCCCTGGAGGGTGGAGGCCGGTGAAGCTCGGGCTTCCCGCGGCGGCATGGCGTGGTGCAGTCCCTGTCCAAGGCGGATCTGTGACGGCGATCTGCTATGGATTGGTTCAGATCAGAGACGGCGACGAGCGCGCGGGATCCTTCTCGGCGGCTCTCGCGGCTTGGCGAGGTGGGGTGGGAGCCCTCCTCCTAGGCTCCAGTGGTGGCACACTCAGGCAGTGGCCGATGCGCCAGGGGTCCCACAGTGGCACTGTTGCTGCGGTTGGTCGCCGGATCTAGGTGGTTGGATCTGGCGCTTTGAAGGCAGTCGAGACGATGCACAGGTTGTTGGGTGGATTTCTTGGGACGGATCCAGGTGAAAACCTGATCTTGGGTCGATGGCCGGAGACGGTGATGACGATGCCCTTACCATCGTTTCCTTCATGAAGGCATCATCGAGGTGAAGCTCCCAACTCCACTCAATACCTCTGGGGGAAACCCTAGATCAGCTGATCGGATGTTGGCGGCAATCATGTGTCGTAACCCCCTTGGGGGCGGCATTCTTGGAGGTGCACTCGACTTTGCGGGACCAGCGGACGACTTCTTTGATGGAGCGGTGCTTCATCCATACATTCATGGCGACGGATCTCGACGGCGTGGCGCTATGCAGATTCAGAGTTCGATGTGGGAGGATGGACTCGCGCAGGAGGACGATGCTGTCTGGCATTGTGGTGGCGTCGACGGCTGAGAGACCTGGTGTAAGGACATATTTATCCCTCAGGTGTTTTGGTGATTGATGACAATGCTTTGCGGACTAATCGTGTGCCTTGAGTTTCTCAGGTTATTCATATCTAGGCACGAGACGATTCAGTGCCCCTCGGAGACTATTGAAGTCGGCGTTGTTCTACGTTTCTCTTTGGTGGATTTGAGTCGTAGGAGAGCCGTACTATTAAGAGGGGGTCCGCGTCGGAAAGGTTTGGGTGGAATCAACACGTACACTTGTTCCTCCTTTCCCTGCATTTTGGAGCTTCCCTTTGTTATCTTGGTTGTGCGGAAATCTGACGACTACTGCTGTGCTTGCGGTAGTACCGCAAGTACACGCGGTAGTACCGCGGTGTGTCACGGTAGTACCGCGGCTCCCTGGCATTGTGCCGCTTCGGTGCGGTAGTAGGGGCGAATGTAATTTTTTACGTCCGAGCCCTCCACAGTAGTACCGCTCGTCCAGCGCGGTAGTACCGCGGGGGCCCACGGTAGTACCGCTCCCTAGGAGTCGTAGTACCGTGGCCCTCCTACCTAGTACCGCAGTGTCGCGGTAGTAGGCGCAGATGTAATTTTTTACATCCGCGCCCGCACGGTAGTACCGCGCCTCGCGAGCGGTAGTACCGCGTCGGATTTTTGTACCTCCTCTGGTTCAGTGGAAGTAGGCACGGAAGTAATTTATTTCATCCGCGCCCTTCCCAGGCCGTGACTTTCCTGCCTTGCGGTAGTACCGCAGGTGGGTGCGGTAGTACTGCGCGAGCGGTAGTACTGCCCCCTGATCAGGCTAGTTCCGGCCTGTGTTGCTGTCGCGGTAGTACTGTGGTTAGCCACGGTAGTACCGCACAGCCTCGCGGTAGTACCGCGCCCCTGGAGCGGTAGTACCGTGTGTCGCGGGCTGAACATGTGGATAGCGGTTGGATTTTGTCCACGACTATATCAGGGGTGTCTTCTACCTCTAATTGACTACCTCTTCCATCTCTAAGCTCCATTGTTGCTCCAAGCTCCATTTCCACTCGATCTCTCTCCCTAGCCAATCAAACTTGTTGATTTGCTCGGGATTGGGTGACAAGTGCCCGATCTACACTTCCACCACAGGATATTTGATTCCCCCCACTTATCCCTAGCGGATCTTGTTACTCTTGGGTGTTGAGCACCCTAGACGGTTGAGGTCACCTCGAAGCCATACTCCATTGTGGTGAAGCTTCGCGGGATTATTGGGAGCCTCCAATTGTTCTGGAGATAGCCCCAATCATGTTTGTAAAGGTCTGGTTGCCGCCTTCAAGGGCTCCAATAGTGGAATCAGGGCATCTCGCATTGTGTGAGGGCGTGAGGAGATTACGGTGGCCCTAGTGGCTTCTTGGGGAGCATTGTGCCTCCACACCGCTCTAACGGAGACGTACTTCCCCTTAAAAGGAAGGAACTTCGGTAACACATCCTCGTCTCCACCGGCTCCACTCTCGGTTTTCTTATCCCTTTACTTTTGCAAGCTTACTTGTGCTATATCCATTGCTTGCTTGTGTGCTCATTGTCTTTGCATCATATAGGTTGTCCACGTAGTTGCACATCTAGACAACCTATTTCATTGCAAGGTTTAAATTGTTAAAGAAAAGTCTAAAAATTGTTAGTTGCCTATTCACCCCCCCTCTAGTCAACCATATCGATCCTTTCAATTGGTATCAGAGCCTCGTCTCTTTATTAAGGACTTTGCCGTCCGAAGAGTATGGTTGACGTCAACAACGGTGCGGAGGAGCACTCCGGTGTGAATCCCGTCTCGTCTTCGGACGAAGGGGGAACCTCGGTCTCTCGTGAGGAATTCAATGTGGCTTTAGACACATTGAAAACCTCCATGACGGCCGAGGTTAAAAGCATGTTTACTCAATTCCTAGAGGGACTCAAACTATCTACCTCGCCGATGAAAGTGGGTGATCCCACTAACAAGGTGACGGATGCTAACCCCGACAAGGGGGAAGCTAATAGTGAAAAGAGTCCGTCTACTAGTGGTAGAAATGGCACCGACATCTATGCCCATGTGGAACCCCCGGTGTATAAAGGACCGATCCCCTCTACGCATTTGAATCATGCCGGTCCTCCTCCTAAATATGTGAAAAATGAAGATTATGATTCTTGGGTTTATCGCTTCAAGCGTCATTTAAAACATGTGAATACTAACCTTTGGAGAATTATTGAAGAAGGTTTCTATCCTCATGATCCAAGCAACTTCACCCCTCAAGAAGAAGTGGACAACCAATTCAATGAGAGTGCTCTCTTCATCATCCAAGATGCTATCCTTCCCGAAGGTCTCCCTCATCTTCGACCTCATGTCATGGCTAAAGAAGCATGGAAGTGTGTCGAGCGTATGTATCGAGGAAGTGCTAGCATTCAACGCTCCAACTATGAAGTGGTGCAAGATGAAGCCGATGAGTTTGCAATGAAAGAAGATGAAGAACCTCGTGAGCTCTTTCGAAGAGTGACCAAACTTGCGGTCGCACTCCGAGATCATGGGAGCAAGGACACGGATGACAACTGGATCAAGCGCAAGTTCCTCAAGGCCATGATGCCCTACAATAAGGCCATGTCCTCTGTCATCCGCCAAAGACCGGACTTCCACTCCATGACCTCTGGTGAAGTGTTGGATGAGTTTGTTGCAATGAACATCTTGGATAAGATTGCTGACAATGCGGTGCTCCGTTCCCAAAGGGCAAAGAAGCCCAATCTTGCCTTGAAGGCCAAGGTTAGTGTGGAAGAAGAAGAAGAAGAGGAAGATGAGGAGAGAAACCCCGAGGACACGAAGTATGATTATCATGAGCACATGGCTCTTGCCTCCAGACAGTTTTGGAGTAAGAAGACTACAAGACCCAACTTCAATAAGAACAACTCAAGTGTCCTCAAGGGGAAGCAAAGAGTTAGAACTTGTTTCAACTGTGGCAATGTCAGCCATTTCGTTGCGGATTGTCCATAAGAGAAGCGGGAAGACAATGGTGGCAAGTTCATTCGAAAAGACAAAGCCAAGTCCTTCCCCAACAAGAACAACTTCACCAAGAAGACTCCTCCTCGCGGGTTGGTGGTTCAAGAAGAATACCATGAGGATGACGATGATGATGAAGATGGTGAAACAATGGCCATGGCATCCGTTGCCATTGTCTCAACTCCTCGGGTGTCTCTCTTCGATGCACCTAACGAGAACATCACCGCCAAGTGCCTCATGGCTAAGGCCACCAACAAGGTAACCCCCAACATCAAAACCACCATTATTCCTAACCCTCCTTCAACGGATGACTATGATCATGGTAAGGGGTCTAATGAGGAGTTCAATGAATTTGAGTCCTTCATGAGTAAGCTCAAGGGCAAATCCAAGAAGCATTTCGTTGCTCTCTTGGAACAACTTGGTGAAGCCAATGACATGATCGAGGCTCATGAAGAAACCATCACTAAGATGGAAAGTCATAGTCATGACTATGCCGATGAGATATCAGATCTCTCTAATGCTCTTGAGGAAGAGCGTGGGCATCGTTTGGCTCTTGAGGAGTCACACAACGATGGTCATGCTAAACTAAAGAAAGATCTTGATCATTCTCTTGTTGTGTCTCGTGTTCTAGCTTCCGAGAAGGCTAAACATGGGGTTGATCATGTTAGACTCACGGAGGAGTTTGATGTACTTGACAAGGCCCACAAGGTCTTGAAAGGTGCTCATGCCACCCTCAAGGAGTCTCATGCTCAACTCCAAGTTAAGCTAACCAAGGAAAAGGCCACATTTCCTCACATGGTCTTAATTGATAATGCAAATGCTACTAACCCATGTTGTGAGCATGTGCATCTTGTGGAGGAAAATGCCAAGTTGAAGGAACAACTCGAGAAAGGTCTTGTGTCATGCATACAAGGCGAGAAGAACCTAAATGACCTTTTGAGCAATCAAAAGGAAGTTGTGGGCAAGGAGGGAGTTGGGTTCGCACCCAAGTCCAGGAACAAGAACAAGAACAAGGAGAAGAAGAGCAAGACCAATCGACCTCCTCCGCTCACGCAAACCTTTGTGAAGGAGGGAGAAGGTGCTCCTAAGGAGAAGAAGAACAATAGGAAGAGTGGTGAAGCCAAAGAGCGCAACGCCATCTCTCCCAACAAAGCCGGCGACTTTAACCCCTCTTATGTGTTGTGTGTTGGAAATATGCCCTAGAGGCAATAATGGAAGTATTATTATATTTCATTGTTCATGATAATTGTCTTTTATTCATGCTATAACTGTATTATCCGGAAATCGTAATACACGTGTGAATACTTAGACCACACAATGTCCCTGGTAAGCCTCTAGTTGACCAGCTCATTGTGATCAACAGATAGTCATGGTTTCCTGACTATGGACATTGGATGTCGTTGATAACGGGATCACATCATTAGGAGAATGATGTGATGGACAAGACCCAATCCTAAGCATAGCATAAAAGATCGTGTAGTTCGTTTTGCTAGAGCTTTGCAAGTGTCAAGTATCTCTTCCTTCGACCATGAGATCGTGTAACTCCCGGATACCGTAAGAGTGCCTTGGGTGTACCAAACGTCACAACGTAACTGGGTGACTATAAAGGTGCACTACAGGTATCTCCGAAAGTAGCTGTTGGGTTGACACGGATCAAGACTGGGATTTGTCACTCCGTATGACGGGGAGGTATCTCTGGGCCCACTCGGTAATGCATCATCATATTGAGCTCAATGTGACCAAGGTGTTGGACACGGGATCATGCATTAAGGTACGAGTAAAGTGACTTGCCGGTAACGAGACTGAACAAGGTATTGGGATACCGACGATCGAGTCTCAGGCAAGTAACGTACCGATTGACAAAGGGAATTGCATAGAGGGTTTGATCGAATCCTCGACATAGTGGTTCATCCGATGACAACATCGAGGAGCATGTGGGAGCCATCATGGGTATCCAGATCCCGCTGATGGTTATTGACTAAGAGAGTCTCGGTCATGTCTGCATGTCTCCCGAACCCGTAGGGTCTACACACTTAAGGTTCAGTTACGCTAGGGTTATAGGGATATGTATATGCAGTAACCCGAATGTTGTTCGGAGTCCCGGATGAGATCCCGGACGTCACGAGGAGTTCCGGAATGGTCCGGAGGTAAAGATTTATATATGGGAAGTCCTGTTTCGGGCATCGGGACAAGTTTCGGGGTTATCGGTATTGTACCGGGACCACCGGAAGGGTCCCGGGGGTCCACCGGGTGGGTCCACCTGTCCCGGGGGGCCACATGGGCTGTGTGGGGGTGCGCCTTGGCCTAATGGGCCAAGGGAACCAGCCCCACATAGGCCCATGCGCCTAGGGTTCAAGGGGGGCAAGAGTCCTAGGAGGGTAAGGCACCTCCTAGGTGCCTTGGGGGGAGGGAAAACCCCCCTTGGCCGCCGCACCCCCTAGGAGATTTGATCTCCTAGGGCCGGCCACCCCCCCTTGGCACCCCTATATATAGTGGGGGAGAGGAGGGACTTCATACCTGAACGCCCTGGCCTTTGGTTGCCTCCTTCTCCCTCCCCAACACCTCCTCCACCTCCATAGTGCTTAGCGAAGCTCTGCCGGAGTACTGCAGCTCCATCAACACCACACCGTCGTGCTGCTGCTGGTGCCATCTCCCTCAACCTCTCCTCCCTTCCTTGCTGGATCAAGAAGGAGGAGACGTGGCTGTTCCGTACGTGTGTTGAACGCGGAGGTGCCGTCCGTTCGGCACAGGTCATCGGTGATTTGGATCACGTCGAGTACGACTACATCATCACCTTGCAAGCTTCCGCACGCGATCTACAAGTGGTATGTAGATGCAAACTCTCTCCCTAGACTCGTTGCTTAGATGAACTCATAGATGGATCTTGGTGAAACCGTAGGAAAAATTTTAATTTTCTGGAACGTTCCCCAACAGTGGCATCATGAGCTAGGTTTATGCGTAGTTCTCTTTGCACGAGTAGAACACAACTTTGTTGTGGGCGTGGATTTTGTCATCTTACTTGCCTCTACTAGTCTTTTCTTGCTCAACGGTATTGTGGGATGAAGCGGCCCGGACCAACCTTACACGTACGCTTACGTGAGACCGGTTCTACCGATTGACATGCACTAGTTGCATAAGGTGGCTGGCGTGTGTCTGTCTCTCCCACCTTAGTTGGAGCGGAATCGATGAACAGGGCCCTTATGAAGGGTAAATAGAAGTTGACAAAATCACGTTGTGGTAATTCGTAGGTAAGAAAACGTTCTTGCTAGAACCCAATTGCAGCCACGTAAAAGATGCAACAACAATTAGAGGACGTCTAACTTGTTTTTGCAGCGATTGATCATGTGATGTGATATGGCCAGAGGTTGTGATGAATGATGAATTGTGATGTATGAGATCATGTTCTTTGTAATAGGATTCACGACTTTCATGTCGATGAGTATGACAACCGGCAGGAGCCATAGGAGTTGTCATTATTTTTTGTATGACCTGCGTGTCATTGAATAACGCCATGTAAACTACTTTACTTTATTGCTAAACGTTAGTCATAGAAGTAGAAGTAGTCGTTGGCGTGACAACTTCATGAAGACACGATGATGGAGATCATGATGATGGAGATCATGGTGTCAAGCCGGTGACAAGATGATCATGGAGCCCCGAAGATGAAGATCAATGGAGCTATATGATATTGGCCATATCATGTCACAACTATATAATTGCATGTGATGTTTATTATGTATTATGCATCTTGTTTACTTAGGACGACGGTAGTAAATAAGATGATCCCTTATAAAATTTCAAGAAGTGTTCTCCCCTAACTGTGCACCGTTGCTACAGTTCGTCGTTTCTAAGCACCACGTGATGATCGGGTGTGATGGATTCTTACGTTCACATTCAACGGGTGTAAGACAGTTTTACACAGCGAAAACACTTAGGGTTAACTTGACGAGCCTAGCATGTGCAGACATGGCCTCGGAACACGGAGACCGAAAGGTCGAACACGAGTCGTATGGAAGATGCGATCAACATGAAAATGTTCACCGATGATGACTAGTCCGTCTCACGTGATGATCGGACACGGACTAGTCGACTCGGATCGTGTAACACTTAGATGACTAAAGGGATGTCTAATCTAAGTGGGAGTTCATAATTTGATTAGAACTTTATTATCATGAACTTAGTCTAAAACCTTTGCAAATATGTCTTGTAGATCAATGGCCAACGCTAATGTCAACATGAACTTCAACGCGTTCCTAGAGAAAACCAAGCTGAAAGATGATGGCAGCAACTATACGGACTGGGTCTGGAACCTGAGGATCATCCTCATAGCTGCCAGGAAACAATATGTCCTAGAAGGACCGCTAGGTGACGCTCCCGTCCTAGAGAACCAAGACATTATGAATGCTTGGCAGTCTCGCGCTGATGATTACTCCCTCGTTCAGTGCGGCATGCTTTACAGCTTAGAACCGGGGCTCCAAAAGCGTTTTGAGCATCACGGAGCATATGAGATGTTCGAAGAGCTGAAACTAGTTTTTCAAGCTCATGCCCGGGTCGAGAGATATGATGTCTCCGACAAGTTCTACAGTTGTAAGATGGAGGAGAACAGTTCTGTCAGTGAGCACATCCTGAAGATGTCTGGGTTGCACAACCGTATGACCCAGCTGAACATTAACCTCCCAGATGAGGCGGTCATTGACAGAATCCTCCAGTCGCTCCCACCAAGCTACAAGAGCTTTGTGATGAACTACAACATGCAGGGAATGGAAAAGACCATTCCTGAAGTGTTCTCGATGCTGAAGTCAGCAGAGACTGAAATCAAGAAAGAACATCAAGTGTTGATGGTCAATAAGACCACTAAGTTCAAGAAGGGCAAGGGTAAGAAGAACTTCAAGAAGGACGGCAAAGATGTTGCCGCGCCTGGTAAGCCAGTTACCGGGAAGAAGTCAAAGAATGGACCCAAGCCTGAGACTGAGTGCTTTTATTGCAAGGGGAAGGGTCACTGGAAGCGGAACTGCCCCAAATACTTAGCGGATAAGAAGGCCGGCAACACCAAAGGTATATTTGATATACATGTGATTGATGTGTACCTTACCAGTACTCGTAGTAACTCCTGGGTATTTGATACCGGTGCCGTTGCTCATATTTGTAACTCACAGCAGGAGCTGCGGAATAAACGGAGACTGGCGAAGGACGAGGTGACGATGCGCGTCGGGAATGGTTCCAGAGTCGATGTGATCGCCGTCGGCACGCTGCGTCTACATTTACCTACGGGATTAGTTTTGAACCTTAATAATTGTTATTTAGTGCCAAGTTTGAGCATGAACATTGTATCTGGATCTCGTTTAATACGAGATGGCTACTCATTTAAGTCTGAGAATAATGGTTGTTCGATTTATATGAGAGATATGTTTTATGGTCATGCTCCGATGGTCAATGGTTTATTCTTAATGAATCTCGAGCGTAATATTACACATGTTCATAGTGTAGATGCCAAAAGATGTAAAGTTGATAATGATAGTCCCACATATTTGTGGCACTGCCGCCTTGGTCACATTGGTGTCAAGCGCATGAAGAAGCTCCATGCCGATGGACTTTTAGAGTCTCTTGATTATGAATCATTTGACACGTGCGAACCATGCCTCTTAGGCAAAATGACCAAGACTCCGTTCTCCGGAACAATGGAGCGAGCAACCAACTTGTTGGAAATCATACATACCGATGTGTGCGGTCCAATGAGCGTTGAGGCTCGCGGAGGATATCGTTATGTTCTCACCCTCACAGATGACTTGAGTAGATATGGGTATGTCTACTTAATGAAACACAAGTCTGAGACCTTTGAAAAGTTCAAGGAATTTCAGAATGAGGTGGAGAATCAACGTGACCGAAAGATAAAATTCTTACGATCATATCGTGGAGGAGAATACTTAAGTCACGAATTTGGTACACACTTAAAGAAATGTGGAATCGTTTCACAGCTCACGCCGCCTGGAACACCTCAGCGAAACGGTGTGTCCGAACGTCGTAATCGCACTCTTTTGGATATGGTGCGGTCTATGATGTCTCTTACCGATTTACCGCTATCATTTTGGGGATACGCTCTAGAGACAGCTACATTCACTTTAAATAGGGCACCGTCTAAATCCGTTGAGACGACACCGTATGAATTATGGTTTGGAAAGAAACCTAAGCTGTCGTTTCTAAAAGTTTGGGGATGCGAAGCTTATGTCAAGAAACTTCAACCTGAAAAGCTCGAACCCAAGTCGGAAAAATGCGTATTCATAGGATACCCTAAGGAAACTATAGGGTATACCTTCTACTTAAGATCCGAAGGCAAGATCTTTGTTGCCAAGAACGGATGCTTTCTGGAAAAAGAGTTTCTCTCGAAAGAAGTAAGTGGGAGGAAAGTAGAACTCGATGAAGTACTACCTCTTGAGCGGGATAGTGACGCAGCACAGGAAACCGTTCCTGTGATGCCCACACCAACTGAAGAGGAAAACCATGATAATGATCAAAGTACTTCGGATCAAGTTACTGCTGAACTTCGTAGGTCCACAAGGACACGTTCTGCACCAGAATGGTACGGCAACCCTGTCCTGGAAATCATGTTGTTAGACAACAATGAACCTTCGAACTATGAAGAAGCAATGACGGGCCCGGATTCCAACAAATGGCTTGAAGCCATGAAATCCGAGATAGAATCCATGTATGAAAACAAAGTATGGACTTTGACAGACTTGCCCGATGATCGGCGAGCGATAGAAAACAAATGGATCTTTAAGAAGAAGACGGACGCGGATGGTAATGTTACCATCTATAAAGCTCGACTTGTCGCTAAGGGTTATCGACAGGTTCAAGGGATTGACTACGACGAGACATTCTCTCCCGTAGCGAAGCTAAAGTCCGTCCGAATCATGTTAGCAATTGCCGCATACTATGATTATGAGATATGGCAGATGGACGTCAAAACAGCATTCCTTAACGGGCATCTTAAGGAAGAACTGTATATGATGCAGCCGGAAGGTTTTGTCGATCCTCAGAATGCTAACAAAGTATGCAAGCTCCAGCGATCCATTTATGGACTGGTGCAAGCATCTCGGAGTTGGAACATTCGCTTTGATGAGATGATCAAAGCGTTTGGGTTTATGCAGACTTATGGAGAAGCCTGCGTTTACAAGAAAGTGAGTGGGAGCTCTGTAGCATTTCTCATATTATATGTAGATGACATACTCCTGATGGGAAATAATATAGAATTTCTGGACAGCATTAAGGCCTACTTGAATAAGTGTTTTTCAATGAAGGACCTTGGAGAAGCTGCTTATATATATTAGGCATCAAGATCTATAGAGATAGATCGAGACGCCTCATAGGTCTTTCACAAAGTACATACCTTGATAAGATTTTGAAGAGATTCAGAATGGATCAGTCCAAGAAGGGGTTCTTGCCTATGTTACAAGGTATGAGACTGAGCTCAGCTCAGTCACCGACCACGGCAAAAGATAAAGAAGAGATGAGTGTCATCCCCTATGCTTCAGCCATAGGATCTATTATGTATGCCATGCTGTGTACCAGACCCGATGTAAACCTTGCCGTAAGTTTGGTAGCAAGATACCAAAGTAATCCCGGCAAGGAACACTGGACAGCGGTCAAGAATATCCTGAAGTACCTGAAAAGGACAAAGGACATGTTTCTCGTTTATGGAGGAGACGAAGAGCTCGTCGTAAAGGGTTACGTCGACGCTAGCTTCGACTCAGATCCGGATGACTCTAAGTCACAAACCGGATACGTGTATATGTTGAATGGTGGAGCAGTAAGCTGGTGTAGCTGCAAGCAGAGCGTCGTGGCGGGATCTACGTGTGAAGCGGAGTACATGGCAGCCTCAGAGGCAGCACATGAAGCGATTTGGGTGAAGGAGTTCATCACCGACCTAGGAGTCATACCCAATGCGTCGGGGCCGATCAAACTCTTCTGTGACAACACTGGAGCTATTGCCCTCGCAAAGGAGCCCAGGTTTCACAAGAAGACCAGGCACATCAAGCGTCGTTTCAACTCCATCCGTGAAAATGTTCAAGATGGAGACATAGAGATTTGCAAAGTGCACACGGATCTGAATGTCGCAGATCCGCTGACTAAACCTCTCTCGCGTGCAAAACATGATCAACACCAGAACTCTATGGGTGTTCGATTCATCACAATGTAACTAGATTAGTGACTCTAGTGCAAGTGGGAGACTATTGGAAATATGCCCTAGAGGCAATAATAAAAGTATTATTATATTTCATTGTTCATGATAATTGTCTTTTATTCATGCTATAACTGTATTATCCGGAAATCGTAATACACGTCTGAATACTTAGACCACACAATGTCCCTGGTAAGCCTCTAGTTGACCAGCTCGTTGTGATCAACAGATAGTCATGGTTTCCTGACTATGGACATTGGATGTCGTTGATAACGGGATCACATCATTAGGAGAATGATGTGATGGACAAGACCCAATCCTAAGCATAGCATAAAAGATCGTGTAGTTCGTTTTGCTAGAGCTTTGCAAGTGTCAAGTATCTCTTCCTTCGACCATGAGATCGTGTAACTCCCGGATACCGTAAGAGTGCCTTGGGTGTACCAAACGTCACAACGTAACTGGGTGACTATAAAGGTGCACTACAGGTATCTCCGAAAGTAGCTGTTGGGTTGACACGGATCAAGACTGGGATTTGTCACTCCGTATGACGGGGAGGTATCTCTGGGCCCACTCGGTAATGCATCATCATATTGAGCTCAATGTGACCAAGGTGTTGGACACGGGATCATGCATTAAGGTACGAGTAAAGTGACTTGCCGGTAACGAGACTGAACAAGGTATTGGGATACCGACGATCGAGTCTC
>NC_041383.1:813380177-813448297 GCF_002162155.2 Triticum dicoccoides | reverse complement strand
GGATATGTATATGCAGTAACCCGAATGTTGTTCGGAGTCCCGGATGAGATCCCGGACGTCACGAGGAGTTCCGGAATGGTCCGGAGGTAAAGATTTATATATGGGAAGTCCTGTTTCGGGCATCGGGACAAGTTTCGGGGTTATCGGTATTGTACCGGGACCACCGGAAGGGTCCCGGGGGTCCACCGGGTGGGTCCACCTGTCCCGGGGGGCCACATGGGCTGTGTGGGGGTGCGCCTTGGCCTAATGGGCCAAGGGCACCAGCCCCACATAGGCCCATGCGCCTAGGGTTCAAGGGGGGCAAGAGTCCTAGGAGGGTAAGGCACCTCCTAGGTGCCTTGGGGGGAGGGAAAACCCCCCTTGGCCGCCGCACCCCCTAGGAGATTTGATCTCCTAGGGCCGGCCACCCCCCCTTGGCACCCCTATATATAGTAGGGGAGAGGAGGGACTTCATACCTGAACGCCCTGGCCTTTGGTTGCCTCCTTCTCCCTCCCCAACACCTCCTCCACCTCCATAGTGCTTAGCGAAGCTCTGCCGGAGTACTGCAGCTCCATCAACACCACGCCGTCGTGCTGCTGCTGGTGCCATCTCCCTCAACCTCTCCTCCCTTCCTTGCTGGATCAAGAAGGAGGAGACGTGGCTGTTCCGTACGTGTGTTGAACGCGGAGGTGCCGTCCGTTCGGCGCAGGTCATCGGTGATTTGGATCACGTCGAGTACGACTACATCATCACCTTGCAAGCTTCCGCACGCGATCTACAAGTGGTATGTAGATGCAAACTCTCTCCCTAGACTCGTTGCTTAGATGAACTCATAGATGGATCTTGGTGAAACCGTAGGAAAAATTTTAATTTTCTGCAACGCTCCCCAACATTGTGCCGTGCTAGTGATGGACATGTTTATGCTAAATTTGTTGGTTCTCCTTATGAGTACATTGAATGGTCTATTTGGGTTCCTAAGACCCTTGTTACTAACATCAAAGGACCCATTACTCAATGGGTACCTAAAACCAAGCATTGATCTCTTATAGGTGTTTGCTTCCGGTGGGGGATCATGGTTGCTCGATAGTGGAGCAACAAATCATATGACCGGGAGCAAGGACTTGGTGGTGGACGTGCACAATATCCCATCTATGCCCACCAATGTCGAATGGGGTGATGCCTCACATTCTAAGGTATTGGGTCTTGGCAAGGTTGTCATTTCTCATGATCTAACGATCGAGAAAGTCATGCTTGTTGAGTCCCTTGCGTTCAATTTACTTTCCGTTCGTCAACTCGCACTCATGGGTTTTGCCACCTTCTTTGATATTGATACCGTGGCCCTCTTGTGGAGCAAGACTCTTAAAGTAGCCTTTGTTGGGCATGTCGAGAACGGCCTCTATGTGGTTAATTTCTCGGAACAACCCACTAAGACCGCGACATGCCTAATGGCTAAAGTTGATGTGGGATGGCTTTGGCATCGCCGTTTAGCCCACGTCAATATGAGATCTTTGCAAATTCTTCTCAAGGGGGACCATGTTCATGGACTAACGAATGTTAGTTTTGCCAAAGATCGTGTTTGCAGTGCTTGTATCGAAGGAAAGCTTCATGAGACGGCTCACCCTCCCACGACTATCATCTACTCGAAGAGACCCTTGGAGCTCCTTCACATGGACCTCTTTGGGCCCCCATCCTTTAATAGTCTTGGGGGTAGAAAGTATTGCTTGGTGATACTGGATGATTATTCAAGATACACTTGTGTATACTTCTTCAAGAGGAAGAGTGAGACCCAACAAACCGTCATCGACTTTGCAAATGAAGCTCAACGTCAACACGATGCAAAGATCTTGACAATAAGAAGTGACAACGGCACCGAGTTCAAGAACTACACCTTGGATGAGTTTCTTAGTGATGAAGGGATCAAACATCAATATTTTGCACTATATACCCCTCAACAAAATGGTGTTGCAGAGAGAAAGAACCGGACGTTGATGGATGCGGCGAGGACCATGATGGCGGAGTTCAAGTCTCCATACAACTTCTGGGCCGAAGCCATCAACACAGCTTGTCATGCATCCAATCGGCTCTATCTCCGCAAAGGCTTGAACAAGACTCCGTATGAGATACTCCCCGGGAACAAGCCCAATCTCAAGTACTTCCGGGTGTTCGGGTGTAAGTGTTTCATTCTCAAGAAAGGTGTTCGTTTGTCTAAATTTGAAGCTAGAGCTCATGAGGGCATATTTGTTGGTTATGCTACAAACTCTCATGCTTACTGTGTTCTCAACAAGTCCAACGGACTCATTGAGGAGACGTGTAACGTAGAGTTTGATGAAAATAACGGCTCCCAAGTGGAGCAAAGTGGTACTTGTGATGTAGGTGATGAAATTCCTCCCCAAGCCATAAGAAGAATGGGTATTGGTCACATCCTACCCATTGAGGAACCCCTTGTGGCCGAAGGAGAAGGACAATGCTCCAATCAAGTGGAGCCATCACCTCCCCAAGACCCACACGCTTCCGAAGAACAAAGTGAAGGCCCTCACCTTCATGAACAAGACCAAGGGCAAGATCAACCTCAAGATGGAGGTGAACCTCCAAATGATGCCCAAGGTCAAGTTCTCCCCCTCGAGCAAGTTCAAGATCATGAGCAAGCTCAAGACGGCGCTCAAGATGATCAAGTTAACCTTCCTCCTTCCACACCCGAGGAAGAATCAGAGCGTCGTGCCGCGAAGATTGCTTCCAAACTCACCACCCAAGGCCATCTCATGGAAAACGTGGTTGGAAGTCTAAGAAAGGGGGTAAGAACT
This sequence comes from Triticum dicoccoides, assembly GCF_002162155.2. Lineage (NCBI taxonomy): Eukaryota > Viridiplantae > Streptophyta > Magnoliopsida > Poales > Poaceae > Triticum > Triticum dicoccoides. Next base: position 813,445,516 of record NC_041383.1, on the reverse strand, counting down.
CGTAGACAATTAGCTAACTATTGTGAACATCATGCGTTTGTCTCTTGTGTTGAACCCCAAAAGGTCTATGAGGCGCTCGAAGACTCGGATTGGCTCAATGCCATGCATGAAGAACTAAAGAACTTCAAGTACAACAAGGTGTGGAGATTGGTGCCAAGACCTTCGGGGAACCACAACGTCATTGGAACAAAGTGGATCTTCAAGAACAAGCAAGATGCTCATGGGAACATCATTCGCAACAAGGCAAGATTGGTAGCACAAGGCTACTCCCAAGTCGAGGGCATCGACTACGGTGAAACCTTTGCTCCCGTTGCTCGTCTTGAATCCATTCATTTGTTGATTGCTTATGCTTCCCATCACAACTTTAAGTTGCAACAAATGGATGTGAAAAGTGCTTTTCTTAATGGTCCCATTAATGAGTTGGTTTATGTCAAGCAACCCCCTGGGTTCGAGGACCCCTACTTCCCGGATCACGTGTATCAACTCGATAAGGCACTCTATGGCCTTAAACAAGCCCCACGTGCGTGGTATGACCACCTTACCGAGTTGCTACAAGATCGTGGATTTGAAGTAGGACAAATCAATCCCACTCTTTTTACTAAGAAGGTCAAAGGGGAGTTGTTTGTATGCCAACTATATGTTGATGATATTATCTTTGGTTCTCCTAACAAAGCTTTCAATGAGGAATTTGCCGCTCTCATGACCTCCAAGTTCAAGATGTCTTCGATGGGAGAGTTGAAGTTCCCTTGGTTTTGACATCAAACAACGAAGAGAAGGAACCTTCATCAACCAAGCCAAATACACTCAAGACATGCTTAAAAGATTCAAGCTAAGTGATGTCAAGCCGGCTTCTACACCAATGCCTACCAAGTGCCAACTTGACATCGATCCCAATGGTAAAGCGGTTGATCAAAAGGTATATCGCTCCATGATTGGCTCCTTGCTTTACCTTTGTGCATCTAGACCAGATATCATGTTGAGTGTGGGGATGTGTGCACGGTTTCAAGCCGCACCAAAGGAAAGTCACTATGTGGCGGTCAAGAGAATCTTTTGATATTTGGCTCATACCCCAAACTTTGGCTTATGGTACCCAAGAGGAGCAAATTTCAAGCTTGAAGGTTTCACGGATTCCGATTGGGCGGGGGACAAAGTGGATAGGAAGTCCACTTCCGGAGGGTGCCAATTTCTTGGTTGCTCTTTGGTAAGTTGGTCTTCCAAGAAGCAAAGTTGTGTGTCCCTCTCGTCCACCGAAGCGGAGTATGTGGCTGCCGGTAGTTGTTGTGCTCAACTCCTATGGATGAGGCAAACTTTAAAGGAGTACGGTGTCGTTTGTGACAAAGTGCCTCTTTGGTGTGATAATGAAAGTGCCATCAAGATTTCTCGCAACCCGGTACAACACTTCAAGACGAAGCACATTGAGATTCGGTATCACTTCATCCGGGATCACATTAGGCGAGGAGAGATCGAGCTCAAGTATGTCAACACTCGTGATAACCTTGCAGATATTTTCACGAAGCCCTTGGATGAAGCAAGATTTCGCGAGTTAAGGCATGAGCTAAATATCATTGATTTGAGCAATGTGACTTGAACCCGTACACCCCCTACCACACTCAACGTGCTGTCTAGTTTAGGTGTAGGCATGGACATAGGGGGAGTGTTGTTCTCTCAATGAACTCTCCCTCCCCCCATTATGCATAAATCGATCACCTCTTTCACATTAGCCATTTTTAATGGTGCTTGTTCTTCAAAGACGAGTTTTGGTCATGGGCCCAAGGATAATTCTTCGCGGTGCCATACCATCCAACTCAAACATAGGTGGCTTTGGCCACCGCCCTCTCTCCCCGAGAGGCTTTGTCGCTTGGTGGTTTCTTGTTGTCTTCTTGCCTCTGGTTTGTGCGTGTTCTTGTGTTTCTTGTGTGTGAAAAGTTTCCGTGCAAAGGCTTCTTCTTTTTCATGTTGAAACTTGCGGTGACTTGAGCTCACGGTACTACCGCAGCCTGCCACGGTACTACCGCTTGCGGGAGCATGGTACTACCGTCACCACGCGGCAGTAATTTTTTACTGCTGCCTGGTTGAGCGGTACTACCGCCTCGGCGCAGTACTTCCGCCCGAGCGGTACTACCGCGATGATACGTGGTACTACCGCGCCGGTTCGAGCGCGTGGGGATAAGGACGGGCAGGGGGAGTTTTAACTCCCCATACCCATTCGCTGTCCTCTCTCTCCACGTCGCCTCCTTCTCTCCCTCGCTCAAGAACGGAGCCGGCGTTCATCGCCGGATCTCCTCCACCGGCTGCCCTCCCGTGATTCCGACCGGTGGGATCGTTCCCCACCACGTGCTCTTGCTATGGACCAAGGTTTTTCCCCAACTCCCTCTCCGTGTTGATTGTGTTTAGTGTTTCTAGGTTTTGGGGGAGGCTTGTGTGTTCTTGAGATTCCTAGGCTTAATCTCTGCAAGAGTAGGATGAAGGAGCGTGGTATTGCATAGGATTTATACTTGTCTTGTTGTCTTGCGCTAGATCAGATCACCGTAGCACCGCCATTGTTTCGTGGTTCTTTTCAGATTCAAACCGCCGGTTGGATCTGATGCGACGCGGTACTACCGCCCGTCTGGCGCGGTACTACCGCTTGCACGGTACTACCGCCCTTTGGGAACGGTACTACCGCACTCTGTGCGGTACTAAAAGTTTACTTCCGCTCCAACCACGGTACTACCGTGACCTCGCACGGTACTACTGCATTTGGAGCAGTACTAATCTTTTAGTACCGCATGCAATGGCAGTTTTACCGTGGCTCACATCTATCGCATGCCAACTTTCTCGTATGCCTTCTATGTGTTTCTTGTGCTTGTTCGTGGCCTTTGCATTGATCTTCTCGCGTCTTTGGTGTTTTGCGTGTGTGTCTCAGGTGGTGCTCTCGCCGGTCCAACCCCAGTCGTGACACTGGCTCCAAACGTGTGCGCAACCCAGGTGAAGTACCAGAAGGCTCGTCTGCCTCCAAGCGCAATGTCAAGCACTCAGCTAGCAAGCACAAGGAGCCCGCTAAGGGCATGGATGAGATTGCCCAAGCTGATTATGTCCGTCTCAGGTAGCTTCACCCTTATGTGCATCCGCGTGCCACCTTCAGAGGCTGTGAGTTGTTCTGGAACAAGCAACAGGTCAACATCTATCTGGATGTCATCAAGAACAAGCAGAACACCTATGTGGAGGTGAAGTGGATTGATATGCATCACATGAGGAAGGACAAGTTTCGTGACTACTTTGGAGAGGCTCTGGACTTGGTGGAGCAGTTTGGCATTGAGCATGTGATTACCTTCCACCTCGACTATGACCCTGAGCTCATCTGTCAGTTCTTTGCCTCAGTCTACTTTCACTCCAATGAGGAACAGAGGATGACCTGGATGACCAACGGCCGTAAGCTGTCTGCTACCTGGAAGGAGTTCATGGATCTCCTCCAGGTTCCTGATGATGGTCTCGACTCTCCAGTGGGTGTTCACCCCCATGCCAATGCTGATTCTGCCAGCAAGGACAGACTTGCCCCTTTCATGGTTGAGAAGGCACTCGCCAATGGCAAGGCAACTTTGGTGCTCAACCCTTTCCTGGATATCATGTATCGCATCTTCCGCAACTCCTTGTTCCCTCGCATCGGTGATAAAGACAAGGTTCATGCCTATATGGTGGACATGATGCTCATCTGCGAGGATGCTCGTTCGTCTCAGTCTCAGCCACTTGATGTCTCACACATCATGTGGTGTGAGCTCCGGTTTGCAGTGTTCAACCGCAAAGTGCCTATCTATGGGCCCTATCTGTTTCTGCTGATTTCAAAGACTTGGGAGAAGATGTTTCCTGCTGATGAGTTTCTTGCTCCTGACTGGGTTCGCCATGAGCCCATATGCCTGCGTATCAAATCCAACTGGGCCAACACCACTACTCGCGCCGAGGCGACTGCTGCCAGGACTGCTGTTGATGAGGAGGATGCTGGCGCTGAGGATGTTGCTGAGGGCCATGCTGCTAGACCTTCCCAGAGTGCCTCTATGCCATCATGGGCCAAGAAGCTGAAGGACAAGATGAAGACTCTTTTCTGCATGCAAGCCAAGGGGCAATACAGGACTCACGTGGCGTCCAAGGAGAGTCGTCGCCGGGACAACAAGATCTTGCAGCTCTATGGTGAGGCAGTGTCTGGCGGGTCTGAGGAGCACATCACTCCAGAAGCCGAGTGGATGGAGAAGCAGGGCTACAGGTGGACTGAGTCTGAGGAGGACGTCGAGGAGACCATCCCTGCTGCCGAGGCGTCCGATGGAGAGGATTGGGACGAGTTCTCTGCTTGAGCCACCTCTTGTGTGTAGGTGTCCTCTCTGCCTTTTTGGCGTCTCGATGCCAAATGGGGAGAGAGTGTAGGGATTTGCTAGTGTGTCGTGTGTTTGTTGCTTTCTCGTTTGTGTCGTGTGTTTGCTGCTTTCTCGGTTGAACCTCGGTAGCTTTACTTCGTATGGTGTAAGACATATGCACTCTATCTATCCTAGCGAGCTCGTGTTATATTGTGCTATTTTTATGCTATGCTATGCTTATTATCATGTCTTAGTATCTAAAATATAGGGGGAGTGTTGATCCTAGTCTGTGTGCTATGCAGTCCAAAGCATTCATCTAACGTGCACACATCTAGGGGGAGCCCGTCTATATTTTAGAGAGGTGGGGTTTGCCCCTGCTCTAAATTATCTTATCTATATGCAAATCCCGTGTTGTCATCAATCCACCAAAAAGGGGGAGATTGTAAGGACATATTTATCCCTCAGGTGTTTTGGTGATTGATGACAATGCTTTTGCGGACTAATCGTGTGCCTTGAGTTTCTCAGGTTATTCATATCTAGGCACGAGACGATTCGGTGCCCCTCGGAGACTATTGAAGTCGACGTTGTTCTACGTTTCTCTTTGGTGGATTTGAGTCGTAGGAGAGCCGTACTATTAAGAGGGGGTCCGCGTCAGAAAGGTTTGGGTGGAATCAACACGTACACTTGTTCCTCCTTTCCCTGCATTTTGGAGCTTCCCTTTGTTATCTTGGTTGTGCGGAAATCTGACGAGTACTGTTGTGCTTGCGGTAGTACCGCAAGTACACGCGGTAGTACCGCGGTGTGTCACGGTAGTACCGCTCATCTGGAACGGTAGTAGCGCGGCTCCCTGGCCTTGTGCCGCTCCGGTGCGGTAGTAGGGGCGGATGTAATTTTTTACGTCCACGCCCTCCACGGTAGTACCGCTCGTCCAGCGCGGTAGTACCGCGGGGGCCCACATTAGTACCGCTCCCTAGGAGTCGTAGTACCGTGGCCCTCCTACCTAGTACCACAGTGTCGCGGTAGTAGGCGCGGATGTAATTTTTTACATCCGCGCCCGCACGGTAGTACCGCGCCTCGCGGGCGGTAGTACCGCGTCGGATTTTTGTACCTCCTCTGGTTAAGCGGAAGTAGGCACGGAAGTAATTTATTTCATCCGCGCCCTTCCCAGGCCGTGAATTTCCTGCCTTGCGGTAGTACCGCAGGTGGGTGCGGTAGTACCGCGCGAGCGGTAGTACTGCCCCCTTATCAGGCTAGTTCCGGCCTGTGTTGCTGTCGCGGTAGTACTGTGGTTAGCCACGGTAGTACTGCACAGCCTCGCGGTAGTACCGCGCCCCTGGAGCGGTAGTACCGTGTGTCGCGGGCTGAACATGTGGATAACGGTTGGATTTTGTCCACGACTATATAAGGGGTGTCTTCTACCTCTAGTTGACTACCTCTTCCATCTCTAAGCTCCATTGTTGCTCCAAGCTCCATTTCCACTCGATCTCTCTCCCTAGCCAATCAAACTTGTTGATTTGCTCGGGATTGGGTGACAAGTGCCCGATCTACACTTCCACCACAGGATATTTGATTCCCCCCACTTATCCCTAGCGGATCTTGTTACTCTTAGGTGTTGAGCACCCTAGACGGTTGAGGTCACCTCGAAGCCATACTCCATTGTGGTGAAGCTTCACGGGATTATTGGGAGCCTCCAATTGTTGTGGAGATAGCCCCAATCTTGTTTGTAAAGGTCCGGTTGCCGCCTTCAAGGGCTCCAATAGTGGAATCGCGGCATCTCGCATTGTGTGAGGGCGTGAAGAGATTACGGTGGCCCTAGTGGCTTCTTGGGGAGCATTGTGCCTCCACACCGCTCTAACGGAGACGTACTTCCCCTTAAAAGGAAGGAACTTCGGTAACACATCCTCGTCTCCACCGGCTCCACTCTTGGTTTTCTTATCCCTTTACTTTTGTAAGCTTACTTGTGCTATATCCATTGCTTGCTTGTGTGCTCATTGTCTTTGCATCATATATGTTGTCCACGTAGTTGCACATCTAGACAACCTATTTCATTGCAAGGTTTAAATTGTTAAAGGAAAGTCTAAAAATTGTTAGTTGCCTATTCACCCCCCCTCTAGTCAACCATATCGATCCTTTCACCTGGCACGGTAGATGCAACAGTACAGCTCTCAAGATGGACTCGTGGCAGGTGGCTGCGGCGGCCCCATACCCGGCAGGCGTCCTGGTTGAGGAGTTCGCCGGACTGGTAGGTGCCCCGTACCAGGCAGGCGTCCTGATTGGGACCTCATGTCTTAGATGTTTAGGTTTGGCTGCGATGTCTGTTTGGTATTAGGCCCAGACTATCAGCCCCCCTTCATCAACTAGATAGGTGTAGCGACAGTTGTTGCTTAGACGATGGCTTCAATCTTACTGCTATATGACTTTGTATGGTCTTGTGAGAATAATTAATAAAATGGCCGCATGCATCGCTCAGATGCAGAGGTCGGGGGTCATCCTCCTTTTTAAAAAAAAATGGGTGGGGTGGGCGGGGGCTTGGAGGAGAATTGTCATGTTCTCCGCATATGCAAGATCGGAGGAGGGGGGAGGGGGAGGTCGCTACAATTATGGACATATGAGGGAGTGAGACAGAAGGCAAGGTTCCATAATCTTTTGTGAGGTGGAATCGTGTGATGAACTTTTATGGTTCAACGATGAAAGGTAGATAGGGAAAATTTATTTTTATATTGTAAGACACACAACATATACTGAAGACTTGGCTCAGCAATGTGGGGCTTTGAGGTTGGTAAAGTCGCCACAGACACCTTTAGTTTGATCTCTATTGGGTTAAAGGTACCACAATCTTCTAATTATACATCCATGATCAAGCAAGAATAGATGGGATGTTTTTTGGTAAATAAATAAATAAATAAAGTACAAGCATTGATTTTTTTTCCAGAAACAACGACTCGCGAGCATCTCCAACAGATGCGGAGTAGCGCGACACGTTAAAAAAGTCTTGCAATGCTGAAATAGTGTTTTTGCGCGCGGGAGGTTTACCAGACGCACAAAAACACGACGAACAAACTGGCGGCCCCACATGCAGCAGCCCGCGCGCACAAGCCGGCACCCCAAATTTGCAACCCACAGCCTGCGTGCGTTAAATTTACAGCTCCGCTTTTGTGTGTCCTCTATTTTACAGCTTCTGCTGAAGTGCTATTTTTGATCGCGCGCTATATACACATTTTTTCAGCATATGGCTTATATAGCGCCTCTCTTGAAGATGCTCTAAGGCAGATGATGGTTGCAGTCGGCAAGCAAAAGAGGTACAGTACAGACATATCTAAGCGTACGGCCCCTCCCCTGGCGGGTGGTCCTTCCCCTCAGCCTGATTTCGGTTGGCTGGTAATGCAAATATATTTCTGGTTGGGGGTATCTGCCGGCCGGGTCACATGCATGCACGAGGCGTTGGCCATGCAGCAGATATCTCCAAGTAAAGCAGATACAACTATTTGAAAATACACATGCATGATACTCCTATTTAGTTTCTGGTTGTTACTGTTGTTAAACTTAAAATTTAATATTTGCGGGATCCCCCGGCTTTGTTTCAGCTTTTCAGCTCTCCGCCGTACCAATACCACCAAAGCCCTTTTGCATGCATGCATGCATCTTGTTTCTTCTTTGCTTCACTTTTTATTTCTCCAACCACAAACTACTGCCTGCTAGAGCATGCCATGCATTTCGATGTGAGAGATACTGTAGTTGGTATTCTAGCTCCGTACGCATGCGTGCATGCATTTTGGCAGCAGTGTACGTAACGTACTAATCAATAATCAACGGAAGCGCCTCTTAACAGGTGCCTGGCCGGATCTTATTTTTGGCATCCGTCAGATCAGCATCGGATGGTCCACGTCCAGTCATGCATACTGTCAAGTCAATCGTCTAGCTAGACGCATGGTCCGTGCATTGCTGCCATTGCCAGTACGTACGGACACACACACACAGATCGAATAAAATCATCAATCGGTGGAGATAAAAATGGGAGTATATATGATACATACCTGTACGCATGCACAACGGGGCGGCCGGGCATCATCGATCGATCTACTGTGGACTCCCGTGCATCCGATCAACGTGAGCAAACAGACACAGATTAATTAACGATAGACTGATCGCGCAAATAATAATAATAATAAGCAATCTCTAGAAACCTGTGGTCGACAGATGCTGCATGCATGGCTAGCTTTCACCTTTGAGGCAACTCCCAAGACATGCATGCATGCATGCATGGATTTCTTGGCTTGGAGGGAGATCTAGTTCGTGGCCAGGAAGGGTTTGGCGCAGCTCAACTCCACAGTGTGAGAAGTAAAATTCGTGGCCAGCAAGAGTCTGAGACAGCCGATCCTGATCCACCGATCAAATCATCTAGCTAGTGAAGTGAGAGAAAGTAGCTAGCTATAGGTAGAGCGGTGCCAAAGCATCCATGTCCACTCCATTTGGTCTGGCCGCCGGCCGGTTGGCAGCTAGGAAGAAAATCTCTCTCGTGTGTGCGCATTGAAGCAAATATGTTGATTGGGAGCGTGCAAAAAGTGGCTAGGGACATCGCATGGATGGATGCACTCCTACATGCACAAAGCGCTGTACGTACGATGCAGTCCGAAAGCAAACGGCACCAACAGTTAGCCGGTGAGCGGCTAATGTACACTAGTAGAAAATGGAGCAATGGTCCAGGCCGGGTCAACCCATTAGTCTCGGTTCAGTCCAGAACCGGGACCAATGGTGGCATTGGACCCGGTTCGTGAGCCCCGGGGACCGGCCGGGCCGCGTGGGCCATTGGTCCCGGTTCGTCTGGACCTTTTGTTCCCGGTTGGTGGGACGAACCGGGACCAATGGGCCTCGCTTCTGGCCCACCACTATTGGTCCCGGTTGGTGGCTTGAACCGGGTCCAAAGGCTGCCCTTTAGTCCCGGTTCATCCCACCAACCGGGATCAATGAGGTGCCTATATATACCCCCTCGCGTAAGAGCAGAGCACACTGCTCTGTTTTTTCTGGCCGCTGAGGGGGAGAGGGCTTGGTGGTGCTCTAGCTCACCTCCTATGCACACAAGGTGTTCGATGGAATGCCCGAGCCACACTACTTAAGCTTTCTCCTCTTCAAGCTCGACCTCCAAGCTCCATTTTTCTCAATATTTGTCTAGGTCTAGCGGTCCGTCACGCCTCGTCCCCGTCTTCACCGCCGTCGATCACCCGCGCCGATCTCATCGCCGGCACCACCGTGGTGAGCCTCTTGTTCTTATCTTCTTTCTGAAAGGAAAAATATTCTTACTTGTATGTTTAGATAGATACTTGTATTATTTTCTTACTTTTATTATTGCATCTTATATAGTGCGATGGTTTTGGTATCCGCCCCCGTCGGCCCTCGTCCTGTCTATGATTCGGATGTGGTATATATTATCTTTTCATAACTATTGGTTCATTTATTGTTTATGAAAATTATGCCGACCAACGTGACATAGATTTTATTTATCTAGGAGGTTGTTGAACCGGAAATTCCAACCGACCCTATTGTCGAGAGGTTAAATTTAGTTGAAGAAGAAAACAATTTCTTGAAGGAAAAAATAAGAAAAATTGAGGAGGAGAAGATGATATTGGAGTTGCATGTTGCGGATGTCGTCGATGATCACAAGATCAAGATGGATGCAATGCGCTTGAAGATTAGAAAGATTAGAAAATATGCCATTCATACCGAGGCTTGGTATCATTATGCCGTTGGATCAGTTGTTACTAAAGGAAATATGCCCTAGAGGCAATAATAAAGTTATTATTTATTTCCTTATTTCATGATAAATGTTTATTATTCATGCTAGAATTGTATTAACCGGAAACATAATACATGTGTGAATACATAGACAAACAGAATGCCACTAGTATGCCTCTACTAGACTAGCCTGTTAATCAAAGATGGTTATGTTTCCTAACCATGGACAAAGAGTTGTTATTTGATTAACGGGATCACATCATTAGTTGAATGATCTGATTGACATGACCCATTTCGTTAGCCTAGCACTTGATCGTTTAGTATGTTGCTATTGCTTTCTTCATGACTTATACATGTTCCTGTAACTATGAGATTATGCAACTCCCGTTTACCGGAGGAACACTTTGGGTGCTACCAAACGTCACAACGTAACTGGGTGATTATAAAGGAGTACTACAGGTGTCTCCAAAGGTACATGTTGGGTTGGCGTATTTCGAGATTAGGTTTTGTCACTCTGATTGTCGGAGAGGTATCTCTGGGCCCTCTCGGTAATGCACATCACTATAAGGCTTGCAAGCAATGTAGCTAATGAGTTAGTTACAGAATGATGCATTACGTAACGAGTAAAGAGACTTGCCAGTAACGAGATTGAACTAGGTATTGGATACCGACGATCGAATCTCGGGTAAGTAACATACCGATGACAAAGGGAACAAAGTATGTTGTTATGCGGTTTGACCGATAAAGATCTTCGTAGAATATGTAGGAGCCAATATGAGCATTCAGGTTCCGCTATTGGTTATTGATCGAGAATAGTTCTAGGTCATGTCTACATAGTTCTCGAACCCGTAGGGTCCGCACGCTTAACGTTACGATGACAGTTTTATTATGAGTTTATAAGTTTTGATGTACCGAAGGAGTTCGGAGTCCCGGATGAGATCGGGGACATGACGAGGAGTCTCGAAATGGTCAAGACGTAAAGATCGATATATTGGACGACTATATTCGGAGTTCGGAAAGGTTCCGAGTGATTCGGGTATTTTTCGGAGTACCGGAGAGTTACGGGAATTCGTATTGGGCCTCTTTGGGCCATACAGGAAAGGAGAGAAAGGGCCAAAAGGGTGGCCGCACCCCTCCCCTTGGACTAGTCCGAATTGGACTAGGGAGGGGGGGGGGCGCCCCCTTCCTTCCTTCTCCTTCTCTCTTCCCTTTCCTTCTCTCCTACTCCTACTACATGGAAGGGTTCCTAGTTGGAGTAGGAAAAGGGGAATCCTACTCCCGGCGGGAGTAGGACTCCCCTAGGGCGCGCCATAGAGAGGGCCGGCCCTCCCCTCCTCCACTCCTTTATATACGGGGGCAGGGGGCACCTCATAGACACACAAATTGATCTTCGTGATCGTTCCTTAGCCGTGTGCGGTGCCCCTCTCCACGATATTACACCTCGGTCATATTGTAGCGGTGCTTAGGCGAAGCCCTGCGACAGTTGAACATCAAGATCGTCACCACGCCGTCGTGCTGACGGAACTCCTCCCCAAGGCTTTGCTGGATCGAAGCCCGGGGTGCGTCATCGAGCTGTACGTGTGTCAAGAACTCGGAGGTGCCGGAGTAACGGTGCTTGGATCTGTTGGATCGGGAAGACGTACGACTACTTCCTCTACGTTGTGTCAACGCTTCCGCTTCGGTCTACGAGGGTACGTAGACAACACTCTCCCCTCTCGTTGCTATGCATCACCATGATCTTGCGTGTGCGTAGGAATTTTTTTGAAATTACTACGTTCCCCAACAGTGGCATCCGAGCCTAGGTTTTATGCGTTGATGTTATATGCACGAGTAGAACACAAGTGAGTTGTGGGCGATACAAGTCATACTGCTTACCAGCATGACATACTTCGGTTTGGCGGTATTGTTGGATGAAGCGGCCCGGACCGACATTACGCGTACGCTTACGCGAGACTGGTTCTACCGACGTGCTTTGCACACAGGTGGCTGGCGGGTGTCAGTTTCTTCAACTTTAGTTGAACCGAGTGTGGCTATGCCCGGTCCTTGCGAAGGTTAAAACATCACTAACTTGACGAACTATCGTTGTGGTTTTGATGCGTAGGTAAGAACGGTTCTTGCTCAGCCCGTAGCAGCCACGTAAAACTTGCAACAACAATGTAGAGGATGTCTAACTTGTTTTTGCAGGGCATGTTGTGATGTGATATGGTCAATACGTGATGAGATATAAGTTGTTGTATGAGATGATCATGTTTTGTTGAAGTTATCGGCAACTGGCAGAAGCCCTATGGATGTCTCTTTGTTGCATAAGATGCAAGTGCCAAATAATTGCTTTACTTTATCGCTATACGATAGCAATAGTTGCAAGAGCAATAGTTGGTGAGACAACCATGTGATGACACATTGATGTAGATCAAGATGATGAAGATCATGGTGTCGTGCAGGTGACGATAGAGATCATGACAGTGTTTTGGAGATGGAGATCAAAGGCGCAAGATGATCATGGCCAGATCATGTCACATATTTTGATTGACGGTAGCATTTTAAGATGATCTCTCACTAATTATCAAGAAGTGTTCTCCCTGAGTATGCACCGTTGCCAAAGTTCGTCGTGCCCAGACACCACGTGATGATCGGGTGTGATAAGCTCTACGTCCATCTACAACGGGTGCAAGCCAGTTTTGCACACGCGGAATACTCAGGTTAAACTTGACGAGCCTAGCATATGCAGATATGGCCTCGGAACACGGAGACCGATAGGTCGAGCGTGAATCATATAGTAGATATGATCAACATAATGATGTTCACCATTGAAAGCTACTCCATTTCACGTGATGATCGGTTATGGTTTAGTTGATTTGGATCACGTGATCACTTAGAGGATTAGAGGGATGTCTTTCTAAGTGGGAGTTCTTAAGTAATATGATTAATTGAACTTAAATTTATCATGAACTTAGTCCTGGTAGTATTTTGCAAATTATGTTGTAGATCAATAGCTTGCGTTGTTGCTTTCATATGTTTATTTTGATATGTTCCTAGAGAAAATTGTGTTGAAAAATGTTAGTAGCAATGATGTGGATTGGATCCGTGATCTGAGGTTTATCCTCATTGCTGCGCAGAAGAATTATGTCCTTGATGCATCGCTAGGTGACAAACCTATTGCAGGAGCAGATGCAGACGTTATGAACATTTGGCTAGCTCAATATGATGACTACTTGATAGTTTAGTGCACCATGCTTAACGGCTTAGAATCGGGACTTCAAAGACGTTTTGAACGTCATGGACCATATGAGATGTTCCAGGAGTTGAAGTTAATATTTCAAGCAAATACCCGAGTTGAGAGATATGAAGTCTCCAACAAGTTCTATAGCTAAAAGATGGAGGAGAATCGCTCAACTAGTGAGCATGTGCTCAGATTGTCTGGGTACTACAATCGCTTGAATCAAGTGGGAGTTAATCTTCCAGATAAGATAGTGATTGACATAATTCTCTAGTCACCATCACCAAGTTAGTAGAACTTCGTGATGAACTATAGTATGCAAGGGATGATGAAAATGATTCCCGAGTTTTTCATGATGATGAAATCGATGAAGGTAGAAATCAAGAAAGAACATCAAGTGTTGATGGTTGACAAGACCACTAGTTTCAAGAAAAGGGCAAAGGGATAGAAGGGAACTTCAAGAAGAATGGCAAGCAAGTTGCTGCTCAAGTGAAGAAACCCAAGTCTGGACCTAAGCCTGAGACTGAGTGCTTCTACTGCAAAGGGACTGGTCACTGGAAGCAGAACTACACCAAGTATTTGGCGGATAAGAAGGATGGCAAAGTGAACAAAGGTATATTAGATATACATGTTATTGATGTGTACTTTACTAGTGTTTATAGCAACCCCTCGGTACTTGGTACTGGTTTAGTTGCTAAGAGTAGTAACTCGAAACGGGAGTTGCAGAATAAACAGAAACTAGTTAAGGGTGAAGTGACGATGTGTGTTGAAAGTAGTTTCAAGATTGATATGATCATCATCGCACACTCCCTATACTTTCGGGATTAGTGTTGAACCTAAATAAATGTTATTTGGTGTTTGCGTTGAGCATGAATATGATTTGATCATGTTTATTGCAATACGGTTATTCATTTAAAGTCAGAGAATAATTGTTGTTCTGTTTACATGAATAAAACCTTCAATGGTCATACACCCAATGAAAATAGTTTATTGGATCTCGATCGTAGTGATACACATATTCATAATATTGATGCCAAAAGATGCAAAGTTAATAATGATAGTGCAACTTATTTGTGGCACTGCCGTTTGGGTCATATCGGTGTAAAGCGCATGAAGAAACTCCATAAAGATGGATTTTCGGAATCACTTGGTTATGAATCATTTGATGCTTGCGAACCGTGCCTTTTGGGCAAGATGACTAAAATTCCGTTCTTCGGAACAATGGAACGAGCAACAAACTTGTTGGAAATATTACATACTGATGTATGCAGACCAATGAGTATTAAGGCTCGTGGCGAGTATCGTTATAATTCTGACCTTCACAGATGATTTAAGCAGATATGGGTATATCTACTTGATGAAACATAAGTCTGAAATAGTTGAAAGGTTCAAAGAATTTCAGAGTGAAGTGGAAAATCATCGTAACAAGAAAATAAAGTTTCTGCGATCTGATCGTGGAGATGAATATTTGAGTTACGAGTTTGGTCTTCGATTAAAACAATGTGGAATAGTTTCACAGCTCACGCCACTTGGAACACCACAATGTTATGGTGTGTCCGAACGTCGTAACCGCACTTTATTGGATATGGTGCGATCTATGATGTCACTTATTGATTTACCATTGTCGTTTTGGGGTTATGCATTAGAGACAGCTACATTCACGTTAAAAGGGCACCATCTAAATCCGTTGAGATGACACCATATGAACTGTGGTTTAGCAAGAAACCCAAGTTGTCGTTTCTTAAAGTTTGGGGCTGTGATGCTTATGTGAAAAAAGTTTCATCCTGATAAGCTCAAACCCAAATCAGAAAAGTGCGTCTTCATAGAATACCCAAAGGAAACTGTTGGGCACACCTTCTATCACAGATCCGAAGGCAAGATATTCGTTGCTAAAAACGGATCCTTTCTAGAGAAGGAGTTTCTCTCGAAAGAAGTGAGTGGGAGGAAAGTAGAACTTGATGAGGTAACTATATCTACTCCCTTGTTGGAAAGTAGTTTATCACAGAAATCAGTTCGAGTGATTCCTACACCAATTAGTGAGGAAGTTAATGATGATGATCATGAAACTTCAGATCAAGTTACTACCAAACCTCGTAGGTCTTCCAAAGTAAGATCCGCACCAGAGTGGTACAGTAATCATGTTCTGGAAGTCATGTTACTAGACCATGATGAACCTACGAACTATGAGGAAGCGATGATGAGCCCAGATTCCGCGAAATGGCATAAGGCCATAAAATCTGAGATATGATCCATGTATGAGAACAAAGTATGGACTTTGATTGACTTGCTCAATGATCAGCAAGCCATGTTAAATAAATGGATCTTCAAGAGGAAGACGGACACTGATAGTAGTGTTACTATCTACTAAGCTCGACTTGTTGCGGAAGGTTTTTGACAAGTTCAATGTGTTGAATACGATGAGATTTTCTCACTCGTATCGATGCTTAAGTCTGTCTGAATCATGTTAGCAATTGCCACATTTTATGAAATCTGGCAAATGGATGTCAAAACTGCATTCCTTAATGATTTTCTTAATGGAGAATTGTATATGATACAACCAGATGTTTTTGTCGATCCGAAAGGTGCTAACAAAATGTGCAAGCTCCAGCGATCCATCAATGGACTGGTGCAAGCATCTCAGAGTTGGAATATACGCTTTGATAAGTTGATCAAAGCATATAGTTTTATACAGACTTGCGGTGAAGCCTGTATTTACAAGAAAGTGAGTGGGAGCACTAGAACATTTCTGATAAGTATATGTGAATGACATATTGTTGATCGAAAATAATGTAGAATTATTCTGCAAAGCATAAATGAGTGTTTGAAAGGAGTTTTTCAAAGGAAAACCTCGATGAAGCTGCTTACATATTGAGCATCAAGATCTATAGAGATAGATCAAGACGCTTGATAAGGTTTTTTTTTTCAATGAGTACATAGCTTGACAAGATTTTGAAGTAGTTCAAAATGGAACAGTCAAAGAAAGAGTTCTTGCTTGTGTTACAAGGTGTGAAATTGAGTAAGACTCAAAACCCGACCACGACATAAGATAGAAAGAGAATGAAAGTCATTCCCTATGCCTTGGCCATAGGTTCTATAAAGTATGCCATGCTGTGTACCAGATCTATTGTATACCCTACACTGATTTTGGCAAGGGAGTACAATAGTGATCTAGGAGTAGATCACTGGACGGCGGTCAAAATTATCCTTAGTGGAATAAGGATATGTTTCTCGATTATGGAGGTGAAAAAAGGTTCGTCGTAAAGGGTTACGTCGATGCAAGTTTTGACACTGATCTAGATGACTCTAAGTCTCAGTCTGGATACATATTGAAAGTGGGAGCAATTAGCTAGAGTAGCTCCGTGCAGAGCATTGTTGACATAGAAATTTGCAAAATACATACAGATCTGAATGTGGCAGACCCGTTGACTAAACTTCTCTCACAAGCAAAACATGATCACACCTTAGTACTCTTTGGGTGTTAATCACATAGAGATGTGAACTAGATTACTGAATCTAGTAAATCCTTTGGGTGTTAGTCACATGGCGATGTGAACTATGTGTGTTAATCACATAATGATGTGGACTATTGATGTTAATCACATGGCGATGTGATCTAGATTATTGACTCTAGTGCAAGTGGGAGACTGAAGGAAATATGCCCTAGAGGCAATAATAAATTTATTATTTATTTCCTTATTTCATGATAAATGTTTATTATTCATGCTAGAATTGTATTAACCGGAAACATAATACATGTGTGAATACATAGACAAACAGAGTGTCACTAGTATGCCTCTACTAGACTAGCCTGTTAATCAAAGATGGTTATGTTTCCTAACCATGGACAAAGAATTGTTATTTGATTAACGGGATCACATCATTAGTTGAATGATCTGATTGACATGACCCATTCCGTTAGCCTAGCACTTGATCGTTTAGTATGTTGCTATTGCTTTCTTCATGACTTATACATGTTCCTGTAACTATGAGATTATGCAACTCCCGTTTACCGGAGGAACACTTTGGGTGCTACCAAACGTCACAACGTAACTGGGTGATTATAAAGGAGTACTACAGGTGTCTCCAAAGGTACATGTTGGGTTGGCGTATTTCGAGATTAGGTTTTGTCACTCCGATTGTCGGAGAGGTATCTCTGGGCCCTCTCGATAATGCACATCACTATAAGCCTTGCAAGCAATGTAGCTAATGAGTTAGTTACGGAATGATGCATTACGTAACGAGTAAAGAGACTTGCCAGTAACGAGATTGAACTAGGTATTGGATACCGACGATCGAATCTCGGGTAAGTAACATACCGATGACAAAGGGAACAAAGTATGTTGTTATGCGGTTTGACCGATAAAGATCTTCGTAGAATATGTAGGAGCCAATATGAGCATCCAGGTTCCGCTATTGGTTATTGACCGAGAATAGTTCTAGGTCATGTCTACATAGTTCTCGAACCCGTAGGGTCCGCACGCTTAACGTTACAATGACAGTTTTATTATGAGTTTATAAGTTTTGATGTACCGAAGGAGTTCGGAGTCCCGGATGAGATCGGGGACATGACGAGGAGTCTCGAAATGGCCGAGACGTAAAGATCGATATATTGGACGACTATATTCAGAGTTCAGAAAGGTTCTGAGTGATTCGGGTATTTTTCGGAGTACCGGAGAGTTACGGGAATTCGTATTGGCCCTCTTTGGGCCATACGGGAAAGGAGAGAAAGGGCCAAAAGGGTGGCCGCACCCCTCCCCTTGGACTAGTCCGAATTGGACTAGGGAGGGGGGCGCCCCCTTCCTTCCTTCTCCTTCTCTCTTCCCTTTCCTTCTCTCCTACTCCTACTACATGGAAGGGTTCCTAGTTGGAGTAGGAAAAGGGGAATCCTACTCCCGGCGGGAGTAGGACTCCCCTAGGGCGCGCCATAGAGAGGGCCGGCCCTCCCCTCCTCCACTCCTTTATATACGGGGGCAGGGGGCACCCCATAGACACACAAATTGATCTTCGTGATCGTTCTTTAGCCGTGTGCGGTGCCCCCCTCCATGATATTATACCTCGGTCATATTGTAGCGGTGCTTAGGCGAAGCCCAGCGACAGTTGAACATCAAGATCGTCACCACGCCGTCGTGCTGACGGAACTCCTCCCCAAGGCTTTGCTGGATCGAATCCCGGGGTGCGTCATCGAGCTGTATGTGTGTCAAGAACTCGGAGGTGCCGGAGTAACGGTGCTTGGATCGGTTGGATCGGGAAGACGTACGACTACTTCCTCTACGTTGTGTCAACGCTTCCGCTTCGGTCTACGAGGGCACGTAGACAACACTCTTCCCTCTCGTTGCTATGCATCACCATGATCTTGCGTGTGCGTAGGCAAATTTTTGAAATTACTACGCTCCCCAACAGTTACCTTGGTTGCGATTATGATCGCATTTGTTTTCGCATTGAAATGTTTTACATAGTTTCAATGCATGGTTTAATTAATTTAGATGCTCTGCAGAGCTTTATGTTGTTCTGTAATGATTTTTGCTTGAAGATGAGAACTATATATGTACTTTGGTTTTAATGTGATGATGAACTTCTATTAATTTGGTCACTTAATTATCTATTCATGATGTTTGTAATGATTTTTGACACACTTAATTATATATAATGCACGCAGATGAACCGACAATGGATGTACGGTAACAGACACACCTCCGAGTACATTAAGGGCGTGCGTGATTTTCTCGAAGTGGCTGAGGCAAACAAGCAGAATGGTTTTATGTGTTGTCCATGCCCTATATGTGGGAATACGAGGTCTTACTCTGACCGAAAAATCCTTCACACCCACCTGCTTTACAAGGGTTTCATGCCACACTATAATGTTTGGACGAGGCACGGAGAAATAGGGGTTATGATGGAAGACGACGAAGAAGAAGAGTACGATGACAACTATGTGCCCCTGAATACGGTGATGCTACTGAACATCTAGAGGAACCAGATGATGTGCACGATGATGCTGCAACGGACGAAGCTGCTGAAGATCAAGAGGAACCAGATGATGTGCCTGATGATGATGATCTCTGCCGGGTCATTATCGATGCAAGGACGCAATGCGAAAGTCAAAAGGAGAAGCTGAAGTTCGATCGCATGTTAGAGGATCACAAAAAAGGGTTGTACCCCAATTGCGAAGATGGCAACACAAAGCTCGGTACCGTACTAGAATTGCTGCAGTGGAAGGCAGAGAATGTTGTGCCAGACAAAGGATTTGAGAAGCTACTAAAAATATTGAAGAAGAAGCTTCCAAAGGATAACGAATTGCCCGACAGTACATACGCATCAAAGAAGGTCGTATGCCCTCTAGGATTGGAGGTGTAGAAGATACATGCATGCCCTAATGACTGCATCCTCTACCGCGGCGCGTATAAGGATCTGAATGCATGCCCGGTATGCGGTGCATTACGGTATAAGATCAGACGAGATGACCATGGTGATGTTGACGATGAGCCCCCCAGGAAGAGGGTTCCTGTGAAGGTGATGTGGTATGCTCCTATAATACCACGGTTGAAACGTCTGTTAAGAAACGGAGAGCATGCGAAGTTGATGCGATGGCACAGTGAGGACCGTAAGAAAGACGGGAAGTTGAGAGCACCCGCTGACGGGTCACGGTGGAGAAAAATCGAGAGAAAGTACTAGGTTGAGTTTCCATGTGACCCAAGGAACGTATGGTTTGCTTTAAGCTCGAATGGCATTAATCCTTTCGGGGAGCAGAGCAGCAATCACAACACCTGGTCCATGACTCTATGTATGTATAACCTTCCTCCTTGGATGTGCATGAAGCGGAAGTTCATTATGATGCCAGTTCTCATCCAAGGCCCTAAGCAACCCGGCAACGACATTGATGTGACCTAAGGCCATTAGTTGAAGAAACTTTACAACTGTGGAATGGAAACAGTGTACGTATGTGGGATGAGCACAAACAGGAGGAATTTGACCTAAAGGCGTTGCTATTCGTGACCATCAACGATTGGCCCGCTCTCAGTATCCTTTCAGGATAGACAAACAAGGGATACCACGCATGCACGCACTGTTTACTTGACACCGAAAGTATATACCTGGGAAGTGAAGACAAGTTCAAGGTGTTGAATATGATGAGATTTTCTCACTCGTAACAATGCTTAAGTCTGTCCGAATCATGTTAGCAATTGCCACATTTTATGAAATCTGGCAAATGGATATCAAAATTGTGTTCCTGAATGGATTTCTGGAAGAAGAGTTGTATATGATGCAACCAGAAGGTTTTGTCGATCCGAAAGGTGCTAACAAAATGTGCAAGCTCCAGCGATCCATCGATGGACTGGTGCAAGCATCTCGGAGTTGGAATATACGATTTGATGAGTTGATCAAAGCATATGGTTTTATACAGACTTTTGGAAAGGCCTGTATTTAAAAGAAAGTGAGTGGGAGCACTACAGCCTTTCTGATAAGTATATGTGAATGACATATTGTTGATCGAAAATGATGTAGAATTTTCTGGAAAGCATAAAGAAGTGTTTGAAAGGAGTTTTTCAAAGAAAGACCTCGGTGAAGCTGCTTACACATTGAGCATCAAGATCTATAGAGATAGATCAAGACGCTTGATAAGATTTTTCAATGAGTACATACCTTGACAAGATTTTGAAGTAGTTCAAAATGGAATAGTCAAAGAAAGAGTTCTCGCCTGTGATGCAAAGGTGTGAAGTTGAGTAAGACTCAAAACCCGACCATGGCAGAAAATAGAAAGAGAATGAAAAGTCATTCCCTATGCCTCAATCATAGGTTCTATAAAGTATGCTAGCTATGCTGTGAACCAGACCTATTGTATACCTTGCTCTGAGTTTGGTAAAGGAATACAATTTTGATTTAAGAGTAGATCACTGGACAGCGGTCAAGAATATCCTTAGTGAGGACTAAGGAGATGTTTCTCGATTATTGAGGTGATAAAAAGAGCCCATCATAAAGAGTTACATCGGTGCAAGCTTTTACACCGATCCAGATGACTCTAAGTCTCAATCTGGATACATATTGAAAGTGGGAGCAATTAGCTAGAGTAGCTCTGTGTAGAGCATTGTAGACATAGAATATTTGCAAAATAAATACGACTCTGAATGTGACAGACCCGTTGACTAAACTTCTCTCATGAGCAAAACATGATCATACCTTAGTACTCTTTGGGTGTTAATCACATAGCGATGTGAACTGGATTATTGACTCTAGTAAAACCTTTGGGTGTAAATCACATGACGATGTGAACAATTGGGTATTAATCACATACAGATGTGAATATTGGTGTTATATCACATGGTGATGTGAACTAGATTATTGACTCTAATGCAAGTGGGAGACTGAAGGAAATATGCACTAGAGGCAATAATAAAGTTATTATTTATTTCCTTATTTCATGATAAATGTTTATTATTCATGCTAGAATTGTATCAACCGGAAACATGATACATGTGTGAATACATAGACAAACTGAGTGTCACTAGTATGCCTCTACTTGACTAGCTCATTAATCAAAGATGGTTATGTTTCCTAGCCACAGACAAAAGAGTTGTCATTTGATTAACGGGATCACATCATTAGGAGAATGATGTGATTGACATGACCCATTCCGTTAGCTTAGCACTTGATCGTTTAGTATGTTGCTATTGCTTTTTTCATGACTTATACATGTTCCTATGACTATGAGATTATGCAACTCCCGTTTACCGGAAGAACACTTTGTGTGCTACCAAACGACACAACGTAACTGGGTGATTATAAAGATGCTCTACAGGTGTCTCTGAAGGTACATGTTGGGTTGGCGTATTTCGAGATTAGGATTTGTCACTCCGATTGTTGGAGACGTATCTCTGGGCCCTCTCGGTAATACACATCACTATAAGCCTTGCAAGCATTGTAACTAATGAGTTAGTTGTGGGATGATGTATTATGGAACAAGTAAAGAGACTTGCCGGTAACGAGATTGAACTAGGTATTGAGATACCGACGATCGAATCTCGGGCAAGTAACATACCGATGACAAAGGGAACAACGTATGCTGTTATGCGGTCTAACCGATAAAGGTCTTCGTAGAATATGTGGGAGCCAATATGAGCATCTAGGTTCCGCTATTGGTTATTGACCGGAGACATGTCTCGGTCATGTCTACATTGTTCTCGAACCCGTAGGGTCCGCACGCTTAAGGTTTCGATGACAGTTATATTATGAGTTTTGATGTACCGAAGGAGTTCAGAGTCCCGGATGAGATCGTGGACATGACGAGGAGTCTCGAAATGGTCGAGACGTAAAGATCGATATATTGGACGACTATATTCGGACTTCGGAAAGGTTCCGAGTGATTCGGGTATTTTTCGGAGTACCGGAGAGTTACGGGAATTCGCCGGGGAGTATATGGGCCTTATTGGGCCATACGGGAATAGAGGAGAGAGGCTGAAAGGAAGGAGGCGTGCAGCCCCCCTCTGGTCCGAATTGGACAAGGGGTGCAGCCTCTTTTCCTTCCTCCTCTCCCCCTCTTTCCTTCTCTCCTACTCCAACAAGGAAGGGGGGGAGTCCTACTCCCGGTGGGAGGAGGGCTCCTCCTGGCGCGCCCCTCCTGGCCGGCCGACCCCTCCCCCTGGCTCCTTTATATATGGGGGCAGGGGGGCACCTCTAGGCACAACAACAATTGATCCCTTGGATCTCTTAGCCGTGTGCGGTGCCCCCCTCCACCATAGTCCACCTCGATAATATCATAGCGGTGCTTAGACGAAGCCCTGCGACGGTAGAACATCAAAATTGTCACCACGCCGTCGTGCTGATGGAACTCTCCCTCGACACTCGGCTGGATCAGAGTTCGAGGGACGTCATCGGCTGAACGTGTGCTAGAACTCGGAGGTGCCGTAGTTTCGGTGCTTGATCGGTCGGGCCGTGAAGAAGTACAACTACATCAACCACGTTGTGCTAACGCTTCCGCTTACGGTCTACAAGGGTATGTAGACAACACTCTTCCCTCTCGTTGCTATGCATCACCATGATCTTGCGTGTGCGTAGGAATTTTTTTGAAATTACTAAGTTCCCCAACAGTGGCATCCGAGCCTAGGTTTTATGCGTTGATGTTATATGCACGAGTAGAACACAAGCGAGTTGTGGGCGATACAAGTCATACCGCTTACCAGCATGTCATACTTTGGTTCGACGGTATTGTTGGATGAAGCGGCCCGGACCGACATTACGCGTACGCTTACGCGAGACTGGTTCTACCGACGTGCTTTGCACACAGGTGGCTGGCGGGTGTCAGTTTCTCCAACTTTAGTTGAACCGAGCGTGGCTACGCCCGGTCCTTGCGAAGGTTAAAACAGCACCAACTTGACAAACTATCGTTGTGGTTTTGATGCGTAGGTAAGAACGGTTCTTGCTAAGCCCGTTGCAGCCACGTAAAATTTGCAACAAAAAAGTAGAGGACGTCTAACTTGTTTTTGCAGGGCATGTTGTGTTGTGATATGGTCAAGATGTGATGAGATATAAATTGTTGTATGAGATGATCATGTTTTGTTGAAGTTATCGGCAACTGGCAGAAGCCTTATGGTTGTCTCTTTATTGCATAAGATGCAAGCGCTAAATAATTGCTTTACTGTATCGCTATGCGATAGCAATAGCTGCAAGAGCAATAGTTGGCGAGACGACCATGTGACGACACATTCATATAGATCAAGATGATGGAGATCATGGTGTCATGTCGGTGACGATGGAGATCATGACGATGCTTTGGAGATGGAGATCAAAGGCACAAGATGATGATGGCCATATCATGTCACATATTTTTGATTGCATATGATGTTTATCTTTTATACATCTTATTTTGTTTTGATTGACGGTAGCATTATAAGATGATCTCTCACTAAATTTCAAGATAAAAAGTGTTCTCCCTGAGTATGCACCGTTGCCAAATTTCATCGTGCCCAGACACCACGTGATGATCGGGTGTGATAAGCTCTACGTCCATCTACAACGGGTGCAAGCCAGTTTTGCACACGCAGAATACTCAGGTTAAACTTGACGAGCCTAGCATATGCAGATATGGCCTCGGAACACTGAGACCGAAAGGTCGAGCGTGAATCATATAGTAGATATGATCAACATAGTGATGTTCACCATTGAAAACTACTCCATTTCACGTGATGATCGGTTATGGATTAGTTGATTTGGATCACGTGATCACTTAGATGATTAGAAGAATGTCTATCTAAGTGGGAGTTCTTAAGTAATATGATTAATTGAACTTTAATTTATCATGAACTTAGTCCTGATAGTATTTTGCATGTCTATGTTGTTGTAGATCAATAGCTTGCGTTGTTGCTTCCCTATGTTTATTTTGATATGTTCCTAGAGACAACTGTGTTGAAAGATGTTAGTAGCAATGATGCGGATTGGATCCGTGATCTGAGGATTATCCTCATTGCTACATAGAAGAATTATGTCCTTGATGTACCGCTAGGTGACGGACCTATTGCAGGAGCAGATCCAAACATTATGAACGTTTGGCTAGCTCAATATGATGACTACTTGATAGTTTTGTGCACCATGCTTTATGGCTTAGAACCGGGATGACAAAAACGTTTTTGAAACGTCACGGAACATATGATGTTCCATGAGATGAAATTGGTATTTCAGACTCATGCCTGTGTCAAGAGGTATGAGACCTCTGACAAATACTTTTCCTAAAATATGGAGGAGAATTGCTCAACTAGTGAGCAGGTACTTAGATTGTCTGAGTACTACAATCGCTTGAATCAAGTGGGAGTTAATCTTCCAGATAAGATAGTGATTGGCAGAGTTCTCTAGTCACCATCACCAAGTTACTAGAACTTCGTGATGAACTATAATGCAAGGGATGATGAAAACGATTCCCGAACTCTTCGTGATGATGAAATCGACGAAGGTAGAAATCAAGAAAGAGCATCAAGTGTTGATGATTGACAAGACCACTAGTTTCAAGAAAAGGGCAACGGGAAAGAAAGGGAACTTCAAGTAGAATGACAAAGAAGTTGTCACTCCCGCGAAGAATCCCAAAGCTGGACCAAAGCCTGAAACTAAGTGCTTCTACTACAAAGCAAATGGTCACTGGAAGCGGAAATGCCCTAAATATTTGGTGGATAAGAAGGAGGGCAAAGTGAATAAGGGTATATTTGATATACAAGTTATTGATGTGTACCTTACTAGTGTTTATAGTAGCTCCTGAGTATTTGTTACTTGTTTGGTTGCTAAAATTAGTAACTCGAAACAGGAGTTACAGAATAAACAGAAACTAGTTGAGGGTGAAGTGACGATGTGTGTTGGAAGTGGTTCCAAGATTGATATGATCATCATCGCACACTCCCTATACTTTCGGGATTAGTGTTAAACCTAAATAAATGTTATTTGGCGTTTGCGTTGAGCATAAATATGATTTGATCATGTTTATTGCAATACGGTTATTCGTTTAAAGTCAGAGAATAATTGTTGTTCTGTTTACATGAATAAAAGCTTCGATGGTCATACACCCAATGAAAATATTTTATTGGATCTCGATCGTAGTGATACACATAACCATAATATTGATGCCAAAAGATGCAAAGTTGATAATGATAGTGCAACTTATTTGTGGCACTGCCGTTTAGGTCATATCGGTGTAAAGCGCATGAAGAAACTCCATAAAGATGGATTTTTTGAATCATTTGATTATGAATCATTTGATGCTTGCGAACCATGCCTTATGGGCAAGATGAATAAAACTCCGTTCTCCAGAACAATGGAACGAGCTAGTAACTTATTGGAAATAATACATACTGATGTATGCGGTCCAATGAGTATTGATGCTCGTGGCGGGTATCATTATTTTCTGACCTTCACAAGATGATTTGAGCAGATATGAGTTTATCTACTTGATGAAACATAAGTCTGAAATAGTTGAAAGGTTCAAAGAATTTCAGAGTGAAGTGGAAAATCATCGTAACAAGAAAATAAAGTTTCTGCGATCTGATCGTGGAGATGAATATTTGAGTTATGAGTTTGGTCTTCATATAAAACAATGTGGAATAGTTTCACAGTTCACACCACCTAGAATACTATAGCGTTATGGTGTGTCCAAAAGTCGTAACCGCACTTTATTGGATATTGTGCAATCTATGATATCTCTTATCGGTTTACCACTATCGTTTTGGGGTTATGCATTAGAGATAGTTGCATTCACTTTAAATAGGGCACCATCAAAATCCGTTGAGACGACGCCTTATGAACTGTGGTTTGGCAAGAAACCAAAGTTGTTGTTTCTTAAAGTTTGGGGCTGCGATGCTTATGTGAAAAAGTTTCAACCTGATAAGCTCGAACCCAAATCGGAGAAGTGCGTCTTCATAGAATACCCAAAGGAAAGTGTTGGGTACACCTTCTATCACAGATCCGAAAGCAAGTTTCGTTGCTAAGATGGATCCTTACTAGAGAAGGAGTTTCTCTCGAAAGAAGTGAGTGGGAGGAAAGTAGAACTTGATAAGGTAATTGTACCTTCTCCCAAATTGGAAAGTAGTTCATCATAGAAATCAGTTCCAGTGATGCCTACACCGATTAGTGAGGAAGTTAATGATGATGATCATGAAACTTCGGATCAAGTTACTACAGAAACTCGTAGGTCTTCCAGAGTATGGTCCGCACCAGAGTCGTACGGTAATCCTGTTCTGAAAGTCATGTTACTAGACCATGATAAACCTATGAACTACGAGGAAGCGATGATGAGCCCAGATTCCGCGAAATGGCTTAAGGCCATGAAATCTGAGATGGGATCCATGTATGGGAACAAAGTGTGAACTTTGGTTGACTTGCTCGATGATCAGCAAGCCATGTTAAATAAATGGATCTTCAAGAGGAAGACGGACACTGATAGTAGTGTTACTATCTACAAAGCTCGACTTGTTGCGAAAGGTTTTCGACAAGTTCAAGGTGTTGAATATGATGAGATTTTCTCACTCGTAACGATGCTTAAGTCTGTCCGAATCATGTTAGCAATTGCCACATTTTATGAAATCTGGCAAATGGATATCCAAATTGTGTTCCTGAATGGATTTCTGGAAAAAGAGTTGTATATGATGCAACCAGAAGGTTTTATCGATCCGAAAGGTGCTAACAAAATGTGCAAGCTCCAGCGATCCATCGATGGACTGGTGCAAGCATCTCGGAGTTGGAATATACGCTTTGATGAGTTGATCAAAGCATATGGTTTTATACAGACTTTTGGAAAGGCCTGTATTTAAAAGAAAGTGAGTGGGAGCACTACAGCCTTTCTGATAAGTATATGTGAATGACATATTGTTGATCAGAAATGATGTAGAATTTTCTGGAAAGCATAAAGAAGTGTTTGAAAGGAGTTTTTTAAAGAAAGACCTCGGTGAAGCTACTTACACATTGAGCATCAAGATCTATAGAGATAGATCAAGACGCTTGATAAGATTTTTCAATGAGTACATACCTGGACAAGATTTTGAACTAGTTCAAAATGGAACAGTCAAAGAAAGAGTTCTTGCCTGTGATGCAAAGCTGTGAAGTTGAGTAAGACCCAAAACCCGACCATGGCAGAAAATAGAAACAGAATGAAAAGTCATTCCCTATGCCCCAGTCATAGGTTCTATAAAGTATGCTAGCTATGTTGTGAAGCAGACCTATTGAATACCTTGCTTTGAGTTTGGCAAAGGAATACAATTTTGATTTCAGAGTAGATCACTGGACAGCGGTCAAGAATATCCTTAGTGAGGACTAAGGAGATGTTTCTCGATTATTGAGGTGATAAAAAGAGCCCGTCGTAAAGAGTTACATCGGTGCAAGCTTTTACACCGATCCAGATGACTCTAAGTCTCAATCTGGATACATATTGAAAGTGGGAGCAATTAGCTAGAGTAGCTCTATGTAGAGCATTGTAGACATAGAATATTTGCAAAATACATACGACTCTGAATGTGACAGACCCGTTGACTAAACTTCTCTCATGAGAAAAACATGATCATACCTTAGTACACTTTGGGTGTTAATCACATAGCGATGTGAACTGGATTATTGACTCTAGTAAACCCTTTGGGTGTAAATCACATGACGATGTGAACAATTGGGTATTAATCACATACAGATGTGAATATTGGTGTTATATCACATGGTGATGTGAACTAGATTATTGACTCTAGTGCAAGTGGGAGACTGAAGGAAATATGCACTAGAGGCAATAATAAAGTTATTATTTATTTCCTTATTTCATGATAAATGTTTATTGTTCATGCTAGAATTGTATCAACCGGAAACATGATACATGTGTGAATACATAGACAAACTGAGTGTCACTAGCATGCCTCTACTTGACTAGCTCATTAATCAAAGATGGTTATGTTTCCTTGCCACGGACAAAAGAGTTGTCATTTGATTAACGGGATCACATCATTAGGAGAATGCTGTGATTGACATGACCCATTCCGTTAGCTTAGCACTTGATCGTTTAGTATGTTGCTATTGCTTTTTTCATGACTTATACATGTTCCTATGACTATGAGATTATGCAACTCCCGTTTACCGGAAGAACACTTTGTGTGCTACCAAATGTCACAACGTAACTGGGTGATTATAAAGGTGATCTACAGGTGTCTCTGAAGGTACATGTTGGGTTGGCGTATTTCGAGATTAGGATTTGTCACTCCGATTGTCGGAGAGGTATCTCTGGGCCCTCTCGGTAATACACATCACTATAAGCCTTGCAAGCATTGTAACTAATGAGTTAGTTGCGGGATGATGTATTACAGAACGAGTAAAGAGACTTGCCGGCAACGAGATTGAACTAGGTATTGAGATACCGAAGATCGAATCTCGGGCAAGTAACATACCGATGACAAAGGGAACGACGTATGTTGTTATGCGGTCTAACCGATAAAGATCTTCGTAGAATATGTGGGAGCCAATATGAGCATCCAGGTTCCGCTATTGGTTGTTGACCGGAGACGTGTCTCGGTCATGTCTACATTGTTCTCGAACCCGTAGGGTCCGCACGCTGAAGGTTTCGATGACAGTTATATTATGAGTTTATGAGTTTTGATGTACCAAAGGAGTTCGGAGTCCCGGATGAGATCGGGGACATGACGAGGAGTCTCGAAATGGTCGAGACGTAAAGATCGATATATTGGACGACTATATTCGGACTTCGGAAAGGTTCCGAGTGATTCGGGTATTTTTCGGAGTACCGGAGAGTTACGGGAATTCGCCGGGGAGTATATGGGCCTTATTGGGCCATATGGGAATAGAGGAGAGAGGCTGAAAGGAAGGAGGCGCAGCCCCCCTCTGGTCCGAATTGGACAAGGGGTGCAGCCCCTTTTCCTTCCTCCTCTCCCCCTCTTTCCTTCTCTCCTACTTCAACAAGGAAGGGGGGAGTCCTACTCCCGGTGGGAGGAGGACTCCTCCTGGCGCGCCCCTCCTGGTCGGCCGACCCCTCCCCCTGGCTCCTTTATATACGGGGGCAGGGGGGCACCTCTAGGCACAACAACAATTGATCCCTTGGATCTCTTAGCCGTGTGCGG
This sequence comes from Triticum dicoccoides, assembly GCF_002162155.2. NCBI lineage: Eukaryota > Viridiplantae > Streptophyta > Magnoliopsida > Poales > Poaceae > Triticum > Triticum dicoccoides. The sequence goes on along the minus strand of NC_041383.1, from coordinate 813,415,670 downwards.
TGCCCCCCTCCACCATAGTCCACCTCGATAATATCATAGCGGTGCTTAGGCGAAGCTTTGCGACGGTAGAACATCAAGATCGTCACCACGCCGTCGTGCTGACGGAACTCTCCCTCGACACTCGGCTGGATCGGAGTTCGAGGGACGTCATCGAGCTGAAAGTGTGCTAGAACTCGGAGGTGCCGTAGTTTCGGTGCTTGATCGGTCGGGCCGTGAAGACGTACGACTACATCAACCGCGTTGTGCTAACGCTTCCGCTTACGGTCTACAAGGGTATGTAGACAACACTCTTCCCTCTCCTTGCTATGCGTCACCATGATCTTGCGTGTGCGTAGGAATTTTTTTGAAATTACTACGTTCCCCAACAGGAAGCTGCAGGAAGAATGTGTACCTTGGCCATCGTCGATTTCTTCTGACCAACCATCAATGTCGAAAGAAAGGCAAGCATTTCAAAGGCGAGGCAGATCACTGGAAGAAGTCCGTCATGCGTACGGGTGATCACGTACTTGCTATGGTCAATGATTTACACGTAATCTTTGGAAAGGATCCCGGCGGACTAGCTGTTCCGAGTGACGCTGGGGGACACGCACCCATGTGGAAGAAGAAATCTATATTTTGGGACCTACCCTACTGGAAAGACCTAGAGGTACGCTCTTCGATCGACGTGATGCACGTGACGAAGAACCTTTGCGTGAACCTGCTAGGCTTCTTGGGCGTGTATGGGAAGACAAAAGATACACCTGAGGCACGGGAGGACCTGCAACGTTTGCACGAAAAAGACGGCATGCCTCCAAAGGAGTATGAAGGTCCTGCCAGCTACGCTCTTACCAAAGAAGAGAAGAAAAGATTCTTTGAATGCCTGCTTAGTATGAAGGTCCCGACTGGCTTCTCGTCGAATATAAAGGGAATAATAAATATGGCTGAGAAAAAGTTTCAGAACCTAAAATCTCATGACTGCCACGTGATTATGACGCAACTGCTTCCGGTTGCATTGAGGGGGCTTCTACCAGAAAACGTCCGATTAGCCATTATGAAGCTATGTGCATTCCTTAATGCAATCTCTCAGAAGGTGATCGATCCAGAAATCGTACCAAGGCTAAGGAGTGATGTGGCGCAATGTCTTGTCAGTTTCGAGCTGGTGTTCCCACAATCCTTCTTCTATATCATGACGCACGTCCTAGTTCATCTACTCGACGAGATTGTCATTTTGGGGCCCGTATTTCTACACAATATGTTCCCCTTTGAGAGGTTCATGGGAGTCCTAAAGAAATATGCCCATAACCGCGCTAGGCCAGAAGGAAGCATCTCCATGGGCCATCAAACAGAGGATGTCATCGGGTTTTGTGTTGACTTCATTCCTGTCCTTAAGAAGATAGGTCTCCCTAAATCGCGGTATGAGGGGAGACTGACTGGAAAAGGCACGCTTGGAAGGGACTCAATAATATGCAGGGACGGATATTCTTGGTCTCAAGCACATTGCACAGTTCTACAGAACTCTACCTTGGTGACCCCTTATGTCGATGAACACAAGAACAGTCTGCGCTCCAAATACCCAGAGCAGTGCGACGACTCGATTACATGTGAACACATCAGGACTTTCAGCAGTTGGTTGGAAACACGTCTCAGAGGTGACAACACTGTTTGTGATGAGCTGTACTTGTTGTCCAGGGGACCATCTTCGACTGTTACAATTTGGAAAGGATACGAGATAAATGGGAATACATTTTACACGATTGACCAAGATCAAAAGAGCACCAACCAAAACAGCGGTGTCCGCTTTGATGCAGCCACCGAGAGGGGAAAGGACACATATTATGGTTACATAGTGGACATATGGGAACTTGACTACGGACATAATTTTAAGGTCCCTTTGTTTAAGTGCAAATGGGTCAATCTGTCAGGAGGCGGGGTACAGGTAGACCCACAATACGTAATGACAACGGCTCCAGTTCGTAAGTGCCGGTTCCGATTTCTAATGTGGAGCTCCGTACTGGGGAGCTCCGTACAGGTAGACCCACAGTACGGAATGACAATGGCTCCAGTACTGAACCGGCACTAATGGACACATTAGAAAAGTTTATCTATATATGTTCTCTGATTTAGTACATTTTAGGTTAGTTTAATTTTTAGAATTTTTTTATATATCTAGCTAGGAAAGGAAGAAGAAGAAAAAGAATGAGAGGAAAAAAGAAAATAAGAAGAGGAAGAAAGGAGAAGAAGAGGGGAGGAAGAAGAGGAGAAATAAATAAGAAGAGGAAAAAAGAAAAGGAGAAGAAGAAAGGAATAGAGGAAAAGAAGAGAAAATAGAATATTTTCTATTTTTTCTTGTTCTCCTCTATTCCTTTCTTCTTCTCCTCTTTTTTTTCTTATTTTTTTCTTCGATCTTCTCTTATATTCCTTTCTTCTTCTCCTCTTTTTATTTCTTCTTTTGTCTTCTTATTTTTTATCGGGTATGTCGTTGTCCATATACCCCCTCCCGATAACTTCAACACGAGGGGGGAGGGTCGATATACCCCCTCCTCGATAAAATTATTTTCCCATGTATGTATGTCGTCGTTGTCGATATAACCCCTCCCGGATAACTTTGACTTGAGGGGCGGTCGATATATATACCCCCTCTCGACCGTGATAACTTATACAACGGTAGCACCCCCCTCGGCCCTCTTGCTCGACCAAACTCTCGAGGACACCCAAACCCTAAAGAAAAAACGATGTTGGTCTCCTACCCCCTCCCGTCGCGCCCCTACCCGACAAACTCTCTCGAGGCAGCGTCGAGGCCACTAATTAATATGATTCCTTACTGTGATTAGCTAGCTAGTTCTACGTTTGCCACTAATATATCCATATCTGTCATGTTTGAATAATAATTGCCATGTTGTAAATATTTGTATAAACTATGGACACCCCCCGAGACGAAGCAACAGAAGTGATGTTGGAGGAGATAATCCCACATGGAAGTGATGCCGTCTTATCGTTTCTGAACGACACCGATGGTCTGGAAGGACAGGATGAAGAAGCAGGCAATTATGATGGCTCCTTTGACCCAATGCCGGTGCAAGAAGGAGACCATGAGGACGACTCTGGTGACCCAATGACGGTGCAAGAAGTAGACCGTGATGACGGCTCCGGTGACCGAACCGAGTCTGGCCAGGTATATATATTAGTTAAGCCTGTGCTGACTAGCTAATTGATGCATTCATTGTTTTGGTATATGCACACATATTAATTAACTCTCGTCTTTCTTCTTTTTTCTAGCTCTCCGGATCGAGCACAACTTCGGTAAGAAGACGAGGCCCGAAGAAAAAGTTGAGCTCAGATGAAAGGTTTGAGATCATAGCAATCGCGCGCGACGGCGAACCGATTGAACCCATCCGGACAAAGAACGCATTTGCTGCTTAGTGCGGGGTTCTTGTTAGGGACAAGATCCCGATCAGCATCCACCAATGGTATAAGCCTAAGGAGGAAGATCCTCAGGTGTCTTATGTCAATGATATGTAGAAAGATGATCTTTGGACTGAGCTGAAGGCAAATTTCACCCTACCGCCAGAGGAGGATCCGGAGAAGCCAGTTAAAGAGCAATTAATCAAGTCTTGTGCTCTTAAGAAGATGGCAGGCCTATTCAGGAGGTGGAGGAAAGAGCTGAAAAGTTTGTCGACAAAGAAGAGACACCAGAATTCATCGGCAAATATGAGAAGATCAAAGATCACTGGCCCGCATTTGTGGCCCACACAACATCGGAAAAGAGTAAGAAGATGTCGGCGACAAACAAGCAAAATGCTGTGAATAAGAAGTTTCATCATCGCACGGGGTCAGGTGGCTACCTCAAAGCCCGACCTAAGTGGTCCAAGGCTGAGAATGGTCTGCTTGATAAAGGGATCGAACCAGAGACAATGAGATGGCCAGACCGTTGCCGGACTTGGTTCTTCGGGGCTGGCGGAACCTTGGATCCTGTATCAGGGAAGTGCCGTTGGACGGACGAGCAACTGAAAACACCAGTCAACAGGCTTCATCACTATATCGATGCAGCGCAGCAAGGGACGTTCGTTCCAGACAGGGAGAAGGACGAGCTCACAATGGCCCTCGGGAATCCTGAGCACCCTGGACGGTCACGAGGCACGCCAGGCTCCATTCCGTGGAAGGTTGGTTTTCCGGATGCAGGGGGTTACAAAACCCACGAGAGGAGGAAGAAACTGGAGCAAAGCCAACTGCAGGCGCTGCACGAAAGGGTACAAGGGCTAGAGAAACGAGAAGCAGATTGCAGCAAACGACCTGCCGAAGCTTCCCCCGAAGCTACCCCGCCATCTTAGCGGAGAAACAGTGTGGCTTCCACCGAGCTGCTTCAGCCGGAGCATGTCTTGACGGCTCCTGCTAGCTACCCCGTGGATTTTATCACGGAGGCTCAAAATTGCCACCTTATGACGCAATGGCAGAACTTAAAAGTCAAGGCGGTTGTCGGCCAAGTTCGACCTTCTGAACCCGGCGCAACTTTTCACTGTCGTCTGATTCCAGAAGGATATGCTAGGGTGACGGTGGACGAAATAACAAAGGGATTTGAGGACCTCCAGCTTGACCACCCTACCGGTGAAGGGGAGACTCGGCTGGGTTCTGCTCTGAAGACTCCATGCCTATGGCGGAAGGAGTTCATCAAGCTTCTGAACTGGATGCCTCCTCCTCCTCCTCCGGCAAGTCAGGGCACTCCGCCTCCTCCACCGCCTCCTCCTCCGGCGAGTGACGATCAGGGCACTCGGCCTCCTTCTCCGACGCGTGGCAGCACTCCACCTCCTTCTCCGCCTGCGCCGGCGCGCCCGAGCAGCCAGCAGCCTCCTCCTTTTCCAACGCGTGGCGGCACTCTGCCTCCTTCTCTGCCTGCGCCGGCGTGCCCGAGCAGCCAACAACCTCCTCCTTCTCCGCCTCGCCAGCAAGGGCGGAAGAGACCCGCCGCCGCCCCGGCTGCTCCGGCGCGTCGTAGTCCTTCTCCTCCGCCTTGTAAGCAAGCACAAAAGAAGACAAGCGCCGCAGCCGCTCCGTCTGCTCTGGCATCTAGCAGTACAGCTAGCAGAGGCGGGATGCAATACATATACGGTCCTTCTCTTAATCCTCTAGAGAAGTTACCGTACGAGAGGACCAAGGAGGAAAACGCGAAGATCGTGCAGGCCGAAGTGGACGACTTCTTTGAAGGGTTGAAAGCAAAGAGACATCTACCTCCGGAGGAGAAGGTAGATCCGGTGAAAGCAAAGCGCACTATCAATGCCCTAAGGAAACCACCAAAGTCTCCGCCGAGAACCAACTATGAGCGCATTACTGAACAGACATATCTCGAAGCGGAGCGGTCGAGAAGTACTGTCAGTGATAAAAGGTTAAAAGAACGAGCAGCTGGGAAAAAAATCGCCCAGCTCAGCGAACAAGCAAAGCAATCGTGCCCCCCGCTCAACGTGTCTAGCGGCGACATCGTCGCTAATGCTCCGGGGACGGTGGCGGCTTATGGCAATCTTGCAGAGTACCTGCCTGACGATCAACTTCCTGATTTCTTGGAGGTGGACGAACACAGATACGAGTACGGGAAGCCTCTCGTCAAAGATGAAAAATCTCTAACAACTATGATGCGAAGATTCCATAATTGATACATGAAAACCTGTAGAGAGTCTGGGGGGACGAATGCTTTGTATCTGAATATTAAAGAGGAGCACGACCTCGTTGGAACTGATCTGTTGACTGTTCCATTTGAGGAGTTCTTCGAGATCTTCAATCAAAAGGCCCTCGATAAATTAACGGTCTTTTGCTACTATCTGTAAGTACTAGTTCTGTCATTAAGTCTCTATATATAGCTTGGCTCTTTCATTGCATGTATTTATAATTAATTATCCTCACTATATTATGCAGATTGAAGATCGTCGAGTGCAAAAAACAAGAAATGTATGATATTGGGTTCATTAACACAAATATCATAGATGAAATTCAGGTTACAAAGTACGCCGAAGAGGCCGAGGCCAACTTGCTACAATCGTTGATCAAAAATCAAAACAAAGATTTAATACTCTTTCCTTACAACTTCCAGGGAGTGTTACTGTCGTGTGCATATTCGGTTTCCCTTATCACTCGAGCGAGGTTATAGTAATGTAATTGATGAGTTATGCATGCGTGCGCAGATTCCACTATGTTCTTCTAGAGATTAAGCTTGAGCGGGGAGTAGTAAACGTCTTAGACTCGAGACGAAAAGATCCCGAAACCTATGCGGACATGACTAATTTGCTCAACAAGTAAGTTCAATCGATCATTATCGCACCATATCGGCAACTTTTTGTTCATTTCCTGAGATCTCAAGTAAATAATTATTTTCTTTGTCTTGCAGGGTTTGGTAACAGTTCACCGCAGAAGTTCCGGGACTGCCGAAGGAGCTGCGATATACATACCCGAAAGTAAGTACTACTAGCTAGCTAGTTGCGCGCATCTCCCATTGATTCTATAGTTGTACTTTCATCAACGCCATTTATAATGCTTCATTATCAGTTTGATTGACCTCTATTTCTCGTAAAGTGTTTGTGGCAGGAACAAGGGAATGATTTCTATGGATACTACCTGTGCGAGTTCATCTACAACGCGACTTTGAAAAATAAGCGGGGCTACTCTAAAAGACAATATGAAGTGCGTAAGAAATAATATTCACAATTTCATTTTATTACACCATCATTTCTGTTGAGTTTCATTCATATATGTATTAACCCCCTTCTTCAAATTAGATGTGGCAGATGCGGGATGAACTCCTAGAACAAGATCGCATGAAAGCAATTCAAGAGGAATTGGCAGGATTCTTTCGTGACCACGTCATCAATAAAGCCGGAGAATACCATGTGGAAGTTGATTTCAATTGCTAGGGATTGTAAGAGATCTTACATATTGTATATGTATGTAGCCAGTAGCGTCGAATAGATAATACGAAAACTTGTTGTTCGACCAATCTCTCGGAGAAAGAGAGGTCAATCGATCACTTCTCTCGGTATGCATGACGAATTTCTGTACTTAATGGTTCCCTTGATTTTCTTACTAGCTAACGTGTCGAGGGCCTCTCTATGTACAATATGTAGCGTCGACCAAGCACGGACATAAGAGAGGACACTTCTCTCTATTAATTAGCTAGCTAACACAATATATGAAACACCTAAATTAACCCCCAAAACCACCAACCCCCCTTTAAAAAAAACCCTAGCCACTGAAATGCTGACGCGTGGATGCCTTTTGGTCCCGGTTGGTGCCACCAACCGGGACCAAAGGCCCTCCTGCCTGAGCTCGGCGCACCGGCCACGTAGAGGCACATCTGTCCCGGTTCGTGTTAGAACCGGGACTAAAGGGGGGAGACATTAGTAACGACCATTTAGTCCTGGTTCTAAAGGCCCTTACGAACCGGGACAAATGCCCTGTTTTCTACTAGTGGTAGTGCGCGCGCGCGCCGGCGGGGTGGTCCTTTTCATAGTTTCGCTGAGCGTGTGATGCAATGCAATATAGGAGTAGCAACTATATTTCTGGTTGGGTGTACGTAGGCACTGGATGGACGGATCACGTGAGTCGTGGTCGTCCCTCGGTTTTAATTTCCTCCTTTCTACCCACAAACAAACTGTTGCCTCCCAGAAAGTGCATTCTCAGGCATGTGAGCATGCAGCGCAGAGACCAGCTGCTGCATGCATGCAAGTCCTCGCTAGCTAGAACGTACTATAAGAAAATTGAAACGATCAAGACAAAAGACTAATCGCAGCAACTTTGATCATCTGCATGTAGTTTTGTACGTACATGTAATGCATGTGCATGTACGTAAATATCTGCACATGCAGTCCTCCGTCTGCCAGCTACTCCTAGCTAGCTGGCTGCCCAGTTAATGGCAGTACGTACGTACGTAGAGTCGAGACAGACAGTTTGAAATGATGATTAACTATATATTCGTGCAGATACGCATGGCATGCAGGATCAACCGTCTATACATTATCAACTGATGACAGACATAATGGGCTTGCCATGCACATGCTGACAATTGACATGCATGCAAGCAGCAAGCATCCTGTGGGTGTGCCCACTGCAAAGTCAAGCGAGGCCCTATTGCTGCATGCACTGCATGAGTCCGACCAAACCCCAACCTTTCTTTTTCCATCTCAAAGAGATTACCAGTGGCGCCAAAACATGTACGTACGGCCGGCCTCGGTACGTACGTCACTGTGATCCATCCATGGGTACGTTACGTGGGTGGATCATTGTTTACTTGCCATCTTATATTATTATTAGGTTTGGTACCTGCCGTTTTAGGATTCTAGCTAGCTTGCTCGAGAAACTAGCTAGCCATCTTGTGGTCGACGATGCCCGGGATGCTCTCTGAGTGAGTGGGAGGTCGAGGTCGAGCGAGATCAATTTCGTGGCCAGGAAGAGTTTGTCGTGAGGTTGAAGACGATCGGATCGGTGGTGGAGGTCGATCCGTCCATCATCTAGCTACTCAAGCTAGAGCGGCGCCAAAGCATCCATGTCCACTTGACCTGGCCGCCGGTTGGCAGCTAGCCTCCCGTGACCCCTCCCTGCCCCTCCATGCACCATCAGATCATATGATCCATCCCTCCCGTGACCCTCCACCCCCAGCTCCACTCTGTCTGTCTGGCTGTATACTTCTTTAATTTTCTTTAATTTTCCAGCTTGCTTGCTTGCCTGTCTCCTTTTCTACGTAGTATATTCATCCTCTCCTACCAGTAAGTTTCCTATACAAGCTACGTATGCTCCCTCTCCAGTCTCCACATGCATGGCCAGCTAGAGATTGCTAGCTCATCCTTATTTTGCATACAATTGTGATAGGGAAATTACTACTGTAATATCTAAGGCACAAAAAGACTTGGCAGTTTGATTACTTCAGAACAAAATAGTGTTCCGATTAATTAGCGGAAAACTGGATGAAAACAACCACAAGCCACTGACAAAGGTACACTGGAAAGATAAACGACACACACTGCTGAGAAGAAATCATCGTCGACGTTTCACGTTGGTGTCATTGCCGACATCACTTTTTTTCTCTGTAAGAAACCCCCACTTCGCCACAAACGACCACTGAAAAGCTTACACCACATAGGCTGTGCTCCAATGTCTGATGATTCGTTTTGCAACCTTGCGATTACGCCTGTACATGACCCGGGTGTGATCAACCTCGCTATAAGTAGAGTGGTTAAGGTCACGAGAAAAATCAACCAATGTCACGAGGACGATGAAGGTTGTAGAACCAAAGAGATTGGTTAGGTTCACGATACAGAGCAACATGCGACTGAAGCAACGCCATCTTCGATGTTTATGTTCTCCACCATAGTTTTACCGTCGTGGGTCGGCATACTCGAGTCACATGGAGCCGACCTGCCCCCATCCTGTCGATTCTTAAACCAAAGTAGGGTTATGATTTAGGTCAAGCTAGCATACTAAAGAGAACAACTCAAACAACAATGGTAGCATTACGGACGAGGAGTCGGTTCGAGGTCATTGAAGCAAAAGAAGAGTCTGGAAAAAAGAGAAAAAAAGTTTAAGGAGGCTGAGCAGGAGGTCGGCTGTTAGGGTCCCAACTGTTGATTCACTTCTTTCGGCGATGAATTCAGATTACAAGCTTGATACAGGACTAACGGCTACGGGTTCAGGGAACAAATTGTTAGGGGGAGAGAGGAGGAAGAAAGATAGGGGATGCGAGGGTCGGTTCGGTTCGAGGCCAACGCCGTGATCCAATGCCCGATGATTCGTTTGCTGCTTCTCCTCCACGAAGAAAGGGCACATCTATATCTCGCTTCTAGCGAGTCCCAGGAATGACTCGCTAAAGTGAGGTGCTAGATGGGCCGACCCAGGCACATGGAGGCCAGAACCTCATTTGTTTTGATGTTTTCACGCTTTTTTACTTTCATTTATACCTTCAAATATTCTAAATAAATATATTACAAAAAATACTCTACATATTTTTTAAAAATTGTTAACCAAACATTTTAAAATGTTGAATGTGTATATAGAAAATGTTTCTCATGTACACGGAAAATGTATACAAAAAATACAAATTTTGTGAAAAAAGTTAATAATGTATTTTAAAAAGTTAAATCCTTGCATTTGAAGAAAGTTTTTAGGAATTATTTGATAAAAGTTAAATTTGCATAGAAAAATGTTGACAATGTATTCAAAAAGTATTAACTTGTATTTGGAAAATTTTAATCAAGCTTTTGAAAAAAAGTTAAATGTGTATAAAACAATATTGACCATCTATTAAAAATTTAGAACTGCTATTTATAAAATCTTGCTCAAGCGTTTAAAAAAATGTAAAATGTGTATAGAATAACTATTGATCATGTACTAGAAAATGTAGATCTCATGTTTTAAAAATGATACTCAAGCATTTTTTAAATCTGTATAGAAATATGTTGACCATGCATTCAAATAATGTAGAAATAGTATTTGAAAAATATTACTCAAGCATTTCAAAATTATTAAATTTGTGTGGAAAAAATGTTGACCATGTATTTAAAAATGTTAATCTTGTACTTATTTGAAAAGTTTAAATGCATATTGAAAAAATGTTGACCAGAATTCAATAAATATTAAATTCTATCTAAGAAATATCAGACGTGTACTAAAAAATGTATTAGATATATACCGACAATGTATATAGGAAAAAAATGAAAACCCGAGAGAAAAGAAAAGAAAATCATAGAAAAACGAGAAAAAACAAAACCTAAGAAATATGCAGAGAAAAGAAAGAAAATAAAAAGCTAGTGAAAAGCAAAATAGAAACAAAGAAAATAAAAGACCCGTCTAAAAATGGAGAAAAGAAACGAATAAAAACTGATGAAAGAAAAAAGAAAAACTAAAACAATAAAACCGCAGAAAACCAGCGGAAAGCTGACCCTAATAACCATGTGGTGAACTACTAATTACTAGTAGACTGCCCGTGCGTTGCCACGGGCCAACAAATGAATTTATAAACAATACTCATTTTACTCCCGTGAACAAGCACATTGCACGCAATGTTCAACCACAACACAAACACAAGTATCTTCCTCTCTATTCCAACATAAATTACCCTCTCAATCTATTGCCCCTTCTCAACATGTGGCTTCTATGTCGGTGTTTTGTTGTCTCACTCTACTACATGCGTAACGTGGAACACCACCAACAAATGATGAGATATAATGCACCTCACCTTAGTACAAATAATAAGAAAAGGGGGCATATGGACATGGAAACATTCTCCCCACCACATGTTCATTCACAAACTAACTACGAATAATGCTCTATTTTCCCTGGGTTCTCCTTCCATCTCCACCTAAGATGTGTCTCCATCACTTTACCTAATAGGGTGACGATGGAGCATCAATATACAACAATCACACAACAAAGTCGCATCGTTGTCATTCCATATCTTCTTCCACAAGCCCTTCCACTTAAACTCTTTTGGCCATTGTTGCTCCGTCGTCACCCTATTCTAAATCTGCCTATGTTACCATCCTGGTCCAAATACACCCAATTTTTTCTCCAAGTCTATCAATTTTTTCTTATCAAGTTTGTAGTTTCGACCTCAGAATTTTCATTGTTTGGAATGAGGAGGGTTTTCAGAGTTCACCTCTTAAAGAGAACACAAAACATATTGATACAGATTCATGATGAACAAGACTCAATGTTATTTATAACAATGAATACCAACACAAGGTAAGTTATTCAATGGAGTAGCTACATTGCTGTCTTTGTCAAAAAAAAAAAGTTCTAAGAGCATCTCAAAAGCGGACTACTGATGTTTCAAACTCCAAAAAACAAGAACTTCTTCCTACAATGTTGAAGCAATCACTAAACCCTGCAATATGAGCATCGAAACATATGTAAAACATGCCTCCTTTCATATTTGTTGTCAGAAAGAAAGCAAGTGACTGATTACTGTTTTTATTGAACCTTCCAACTCCTGACCACAAGAACTTCCTACAATGTTGAAGCAGTTGCTAATTGTTGAAATATGGGCACCAAAACATAAACAAAGGACAAATAAAAATGTAGAGTAAAGGAAAAGTATATACATTGCACATGTGTGCCATCTAATGATTTGGTACATGGATTGAGAGACCATTCGGCAAAACTGGAAGCAAGATGAGTATCCCGTCTGAACTATGATGGGAAATTGATTTTGTGGCAGTAGCATATGCGCACCAATGGTTCCTTGCATCCAAATGCACCCAGAAATAATTATAGGAAATTAGCATGAATATATCAGGACCAAATTTATGTACATATAGTTATAGTGCTGCCACAAGCAAGGTCCATCTACGTACAGTAGTCCATTATGATTCTCCCCAACCTTGAAATTTGATACCAAAAAAACCCAGCGAGGTGACACCAAAAAAGACCTGGAACAGAGACTACCAACTGCTCCATTAGGAGTAAAGATAATGCATGTTAAATTTCACACGTAGAGACAATATAACACAGACACAATTGCTTAATAATTGAAGTCCACTTCACTTGCAATGTAAATTGATAACAAAAAGATAATGATGCAAAATTAACCATATCTTGCTGTAGATAAGAATTAACATGTTGTACGATGTGACGATATTTTGATGGGTCTATGTCTTTTTCCCTGCCTTCTTTTATCTGGCCAGATACACATGCTAATAATATGTATCTTTTCACCCACCCTGCCTCGTAGATGGTCATGGTAGTGAGAAAACAGGCAATATATGTAAACATTTATCACCTATAATTCTATGTTTAGAATATATTTATGTTATGCGATATTATATATTGTTTATATTATTAATAAGCCAAGTTTGTTAAATATAAAAGGCAATATGACAAAGTAAGAGTCGATAATAACATTAAAAAAAACCTTGTGCGCTAACATTTAAATTGGCACCTTTTTTGTTTTTTATGAGATATCATCCGTCCATTATGTTGTAAAGCACTCGATGACTATTCGGCCCCTTTCAGCGAAGTCGGTTCAAAAATGGGTTCTTTTTGAACATCTCCAGAAACAATATCTATCTCTCCTATATTTTGAAAAAATGCACCTTTTGTATTATCATGTATAACATACATACAAAGAACGATTAGCTATATGCACATCTTCTCGTGGTGTTTCGGTCCGGTCTATCATCGTTACATCAGTGCAGATGTCAGAACTCATTTTGTACTGCATCATATAACAAAAAATGAAAGATTTAAAATAGATATATGATAGTTTATACTACAATCATATAAACATAAATAATGTATACTATATGATAAAAATAAAAGAACTAACACAGCTGTTTCAATAATTTGTAAAAAAGAAAAAGGCCTTTTTTTCCTTTTCACCTAACCTTTTTTTTGAAAGGTTTTCACCTAACCTTATCACTACAGCCAGTCTGCTCCTCTCCCTCTACTCATCTCCCCGCCGCGTCGCCCCCGGCCTCCGCCCTCACCCCCACAGCCACCACAAATCGACGACCTCGTTTCCCATGCGCCCCTTCTCATCCCCTTCCCCGGTTCATCGGAGAGGAAAATTGGCAGGTCGAGCGACCAGATCCGCCCACATCTGGCCCCGTTGCAACTGGCGACGACCGCGGTGTTGGCGGGCGGCGCCAACACGCCGCTCTCGGCCGTGGAGCTGCTCCCGCCGGGCCACCCGAGCCCGTCCGTCGCCTGCTCGCGTCCCGCAGTGTCTTCTCCGAACACACAGCCGACGGCGGTACGTGCTTCTGCTGGCGTGGCCACGGCTCCACGAGGCCGTGCTCGACCCCGCCGGTGCCGAGCCCTTCGCGCGCGCCCACGCCGGCCTCCCTGCCTACGCCTACTATGGCCAGGACCGGGAGGCGAACGAGGTGATGCTCAGGGCCGTGACCGGCGTGTCGGAGCCGTTCATGGAGGTGCCGCTGGACGGGTACTTCCCCGGTGGAGGGATTGAGGGCGTGGCCATGCTCGTCGACGTCGGTGGCAGCTCCGGCGCCTTCCTCGCGATGATCATGAGCAGGGTGCCCACCATCCGCCAGGGACTCAACTTCGACCTGCCAGACGTCGTCGCCGCCGCGCGCTCCCATCTCTGGTGAGACCATCGATCCCCCAATCCTCTGGCCTTCCTGCCCGTTGTTGTTGCCATTGTCCTCTCCCCTGCCGTCTTCTCCTCATGACAGAGCTTTACCCGTCTGAATTTTTAGTGAAGAAGGTGCAGGCATGTAGCCACGGGAGCAAGGGACGGCTTGATCTAAATGGCAAGCTGAAGTGCAGCATTCGTGTACTGACTGTAATACTCTAGGTACTAAAGTGCAGTGGTCATGTGATGTTAGTAATCTTGTACGTACTATACGGTGGGTACTTAACTGCAGTCGTCGTCACCGACAGTAATCTAGTAAGTTGAAGCAGTGATTGAAAGTTGAAGCAGACTAACTAACAAACAAATTGGCAGAACATAGCACCACAATTGACCGTGACAATGCCACGACCAATCGTTACCACCACCACACACAGAAAATCTAAAGAAACATATGTTGTTTTTGGTATCAACATATGCAGGAGACGAGTTTGATAATGAGGTTTCAGAGCATACTTGGGGTAAACTATGCATAATGCATTCTTGCTGATACTGGCTTCAGAAAAATTAACCAGTTAAGAGTTCACATGCTAATACTGAAGATATTGTGCCATCCCTGTCCCTACCTAACATGGTAAAAATGAAAGGATAGGCATAATTTTTGCTATATTTTTTGTTAGTTGGTTTTGTAGCACACTTATGGTAAATGCATATGCATTCCTTAGCATCTTTGCTTCAGAATGTTTAACCTGTTCAGAGTTCACGGTGTCAACATCAACAGTAGATGAGTTACAGAAAAAAGATGAGTTTGATAATGAGTTTTTTTAGGGCCGATAATGTGGTTCACATGCTAATATTGAAGATATTGTGTATACTGCAGTTTTATCATAGCTTCTCGCCTGTGTTTTGTTACTCAAGAAACCACAATGAAGAAATCTAAGTCATACATGGTATTTCTCTGTAAAATTGAACTGCTGCTGCATGAGCCAGAAGCTGATTATGAGCTGAAATCTACCATTTGTGTTGAGGCTTGAGACACACTCATATTGTTAATTGCTTGCTGTCGGTGTCAAAACCGGCGGATCTCGGGTAGGGGGTCCCGAACTGTGCGTCTAGGTGGATGATAACAGGAGACAAGGGACACGATGTTTTACCCAGGTTCGGGCCCTCTTGATGGAGGTAAAACCCTACGTCTTGCTTGATTGATATTAATAATGTGGGTATTACAAGAGTAGATCTACCACGAGATCAAGGAGGCTAAACCCTAGAAGCTAGCCTATGGTATGATTGTTGTTCGTCCTACGGACTAAAGCCATCCGGTTTATATAGACACTGGAGAGGGCTAGGGTTACATAGAGTCGGTTATAATGGTAGGAGATCTACATATTCGTATCGCCAAGCTTGCCTTCCACGCCAAGGAAAGTCCCATCCGGACACGGGACGAAGTCTTCAATCTTGTATCTTCATAGTCTTGGAGTCCGGCCGATGATGATAGTTTGGCTATCCGGACACCCCCTAGTCCAGGACTCCCTCAGTAGCCCCTGAACCAGGCTTCAATGACGATGAGTCCGACGCGCATGTTGCCTTCGGCATTGCAAGGCGGGTTCCTTCTCCGAATAATTTATAGAAGATTGTGAACACCAGGATAGTGTCCGGCTCTGCAAAATAAATTCCACATACCATCGTAGAGAGAATAATATTTACACAAGTTCAATCTGCTGACGTATTTGGTGGCGTGACGTCACACCACTACCAAGCCTTTACTCGAATCGTTTTTATTGTACCACCTCAGCGTGTTTAGCGAAGCGGTTTCCTTGGCACGTCTTGTCGAAGCAGAGATCGTGTTCCCTTTATTCTGGGATTCCCATCAATACGGACGTGGGTAACCCAACCGCGCCATTGATTGCGGCGCTTGGGAGATAAGCGAGTTTTATCAGGCCGGTGGGGACGCATGTTTCCGTCCGCCCATATAAGGGGATAAAGATCCAACCCTTTTACCTGCACCTTCTTCCTCCTTGGCTTATCCATCTCTGCGAACTCGAGCTCCAGCGCCCAAGTCCGCACATCTCACCTCAACCTTCTCCAACTATGTCCGGAGCGGGAGGCAAGTGGATGGCCTCCTCCGTTACGGAGGGGCACATCCAGAAGCTGCGCAGCGCCGGATATCTGTCTAGCGACATCGCGCACCGGCTCCCCGACGAGGGAGAGCTCATCCCCACCACCAGGCTCCATGAGAGGGTAGTATTTCTTCCCCATTTCCTCCGCGGACTGGGCTTCCCACTCCATCCCTTTGTCCGGGGGCTCATGTTCTACTACGGCCTGGATTTCCATGATCTGGCCCCAAATTTTATCCTCAATATCTCGGCGTTTATCGTCGTGTGTGAGGCCTTCCTCTGCATTCAGCCCCACTTTGGCTTGTGGCTCAAGACCTTCAGTATCAAGCCGAAGGTGGTAAAGGGCAGCCAAGCGGAGTGCGGAGGCGCCATGGTGGGCAAGATGCCCAACGTTACTTGGCTTGAGGGCACTTTCGTGGAAACCATTAAGGGGTGGCAATCGGGGTGGTTCTACATCACCGAGCCGCGTGACCCTGAATGGGCAGCGGCCCCCGAATTTAGATCTGGCATCCCCATATGGCTCACCTCCTGGAAAGGGAGCGGCCGGACATGGGGTGATTCGGAGGAGCTGACTGGACTCCAAGCCTGCATCAAAAAGCTAGTGAACAAGAAGCTCAAGCTTGTCAACGTAGTCCAGGTCATGCTTATCCGCCGGATTCTCCCGTGCCAACGACGAGGCTTCAGTATGTGGGAGTTCGATTCAGCGCAGCACCAGACTTTGAGCGGGCTCTTCGACACTACGTATGAAGATGTCTGGAGGGTGCTATTTAAAGGTGCCGAGGCCCCCGCATCCGCTACCGAAGATCGCGGATTCAGCTCGCAGCGTCCGGCTAGCGAGATAAGCAATTTTGCCCTTTACGGGACACTTCTTTTCCATAGTTTGACTCTATGCGGGATCTATACTCCCTCTCCTTTGACATGACTGGCTGAAGAAGGCTGAACAGACTACCTATCCGGCCCCATTGCCAGAGGACCCCGCGGACGCCCGCTTAACGGGGCTGCTGGCTCCGGCACCCCACGTGGTGCCGGAGAAGAAGGCCAAGAAGAAGGCCACGGGCACTCGGAAGAGTTCCCGTTTTCAGGTGTCATCGGACGATGACTCCGAGGCAGACTCCTCCCACAAAGGCGAGGAGGAGGAGAAGAAGGCCTCTCCCCCAGCGGGGGGAGGGAAGAAAAGGAAGGCTTCCCCAACGAGGGAGGCCGAAGGGTCCAAGAAGGGAAAGACTCTTCCCTCGGACTGCTCCGCCAACGCTAGTGATGACGACGAGGATTGGCCTCCAAGGGCCAAGCCCCTGGCGAGATCGTAAGTATCCGGACTCCCGAATAACTTCATGGTTTTTCTTTTTGCCACATAGTGTCTTTCTAATGCCGCATACAACCCTGCAGTCCTCCCAAGGATGATTTCCCCGCTTCGTCGAGCGGGTCCTTGGGTGCGTCGAATATGGATTCCCTTCCGACCGCCTACACCCCCCGTGATACGGATGATGCCGAGGTGGGATCCCAGGAAGGGACCCACCAGGAGGAGGGGGCCCCGGAGGTGCCGCAGGGAAACCTCCCGGACTTTGCGCCGGACTCTGCACCGGAACCTGAAGTGGCTCCGGAGTCCGACAGGCGGCCCCTTCGTAAGAAGGGCAAGACTGCGACGCCAGCGGCCTCCGTCCAACCGGAGGCACCGGATAGCTTGCTGGAGGCGCTCAACGGCGCCTCCATCGAAGAGGAACACCACACCTTCATGAGTGCGGTGATTCAGAAGGTTCAGCTCGCCAAGAGCGGGCTGACCGAAGCCTGCAGCAGCCTTCTAACAGGATTTGAGGTAAGAATTTGATATATGTAGAATAGTACCGCATAGACAGTAGCCCCTGATGCTCGGTTCGGTATTCGGAAAGAAAAGCCGGACTGAGGATCTAAAAAGATATACGCAGGAGTCATGAAATATGTCAATATGGGGTTGCAGGCTGTGCTGCTGACCTCTGCCGCACTGACTGCGGAGGTCAATACTTTGAAGCAAAGCCTCGAGCGGTCCGAGAACGAGCTCGGCCATGCCAAGAAGCAGCTCGAGGACAAGGAAGGTGAATACCACCGTATTAAGATTGTACCTTACAGAAAAGGATTTGGTTGCAAGAAAATTGACAAAGATAACATGGGTATTGCAGGTGCCACGATCGAGGTGGCGACCCTGAAGGAGGCGGTGTCCGAGGCCGAATGTAATGCGGCCGCGGAGCGGACCGAGCGAGAGAAGCAGGAGGCGCGGGTGGCGGAGGTACAGCAAGAGCTCCAGGATCTCGTGGAAAAACATGAGAGCCTGGAGCGTGACTCGAAGACTCGAGAGTCCGAGCTTGCATCGGCTCTTGAGAGTGCCAAAGCCGCTAAGGCCGAATCCTACAAGGCCCTCCAAGAAATCGAGGCGTTGAAGAAAATAGCAGCGGGTAAGGCATTTTTCATGCAAAGTAAGCATGTGAGTGTGAATTACCTATCACTTACCCGAATTCGGAGCTCTCCAGGAGCGTTCGCAGATCTTCCTCGCAGCATGTCCGATGCTGCCGCTTTCTACCGGGCCGAGGAGGGGAGCTCGACGGAGAAGGTCTTCTGGTCTTAGTATGCTAAGGCCGGACATCCGGTGCCCCTTAGCGACCAGCTGAAGCAGCTGGTCGAGCTCCACAAGGTGGCCGAACAGGCCATGAGGGGCCTCATAGTTTGGCTGTGGCCTAAGGAGGCCGTGCCTGGGAGCTACTTCGGCCTGGTGCGGCGGCTGGTGGATGCGTGTCCATGGGTTGAAGTCATCAAGCACTCCGCCTGTATTGAAGGTGCCCGTCGGGCCCTTGCCCGTGCAAAGGTGCACTGGGGCAAGATGGATGCTGAGAAGCTTGTGACGGACGCGCCACCGCTGGGCAAGGAGTATTGTACTCCCGAGATGTATTATAAGACTGTTCTGAAGGGTGCCCGCACTATTGCGGGTGAGTGCTACAAAGATGTAATATTTGAGTAGACTCGCATTTTGTTATCCTGTGTGCTGAAAACTTTGTTCATATGCGCAAAGCAACGCTTGTTAATTTAAAATATTACCTTCTGTGCGGCCGTTTATCAAATCTGAGAGATGGCAAGTCGTCGGCTTCGGCCCCCATGCCACGAGTGCTGGGGTGTTCGGGATAAATTTGAGCACTCTTGTTCCCATTTTTGGGTCCATCTAAGGAGGCGCTCAACACAACGGACAAGGCAACCAGACTTATAATGCTTGAACACTCTCACTTAGCCATAGAATTCTATAATTTTAAATTTCGACGAAGCCCCTAGTGTTCAGAAGGCCGAATTTGGGGCGCTATCCACGCCTGGGCCGGACAAAGCCAGTTCCTCGCTCTAAGCGGCATAAGTCTTTAGGGACTCAAAAAAACATCTCGAACAGCGACCGGCTCTCGCCTCATCATGACGGTCAGTTTTAGCTTTCTCCACTGAGGCGCTCGCCCAGCTCAACTGGGGCGCAATCGCAGTGGTTCTCCCAGTGCTACCTTAGCTGATACAACGGAACATAAGGTACCAAAACATGGGAGCCGGGCAAACCCAACTATTGACCCAAGACATGATTCGGAGCCGATGCATATAATGCTATAAGTTCGGGGTGCCGCACTTGTGAGAGTGTTCGGACTTATCGCACCATGATGCGGGAAACATAAGCCCCTGGTGTATTTAGCCGTACCAAAGTGTACGGATGCAACATGTCATAAATGAACATATGTATAAGAAAGGAATGCAATTGTAAGAAAAAAGGTGCATTGTTTATTCAAGAAATACTGCTGTGAATGCAGAACGATACAAATGGTGCGATAAGCAAGGGATGGGACTATTAAACATGTCCCCCTCCAGGGGTAGGCTGCGGAATGGTGTATAAAACATATTTAATGCTCATAATGGAGACCACCTGGATATTCGTCATAGCCTTTCTCCTTCCCTGGCTGTTGCATCGTGAGTTCGGCAGGTCTACTGCCGGACAGGGCCTCTGATGAACGGGGTCCTGTGGGTAAAAAAAAGAAAAGAAAAAAGAACGACACACTTGAGAGCCCCTGGTGTGGTTAAGCCGCACTCTGGGCGTATCGTGGTCGTGCCCCTCCCCCTATGCCCATGGTATCTTCAGAGCGTAATGATGTACGCGAAGGACCCGTCTTGAAATTTTGTAGGGGGTGGGGTTGGGGCCGCATTGCTACGCGTGCTCGGAACGTGCCAGGTGGTCTTGTTGTAGGTTACTCCGGGCGCGTTTAGCCGTGTCCGGTCGCTTAACGGTCGGACTCGAGAATTGCCTTAAGAGGCTGCACTGTACTTCTGCCGTGAGAGCCACTGTATGTTCCTCCGTTCGGAGAGAGCGTTCAGTGTTTCCGTTGACTGTGATGACTCCTCGAGGGCCTGGCATCTTGAGCTTAAGGTATGCGTAGTGCAGTACCGCGTTGAACTTTGCAAACGCGATGCGTCCGAGCAGAGCATGATAGCCGCTGCGGAACGGAACTATGTCGAAGATTAACTCTTCGCTTCGGAAGTTATCCGGGGATCCGAATACCACTTCCAGTGTAACTGAGCCTGTACAATTGGCCTCTACACCTGGTATGATGCCTTTAAAGGTCGTCTTTGTAGGTTTAATCCTTGAGGGGTCTATGCCCATTTTGCGCACTGTATCCTGATAAAGCAGGTTCAGGCTGTTGCCGCCGTCCATCAGGACTCTGGTGAGGTGGAATCCATCAACGATTGGGCTTAAAACCAATGCGGCAAATCCGCCATGGCGGATGCTGGTGGGGTGGTCCCTTTGGTCAAAAGTGATTGGGCAGGAGGACCATGGATTGAACTTCGGGGCGGCTGGCTCCATCGCGTATACATCCCTGAGTGCACGCTTCCGCTCCCCTTTGGGTATGTGGGTTGCGTATATCATGTTCACCGTACACACTTGTGGGGGGAAACCCTTCTGTCCTCTATTGTTCGGCGGTCGGGTCTCTTCCTCGTCGTCGCTATGCAGCCCCTCGTCATTGTTTTCGGCAATTAACTTTCCTGCCTGCTTGAATACCCAACAGTCCCTGTTGGTGTGGTTAGCTGGCTTTTCGGGGCTGCCGTGTATCTGGCACGAGTGGTCGAGTATTCGGTCCAAATTGGACAGACCCGGAGTAGTTCTTTTGAATGGCTTTTTCCGTTGACCGGGTTTAGATCCTCTGAATCCGGCATTGACTGCCGTATCCTCACTATTGTCGCCGTTAATGCGGCGTTTGTTTTTGTTGCGATGCGGCCTGCCATTGCGGTCCTTGATATCCGGACTGCCAGAATTTTTACTGAGGTTGTTGCTGCGTGCTAGCCAGCTATCCTCACCCGCG
The DNA here is from genome assembly GCF_002162155.2 of Triticum dicoccoides. Taxonomy (NCBI): domain Eukaryota; kingdom Viridiplantae; phylum Streptophyta; class Magnoliopsida; order Poales; family Poaceae; genus Triticum; species Triticum dicoccoides. Next base: position 813,394,176 of record NC_041383.1, on the reverse strand, counting down.
CAGAAGCGGGTCATGAGTGATGTGAGGGCTGCCATGGATTTCGGCTTTTCCTGTCCCAGGTGCCGGGCAAGCCACTCGTCGTGGACGTTATGTTTGAAAGCCGCGAGGGCCTCCGCATCCGGACAATCGACGATTTGATTTTTCTTGCTTAAGAACCGTGTCCAGAATTGTCTGGCCGATTCGTCTGGCTGCTGAATTATATGGCTTAGGTCGTCAGCGTCTGGTGGTCGCACGTACGTGCCTTGGAAGTTATCGAGGAATGCGGCTTCCAGGTCTTCCCAGCTCCCAATTGACTCTGCTGGCAAGCTGTTAAGCCAATGCCGGGCTGGTCCTTTAAGCTTGAGTGGGAGATATTTGATGGCGTGGAGATCATCACCGCGGGCCATGTGGATATGAAGGAAATAGTCCTCGATCCAAACCGCGGGGTCTGTTGTGCCATCATAAGATTCAATGTTCATGGGTTTAAACCCTTCGGGGATTTGATGATCCATTACTTCATCTGTGAAGCATAGTGGGTGTGCGGCGCCTCTGTATTGGGCGATATCACGACGGAGTTCAAAAGAGCTTTGTATATTTTGTTCGGCCCGGCCGGACTTACTGTGTCCGGCGCGACGGTTGTCGTTGCGTATCATGGGGCGCCCATGCGATCCATAGATCGATCTTGATTGTATTGCCTTATCCTCCAATATATCTCGCAAGTCCGGAGCATTCCCCTGTGGCCTTGTGCGATGCCGGGGTACGGTTCTGGTGGAGGGCCTAGAGGCCTCTCTGTCGCGGCCACGGGTGTGGTCGGTCAGCCGTATTGTCTGCTGGTGATGCAGGTTCATATGCCTCCTCCTCTAATCGGGGGAGCAGCTTGCATTTAGGGTAGCTTTTGGAGGGGCGGTCGAGCTCATGCTCTTCGGCCGCAAGGACTTCAGTCCATCTGTCGGCTAGCAGATCTTGATCAGCTCTAAGCTGCTGCTGCTTTTTCTTGAGGCTGTTTGCCGTGGCCATAAGCCTGTGTTTAAAACGCTCTTGTTCGACGGGATCCTCAGGCACGGTGAATTCATCGTCGTCGAGGCTTGCCTCGTCTCCGGAGGGAGGCATGTAATCCTCTACTTCTTCGTCTGCTGCTTTCTCATGAGGGCTGGCGTCTCTGTCCTCCTGCGCTGAATCTTGCTGGAGGGGGTTGTCTTCGGCATTGTCTGGGTGTTACTATCTCCGGTGCCGGAATCTCCATTCTTGCTATGGCAGGATTTAGAGCGGCGCCGCTCACGCCGGCGCTTGGGCTGTTTCTTGGAGGGGTCATCCTCTGCTGTTCCTTCGCCATTCCCATCCTTTGGGATATCCACCATGTATATGTCATATGATGAGGTGGCTTTCCAGTGCCCAGTAGGCGCTGGTTCTTGGTCGTCTCCAGCATCGTCGTCCATACCGTCGATGTCTTCGGAGTCGAAGTCTAGCATGTCGGTTAGATCGTCGACAGTGGCTACTAAGTGGGTGGTGGGTGGGCTTTGAATTTCTTCGTCGTCCGCATCCCAACCGTCCTGACCGCAGTCCGGCCAGGGCTCTCCTGATAACGAGAGATACTTTAGCGAACTCAAGATGTCGCCGAAAGGTGAGTGTTGAAAGATGTCCGCAGCGGTGAACTCCATGACCGGCGCCCAATCGGATTCGACTGGAGGGGGCACGGGAGGTTCGGAGTCCGGCGAGGAGTCCGGCACCTCGGAGTCACGAGCTTCATGAGGGACAAGGTCAGTGTTCGGCTCTATCGCCGTGGAGGTTGCAGCCCCCGAGGCGGTGTCTAGCCACCCGTCCTTGATCTGCGCAGCCGGCTCCGAATTGAAGATCGGAGCGGACTCGTGTGCGGCCTCCAGGTTACTGTCCAGCTGCAGAGCTAAGTCATGCCCGTCGTGACAGTGCGGCGCGCTCGGCTGTGGCTCGAATCCATCGAAGATCAAGTCCCCGCGGATGTCAGCCGTGAAGTTCAAACTTCCAAATCTGACTTGACGGCCAGGGGCGTAGCTTTCGATCTGCTCCAGATGGCCAAGCGAACTGGCCCGCAGTGCAAAGCCGCCGAATACGAAGATCTGTCCGGGGAGGAAGGTCTCACCCTGGACTGCGTCGTTGTTGATGATCGAAGAAGCCATCGAGCCTATCGGTGATGACACATAGGAACTCTCAATGAAAGCACCAATGTCGGTGTCAAAACCAGCGGATCTCGGGTAGGGGGTCCCGAACTGTGCGTCTAGGCGGATGGTAACAGGAGACAAGAGACACAATGTTTTACCCAGGTTCGGGCCCTCTTGATGGAGGTAAAACCCTACGTCCTGCTTGATTGATATTGATGATGTGGGTATTACAAGAGTAGATCTACCACGAGATCAAGGAGGCTAAACCCTAGAAGCTAGCCTATGGTATGATTGTTGTTCGTCCTACGGACTAAAGCCATCCGGTTTATATAGACACCAGAGAGGGCTAGGGTTACACAGAGTCGGTTACAATGGTAGGAGATCTACATATTCGTATCGCCAAGCTTGCCTTTCACGCCAAGGAAAGTCCCATCCGGACACGGGACGAAGTCTTCAATCTTGTATCTTCATAGTCTTGGAGTCCGGCCGATGATGATAGTTCGGCTATCCGGACACCCCCTAGTCCAGGACTCCCTCACTTGCCCTAAAAACTGTTTGTCTACTGATTGCCCTCAAAACTTTTTGTCTACTGCTTGCCTACTCAATTTTTTGTACATATGTACATGTGTGTGGTGAACTGGTGGATTCATGCCAGGATTTTGCATTGTGCTTACAAGTCCTTAGAGTCATCTAATGCTAAATAATCTGCTGGACAGACACAATTGATTTATGTGAAATAGTAGATGAGTATAAAATTAATTTAGCTAGAGTGTTGGCATGATCTCATTGTGTTCCATGAATTTTGTTGTTCCATATCTAATAATTATTACACATTTATAGATAAGAAAAATATACACAGATGTTCATACCTAGATCCACTTGCTTTAGTTCTTGACTATCCTTGATGCTCATTCACTTGTTGATGTTCCTTGGTTATCTGTGATGGACGAGGGGGGAGAAGGGATGGCAGAGGAGGTTCATAATATATAGGACGACAAATTACATGGTATGTTCCTGTATGCGGCCCATCTCTTTCCTTTTTCCCTTATACATTCTTGTAGCAAAGTTATGAACATAATCTGTTGACTATTTTACCCCAACGTGAAAAAAATGAAAGATACGAACATGATAGGCTGTCAAATTTTGATTAATGCTTAACTCCAGAAGCACACCTGTCAATAAAGTACAGTAGTAAAGATCTAAAAAATCAGAACTTGCTAAATATTTTATTTAGTGTATTATTTACAATTAGATATTTTATTATCGTTTATACACCAAGATTAGTTAACGCTCAAGGATTATTTATATTGCCTTTGAAGTAAGCTGATAGCAAAACATACCCCTTGCTATTTAAGAAAACTGAAAGAGTAAACAAATTTATATTTGTCCCACGAAGTTGGTTATGATTTATGAATATTTACTGAAATTAGGTATTCACAGGAACAAAGAAGGACACTAATTTAGGTGTTATCTGAGAAAAAGTTCATACCAAATTACCCGATTAGCATTTAGAAATTGTAAATTGACATGAAAACAATACAAATTTAGATGGTATTTTGATTCAAAATATCAGTTTGTGCTCCCAACATTATTTACTCTTCCCCTCGCTCATGCTCCATATCCCCTGATGGCCTGATCCACAACCATTCTCTAAGCCTCTTGTGTGTACATGGGTAAGAAGGTCACATTTATACCATGATGCACCAGTTTGGTCACGATCTGCAATAGAACAAAGCCAAAGACGATAATGAAAATAACATCTTGTAAACAAATTATATGGACCGAGAAGTCCATTGGTAGTACTACTCTAGACAGGAACCAACATTTTTTAAGCTCATATACCATCAATTAGAAAGAATAGAACAAAGACATATAGGTAGATGCAAGGGGTAGCTATACTTACGGAAGACCAACTTGGGAGAAAACCTGACTTGCCCACCAGCTGCCGTTGCCGCCTCCAATAGCTATACTTATACTTACGTAGATGCATGGGGTAGCTATACTCACAAACAAAAGACATGTACGTAGATGCAAGGAAGGTGAGGAGGAAGGATGAAATGTAGGTCAGATGGGGAGTACCTGTACAGATCGAAGCACCGCCGCCGTCGCTTGCTGGTTCTCCCGAGCCGTGTCCGGTCCAAAATTCTAGCCGCCGCGGCCGCCTCCAATTTGTTCGTTAGGGAGAGGGTTCGGGGCCGATGCCATGGTCGCCGTCTTGGGTGTTGGTGGCTGCTACACCACCGTTCGTGGCTTTTGTGCTTGCGAGGTTGAAGGCATGGATGCTTCATTTTAGATATGGAATCATTGATGATTGATTTTGTATATGGACTGATTGATGCTCGCCGTCTTTAATTATTTTTAATTGATAACTGAATAGATTGATCCTTGCCACGGTATGAATAGATATCTTAGGAAAGTTGTAATTGTGAAAGGAAAGAGTGGATAGTGATCGATTGTAGTACGCGAGGGACCCATGATCTCTATAGATAATATTTCATAACAAATTAAATAGGTACATAATGCTTTAATAATGAGATTTTTTTCTATGGTGTATAATGCGTCTTTAAAATCTTTTATTTGTTTCCTTAAAATCTATATTTGTTTCCTAAAGAAATTTGCAATAATGGGAGGTATCGGTTGATTTGGGTAAGTTAGTAAAGTTAGATCCGTGATTGCGTGTATGTTTAGAAAGTGCTGATTTGCAAGGAAAGAGCCGAGGAGTAAATAAACCGGTGAATAAACCCAGCGTTGATGGGGAGGTGGGAAGAGGGACAAAAAAAACCAAACAAAGGTGGGAGGGTAGACGAAATAAAACCAGTAAAAATAACCGACGGACTATTCACCAACTGCTTCATTAGAAGTAGAGAAACACAAACTGGATGGTGGCCGAGTGGCTAGCAGTGCAATGTTGCAGGTAGGAGATCGCTGGAACTATTCCCCCGTGCTATCCTGTTTCTCTATATTTCTTATATCGCGAAATGGCCTGGCCCGCAACTGTAGATGAAGACTGAAGGAAGAAGACTCGCTGTAAGTGAGATATAGTCTTTGCGAGGAGGAAAGCTAGTCGACAGTAGTTGCTGGCGTGAAGCCATGCCCGACCCATGTACGATTCGGTGGCAAGCCCACGTATGAAAAAGGTCCCTAACATCGGCTCAACTCCTATTTGACAACCTCAGAGCTGGTTATAGGAAACATGCGCACACCCTTTCTGTCCAAGGCTCGAACTGTGAACCTCCTAGTTAATTTCCGACAACGGTAACCATAAGTAAATATCATGTGGAAGAAGAAAGGTAGTCGACATCAGTTGCCGGGTGTGCAGCGCCCCGTGCCATGTATGACGATTCCATTGTCAAGCCCACATACGAGTGCATGTATGAAAGGTCCCTAATATCATGTCAGCTCTATAGGATCATCCAAAGCAATATGGCGATGAACACACATGTCATGAGACGAAATGGTGTAAGTGGCATGGCAATATATCTCGGAATGGCTATGAAAATGCCATGATAGGTAGATATGGTGGCTGTTTTCAGGAAAATATAAGGATGCTTATGTGTGATAGAGCGTATCATATCATGGTGTTTGGATGTACCAACGAAGTTTGCACCAACTCTCGAGGTGAGAAAGGGCAATGCATGGTACCGGAAAGGCTAAGAAAGGTGAGAGTGCGTATAATCCATGGACTCACATTAGTCATAAAAACTCATATTCTTATTGTGAAAGTTTTATTAGCCCTCAAAGCAAAGTACTACTCGCACTCATATTCTTATTTTGCATACAATTGTGATAGGGAAATCACTACTGTAATATCTAAGGCACCAAAAGACTTGGCAGTTTGATTACTTCAGAATAAAATAGTGTTCCGATTAATTAGCGGAAAACTGGATGAAAACAATCACAAGCCACTGACAAGGTACACTGGAAAGATAAACGACACACACCGCTGAGAAGAAAACATCGTCGAGGTTTCACGTTGGTGTCATTGCCGACATCACTTTTTTTTTTCTCTGTAAGAAACCCCCACTTCGCCACAAACGACCACTGAAAAGCTTACACCACATAGGTCGTGATCCAATGTCTGATGATTCCTTTTGCAACCTTGTGATTACGCCTGTACATGACCCGGGTGTGATCTGTTGGATAAGTGAGCAACTAACTTTACTAAGGGCCAAAGGCCAATAGATATACAGGTGTGGCAAAGTGCAGAAAAGCCCCTTATACAATGGGGATGTACACAATGAAGTATACACATCTAACACCCCCCTCAAACTCATGGTGGAGCAACAACATTGAGTTTGGAGGAAAAAGCCATGCTGCGCTCGAGTCTGTGCCTTCGTGAAGAAGTCAGCCAACTGTAACTCAGAGGGCACATAGTGAAGAGCGAGAGTCTGATCCTGCACAGCAGCACGCACAAAGTGGGCATCCACACCGATGTGCTTGGTGAGCTCATGCTTCACCGGGTCACGCGCAATACTGATAGCACCGGTACTGTCAGACATGAGAGGAGTTGAAGAAGTAGCAGACACACCAAAATCCTCAAGTAACCACCGTAACCAGATCACCTCAGCCGTCAACATAGCCATGGCTCGCAACTCAGCCTCTGTACTCGAGCGAGAAGCTGCAGTCTGCTTCTTTGTCTTCCAGGCAATAAGAGAGCCACCAAGAAAGACACAGTAAGCAGACAGCGAGCGTCGATCAGAGGGATCACTAGCCCAGTTAGCATCAGAGTAGGCCTGGAGCTCAAGAGAGCTGGAGCAGGGAAAGAAAAGGTGCTGAGAGATCGTGCCACGAAGATATCGTAGAACACGGAGGAGGTGACTATAGTGGACAGAGGTGGGGGCTGAAACAAACTGACTCAGGATGTGGACATGATAGGAGATGTCAGGACGCGTAACAGCAAGATAGACAACACTGCCAACGAGGTGACGATAGCGAGTGGGATTAGGGAGAGGGTCACCATCATAGGCACGGAGCTGAACGTTGAGCTCCATAGGAGTCACAACAGTGCGCTCATCACCAAGAGCAGCGCGAGCAAGAAGATCCTGAATATATTTTTCTTGGGAGATGTAGAAGCCATCAGGGGTCGAGGAGATCTCAATCCCAAGAAAATAGCGAAGAGGACCAAGATCAGTCATGAGGAACTGATCTCGAAGGCGAGCCTTAACAAAGGCAATGTACTCAGAGTCGTCACCAGTGATGATCATGTCATCAACATAGAGAAGGAGAAGAGTCCGACCACGAGGAGACGTGTGAACAAACAGCGCAGGATCATGATCACTGGGCAAGAAACTAGCGGCGGTCACCATAGATGCGAAGCACTCAAACCAGGCACGAGGGGCCTGCTTGAGACCATATAGGGAGCGTCGAAGTCTACAGACCATACCATCAGGAGCATAATACCTCGGGGGTGGCTGCATATAAACCTCCTCACGCAACTCACCATTGAGAAAAGCATTCTGAACATCAAGTTGAGAGATAGACCACCGACGAACAGAAGCCTCAGCAAGGAGAGTGCAGACAGAGGTCATGTGGGCCACAGGAGCGAATGACTCATCATAATCGCGCCCCTGCTCCTGCTGAAAGCCACGTGCCACAAGACGAGCTTTGTAGCGCTCAAGAGAACCATCAGAGCGAGTCTTAAGCTTTTAGACCCACTTGCAGGTGATGGGACGGACACCAGAAGGGAGGGGAACCAGATCCCATGTGCCAGAGCGCTCAAGGGCAGCAAGCTCCTCGGCCATCGCAAGCTGCCATTCAGGCTGAGTCATGGCAGTGCGATAGGAAGTGGGCTTGGTCAAAACAAAGAGACCGTACCAATCAAGGGAGTAGCAATCAGGCGGAGGGCGAGGCCGAGCACGGAGGTTATGAACCTGAGGAGGTGTGATAGGAGGTGCACCAGAGGTGGAAGGCTCATCAGAGGAGACATCCCCAGTACGAGATCGTCGAGTATAGTGGAGAGGAAACGGTGAGAGAGGGCGACATACTGGAGAGGATGGGGGAGAGCTGGAGGAGGAGGATGGAGAAGACGGGGTCGGTGGTGAATGAGAAGGAATGAGAGGTGCCTGAGGAAGAGGTGACACATGAGGCACATAGCAAGGTGTATCGGGAAGGAGAAGGAAAGAAAGGTCGTCCACAGAGAAACTCGAGGAAGAAGAACGTGGGTATTAAGAACGAGACTTGTCAAAAGTCACATCACGCGAGATGCGCAAGCGATGACCCATAGGATCCCAACATTGATAGCCCTTGTGCTCATCAGTGTAGCCAAGGAAAACACACTTAACCGACTGAGTAGTCAGTTTGGTGTGTTCTCGGGGGGCAAGAAGAACATAGTAGACACATCCAAACATACAAAGAGCTGAGTAGTCAGGAGAGCGACCAGTGAGACACTCCAGAGGAATACCACCCTGCAGAGCAGTCGATGGCTGAATGTTGATGAGATAGGTGGATGCGGAAATAGCCTCAGCCCAAAAATGGGGTGGAAGGGAAGCAGCAATCATCAGTGCACGAGCCGTCTCAAGCAAATGACGATGCTTACGTTCGGCAACGCCATTCTGAGCATGAGCACTAGGACAAGAGAACTGGGCAAGAATACCCTGTTCCGCGAGAAAACCACGCAACAGCTGAGAGATATACTCTCCAGCGGAGTCAGCACGAAAAGTGCGAATGGGCGTGGCAAACTGGGTGTGAACCATGGCAGCAAAACGTTTGTATATAGGAAGAACCTCGCTACGAGATTTGATGAAGTAGAGCCAAGTGTAGCGAGAGAAATCATTAATAAACAAAACATAATAGTGATGACCACCTTTCGAATCAAAAGGAGCAGGACCCCAGACATCAGAATGAACTAAGTCAAAAGGGCGCTGAGATACAGACTCACTCGTAGGATAAGGTAACTGAGTCTGTTTGCTAAGTCTGCAACCATTACAATGTAAGTAGACATCTCCAGATACAGACCCTAAGAGGCCGTGACGAACTAAAGAAGACAAGCGAGAGCCACAGATGTGACCAAGGTGATGATGCCACTGCTGGAAGGACGCAGACGAAGAGGCAGCAAGAGCAAGAGAGCTGGCAGAAGTGGTGGCAGCGGAAGGAACACAAAGCCAGTCAACCTCCGAAAGGCCCTCTGACTCACGGTGCCGGGGCCAGCACCAACCAAACCCTTGGTGTGATGATCCTGAATGGAGCAAGAGTCGGTATCAAGAATGACATGACAACCAGAATCAGTAAGTTGGGAAGCGGAAAAAAGATTCATGGTAAGGCGAGGAACATGAGAAACACTCGGAACAGAGAAAGATGGAGTTGAAAGAATACCACGACTAGCCATAGGAAGAGATGTGCCATCGGTAGTAAGAACATTAACAGGCGAATCAAGAGGGTGGAGAGAGGACAACGCAGAAGAATCAGAAGACATATGAAAGGAGGCTCTAGAATCCAAAACCCACGAAGATGTACTTGACTGTGTAGATGCTGGTGGTGGTGAGGAAGAGGATGCAGTCACAACAGCAACAGTCGATGAGGAGCCTGAGGAGGCAAGAAGGCGCTTGAGACGAATAATGTCCTGGTCAGTGAGTGACGGAGTCGAGGAAGACACAGGAGTCCCACTGGAGGAGGAGCGCCTCTGGTCTCGCTTCTTCTGGCCACAATCAGGCTCTGGGTGACCTGGCTGAGAGCAGTAACCATAGACGGTGTCACGGCGCGACGTGCCCCTCTCAGCATAAGGAGGACGACTCACCCCCCCTGGAGGAATAGGCAGGAGCGGCGAAGCAGTGAGGCGAGCAGATGACACAGGAGCCCGGGCGGCCAACACAGACGGAACCAGAAGCAACCCAGTAGAGCGAAGACGGGTCTCTTTAGCACAAATCTCAGCAAGCACCTCCAAGATAGGAACACGGCCACGAGCAAGCAAGTGAGCACGTCGCGGCTCAAACTCAGCACGGAGACGAGATAAGAACTCATGGACCCGCTGAAACTCCAGGTCAGACCGAGTAGTCTGACAACAACGACAGGTGCGACAAACAACTGTCCGAAGAGGGTCAAGCTGACGCCAGATGGCAGAGCACTGTGAATAGAACTCATCAACAGAGGAATCGCCTTGCTGGAGGGCGTGCTCCTGACGCACCACCGATAGGTAGAGAGTATCACCAGAGGGCTGATAGCGCTGACAAAGATAAGACCACATCGCTGCAACTGTGCCAAGTCCCATGAACTCTGAAGCAAACTGAGTGAGGACACTTGCAGTGAGAACAGCAGCAGCACGAGCATCATCATTGCACCACTGAGTGTAAGCAGAGAGATCATCGCGGTACACCGAAAGAGCATCGGAATAAGCAGATACCTGCTGATCATAAGCATCAACCGCAGCATCATCAAGGGCCTTGGCAGCATCCCGGTCAGCCTGAGAAGCCTCAGCAGCAAGTACTGGCGGCACCGGTGGGATTGGGGCCACGGGCGCAACAAGGCATGGCGGGCAGTGGACCTCGCTAGAAAGAACACCCCACAGAAGAAGGCCACGCATATGGATGCGCATGAACCCCACGAACTCAGCATAATTGGTGCCATCGAAGATCACGGAGCACCTAGGAACTGCAACATAGCCCGAAGAAGACATAGCAAGATCTTCTGTTGCTTTCTCTGTTCAGCTTCTGCTTGATTTTTGTTTGGTCAACGCACTGAAGATACCCGGATCGAGATCGGGCTGGAGGACGAGCGAGGCAACCCCGCTCGATCAGAAGCGCGAGGGTGGGCGGCCTGGGCTTCGCACGACCCGAAGCAGGAGGCCGGTGGCCTGGCTCGATATTGAACGAGCGAGGCGGAGAGGCCCGGCGACCGGGCTCGATCTGGAGCGGGAGTCGAGCGGGCGAGGCGGCCTGGCTCGATCCGGAGCCGGGGCTGAGTCCCTGCACGAACATGCGAGTGGCCCGGGGCAGGCAGTCGCGGGGAGCAGCGGCCAGGCAGCGGCGGGGGTACCGGCGGCCAGGCGGGCCAGGAGTGTGGTGGGCAAGGTCGGCTAGAGAAGAGGCAGGGGCGAACCCACGTTATGGTGAGTGGGGGCCTAGGCACCCATTGAAAAGTTGAAATTTCAGTAAGATTTGCTTGTGTTTTGTGAAAAATATGCTTAGATTCTTTGAATTTCTATAGAATATGCCCCCACTCAATTAGTTTGCCCCCACTCCAAATACTTTCTAGGTCCGCCACTGAGAAGAGGAGCTCCGGGCGCAGCAGGAGGGCCTGGTCCGAGCAGGCGGCAGGGACAGGTGCCGGATCTGGCCAGCCAGCAATGGAATCGGCTGGAATGACAGGATTCGAGGGAAGCTATGAGGGGAGTGCACGGAGTTGCGTCGTGCAAGAGAGCGGGGCTAACCTAGCATCTGATAACATGTTGGATAAGTGAGCAACTAACTTTACTGAGGGCCAAAGGCCAGTACATATACAGGTGTGGCAAAGTGCAGAAAAGCCCCTTATACAAGAAAAGCCCCTTATACAAGAAAAGATCCTTATACAATGGGGATGTACACAATGAACTATACACATCTAACATGATCAACCTCGCTAAGTAGAGAGGTTAAGGTCAAGAGAAAAATCAACCAATGTCACGAGGACGATGAAGGTTGTAGAACCAAACAGATTGGTTAGGTTCACGATATAGAGCAACATACGACTGAAGCAATGCCATCTTCGATGTTTATGTTTTCCACCGTAGTTTTACCGTCGTGGGTCGGCATACTCGAGTCACATGGAGCCGACCTGCCATTCCCATCCTGTTGATTCTTAAACCAAAGTAGGGTTATGATTTAGGTCAAGCTAGCATACTAAAGGGAACAACTCAAAGAACAATGGTAGCATTATGGACGAGGAGTCGGTTCGAGGTCATTGAAGCAAAAGAAGAGTCTGGAAAAAAGAGAAAAAAGTTAAGGAGGTTGAGCAGGAGGTCGGCTGTTAGGGTCCCAACTGTTGATTCACTTCTTTCGGCCATGAATTCAGATCACAAGCTTGATACAGGACTAACGGCTACGGGTTCAGGGAACAATTCTTGGGGGGAGAGAGGAGGAAGAAAGATAGGGGATGCGAGGGAGCCGCCAACGCCGTGATCCAATGCCCGACGATTGGTTTACTGCTTCTCCTCCACGAAGAAAGGGCGCGTCCTCAACGTCATTTGTTTTGATTTTTTCACGTTTTTATTTACTTTCGTTTATACTTTCAAAAATTCTAAATAAATATATTACAAAAAATACTCTAAATTGTTTTTCAAATTGTTAACCAAACATTTTGAAAAATGGCCAGGCCCGCAACTGTAGATGCTTCTTCTAGACTCAAGGAAGAAGACTCGCTGTAAGCGAGATATAGTCTTTGCGAGGAAGAAAGCTAGTCGACAGCAGTTGCCGGTGTGAAGCCAGGCCCGACCCATGTACGATTTCGTGGCAAGCTTACGCGTGACAAGTGTCGCGCGCGGAGCGCTCCCGTGAGGGAAAACCAGGTGGCACGATTGGTTCCTGGTTTTTCCTTTCCGGTTTGTGGTTTCGTGCGTTTTGCACTTTAACCCTCACACTACCACATTTTTCCGTTTATCCTTTCCGCGTGAAAACACAAAAAAATACCAGTTCGCACGCTTGGTTCCATGTTTCCCTTTTTCGTCTTCCTTTCCGTTCCCATTATATTTCCGGGTAATGAAGATTTATGGGGTAGTTACGGGCGGGTACTACCAACACTATCAAATGTGACCTTTCAAGTAACGAAAAAGCAACTTTTTAATGTAAAACGGCAGTCTTCAGAATTGTTCAATCGTGTGACTTATTTATAGGCACAGGTGAACACTAGGAGAGGCATGGATGTATAACTTTACTAAATTGAAGAAAAACATTCTGGTTCATGCAGCGTGCTGGTTCGTGCGGCGCGTTATCCGTCGCGGTGTGACACGGCGCCTCCGGTGCGAGGGAACCTCCTGCTCGCCTTCGGCTCTTTTAATTTTCATAAACATCTTGAAGGGGGGGCATAGGTCGAAGTGTGTGTTGGTCGTGCAGTGTGCTGGTTCGTGCGGCGCATTGTCCGTCGCAGTGTGACACGGCGCCTCCGACACGAGGGAACCTCCTGCTCGACTTCGTCTCGTTTAATTTTCATAAACATCTTGAAGGGGGGCATAGGTCGAAGTGTGTGTTGGTCGTGCAGCATGGTGGTTTGTGCGGCGCGTTGTCCGTCGCTGTGTGACATGGCGCCTTCGGCGTGAGGGAACCTCCTGCTCGCCTTCGGCTCGTTTAATTTTCATAAACGTCTTGAAGGGGGGCATAGGTCGAAGTGTGTGTTGGTCATGCAGCGTGCTGGTTCGTGCGGCACGTTGTCCGTCGCGGTGTGACACAGCGCCTCCGGCGCGAGGGAACCTCCTAGCAGGTCGTGCAAAAGGCAAGCTGCTTTGTTTCAGAACGCACATGTTTGAAGAATGTGCAGTCACGTCTACTTAAGAGCTATACTTTGTTGACGATATATAGGTTTGTGCATGCATGCACATGTGTGGATACTACTAAGGCATTGGTATGTTGCCTTCGGAGGCACAGGATTGAAGCATGTGAAGTCACATGTGCGTAGGAGCTAGCCACGGTTGAGGCGCTCTTGGTATGTGTGTGTGTGGATATTGCCCGGAGGCATGGTGACCCAAGGTTTGGTGGCACAAGGCCATGTCGTCTCTGGAGGCACGGTACGGTGCTTTCCAGAGTCACACATAAGGGTATGTGTGTGTATGGATATTGCCCGGAGGCATGGTGACCCAGTGTTTGGTGGCACAAGGCCATGTCGCCTCTGGAGGCACGGGACGGTGCTTTCCAGAGTCACGCGTAAGGGTATGTGTGTGTATGGATATTGCTTGGAGGCATGGTGACCCAGTGTTTGGTGGCACA
>NC_041383.1:813334095-813379770 GCF_002162155.2 Triticum dicoccoides | reverse complement strand
TGCCCGGAGGCATGGTGACCCAGTGTTTGGTAGCACAAGGCCATGTCGTCTCTGGAGGCACGGGACGGTGCTTTCCAGAGTCACGCGTAAGGGTATGTGTTTGTATGGATATTGCCCGGAGGCATGGTGACCCAGTGTTTGGTGCCACAAGGCCATGTCGGATCTGGAGGCACGGGACGGTGCTTTCCAGAGTCACGCGTAAGGGTATGTGTGTGTATGGATATTGCCCGGAGGCATGGTGACTCAGGGTTTGGTGGCACAAGGCCATGTCGCCTCTGGAGGCACGAGACGGTGCTTTCCAGAGTCACGCGTAAGGGTTTGTTTTGGGAGTCACTACTATTGTACAAATAAGAAGAGGCATTGTTGTTTATAGTTTAATGGCACTCTCTTATGATGTAAGAGGCACTGTTGTCGAAATAGTTCACTTTTCAACATGAACACGTAATTTCTAACTACATTACATATAAATGTGAGTTATTGACAAACTGTTTTCTCACGTCTAGATAGAAATAGCCTCTCGGGCTAAATCAAAAGTTTTAGTCTTCATTTTTGCTTAAGGTCTTGCTAATCTCGTCACCAATTTCACTAGCTTTGACTTGATTCATCTCGCTATTTAAGAGAATGTACATTGCCTCTGCCCTCCAATCTTCGACCTCATCCTGTGAAATTTTGCCGAGAAGAGAAGTATATTATTAGAGTTTGTGAATATAAGTTGTTTATAAGTAAATATGTATAAACTTACTATCAAATCTTCCAGGTCTTCGATAAACTTTTCACATTGTATAGGAATGCAAGCTTTAAAACAACAAATGTCGATTCTCCCTTTTCTACCATTGGAACATCTTGCACGGTATGAGTCTGCCATCTTGTACCCTTGCCATTCAGTGTTTGTCCTAGTATGATGTTGAAGACTTCTTTAAACCTAGGTACCTGTGAGTATTGCATTTTGTAATTAATTGTTTTAATATTGGAACTTGTAAAACTGAAAAAATTGTTATGTATAAATGCTTACGATTGCCAACTTATGAACATGATATTCGTCAAACTATCTTTCTCTTTCTTCTTTAGCATCTTCATTTTCCTGAAGAACTCGACAAGCTTCTTCTTCTGTCAATTCTTTGATGTCTATCTTTTCTTTCTCAAATTCCTCGTGAGTCGTTTCTCGAGGATCAATAATGTGAACTTTGTGTCTGTATTTTTCCAGGACATATAGTACATAGCGGTCATGCTTCTCCATTGAAATGAATATCTTCATACAAAATACTTGTTGCTTAGATGACAGTTTAATATAAAGTAATTTAATAGAACACATATTTTCTGATTTTGTCATGGAAGAAAGGGTTGTTACCATGTTTGCCGTTGAGAGTTTTTTCCGTTGATTTTCCTTGAGATACATGGGAACCAGCTGATTCTTTGCTTTTTGCAATTCACTTTTAAATTTATTAATACTAGTTTTGTGTTCCTTTAAATGCAATATATGTTGCAAACAATATTTATGATGAAAAAAACTGTTAGAAAAAAGAGTTGTGTAACAATATAAAAAGAGTAGTTGTTGTAATATAACACAAGACTTTGTTTGAGAAAAGTTTACCTCTGCAAAGTTTGGGCCTAATATTACTCTGTCACTCTGTTTTGAATCTTGTCTGCTTCCCAAATTTCTGCTATGTCATCGAGGACCCTCTTTTCCATATGATGTGGTATGCTTGTCTGTGCTGGTCTTGGACCAAATACTACCTTCAGTTGGGCTCCAGTAAGTTGCGTGCTTTCACTGTCCCTGCGGATGCGCCTAAATATAGTTTTGCTACGACAAGGAGATAAAATAATTTTGGAGGTCACGGTTAGTGAGAAACAAATTCTTACATTATTTTTGGCCTCTGTCCAACTATTTTGAGGTGCAATAGAAAACAACTCACTTCTTGTATTCCTCCTGCCAGCTGTCGCTCATGACTAGATGGAACAGGTCGGATGCCTCCTTTGTGTGTTGGAAGCAATGAGAATGTTTTGGATATGGACTGGTGCTTTGTCTTTTTTTTTATTTTTATTTCATCTGTTTGTGTCAGCGGAAGCAGATATGTAATATGTAAGCTCTCGTGATACGAAAGACATTGGTGAACCGTGGGATGGGTAGGTTATTACAAAAAAAAGATAAGTAGAAATGATTTTCTTACCTTTGTTGGTGGAAAAGAACTTTGAAGTTTCTGGTTTGAATTCATTGATTCTTCCAGGTAGTTGCTCCCAGTTTACTAGGTTTGTTTCACCAAATATGGCTGTAAAAAGGAACTCTGGTTTCCACTCGGCATCTACGTTGCTTTGCTGCATGGAGGTCATCGGATATTCTTTTATTTTTCTTTCATGAGATAATTGAAGTATTCAAGTACTGCTGCTTGTAAAAACTAAACTTTTTGCTCTTGTACATTTCACTTACATTGAAATCCTCATCATCTTTCATGAGATCAATGCCATTCCAGTATTTTGCAAATTGAACCATGAAGTGTCCGCATTGGGTACCCTGCTGTTTTGGCACGCAAACTCTGTTAGGTGTTTCTGCTATCCTCGTCCAGTTCGGTTCGGTGTTGGCTCGTAGCTCCGCTTCGCCGCAATGCTTCTTCATGAGTGCGTGCATCCTTTTAATCTGTGTTATTATTGGGTTTTGCCATTAATAAAGGGAATGCAGGAATTGGAAAACCAATTAGAAAACAATGTTGAATTGACGTACCAGTTCTTGGTGATCCTTATGGTGTGTTTTCCATGTATTTTTCTGTCTCCGTGTCTGTAATGTAGTGAGTCAAGTATGTCGATGGAGCTCGTGTACTTGTTGAGCATGTACAATGTGTAATGTTTAGCTGTGTTATGAGGTATCATAATCTGCAGTGTTTGGAGACAGAGTGAGTTAAAGTTCATTCTTGTCAAGAGAATTAAATGACATGTGAATGTGCAATCTGTAGGAAGAATGAATTATGTTTCTATATTTCTATCAACTTACTAGCTTTTTATTTAAAAGTTCCTTCCCTGTTACAAGGGATGCAAACTGTTTCAATGCTTCTTCCTCATTGAATTCTTCTAGTCCTTCTTCTCCAATTTTAAGACCGAGCACGATCTGCCGCCAAAAAGTTTTGTACTTTTTAGTTCAATCATTGTAATCACTAAATTGATGCATGTGTTTTTGTCAAATTGGACTTCATACATTTGCAAATTATGCGGGAAGTATGGCTTTATCGGTTGTGTTTTATTGTTGCTGCACTGTCCATTCGTCGAACAATGCGTTTGCGATGGAGCCCTCCATCTGTCCATGATCTCCTTTCCGTAGCTGTTGCATTGCTTGTTTTCCTCTAATCCAATCGGGTCGCATCAAGCTAATATATACATTTAGACTGCAAGCAGAAAAAGTTTATACATTAGTTAGGTTGGTTTAAAAAGGGGCAACATTTCTTTGTTTTTTTGTTTATGCAAGAGAAAGTACTTACTCTCCGCATTCGTCCTGTCCTTCTTTGATGAATAGGTATTCATGGAGTGCTCTGGGTTTGTTCATAAATTTGAAATCTCCTGGGACAAATGTAGGAATCATGATTTCTCCAAGGAGCCTTCTTGAAGGCTTTACCGGCCTTTTTTTGACCGAGATTTTCTTGTCTGAGCTGTTCTCAGATGATTGAGGCATTGAATGTTCTCCTGACTCTTGCTGCAAGATTGTCAGATACGGCTTGGGATTTTTGTTGACTTCCTAGCTTTCATGGTCGGTCAGCCATGTTTTGATTACATTGAACTTAGAGGCCATCTTTACATGGTCGTTGTACACGTCTAGTTGTAGCGGGTTAAGGCTTGAAAGAAATTCATCAACTTCTTCCTGCTTTTCCATTGTTTTTGGTTTTAGGAAGTCTAAAGAGATGGTGCTGGAGGTGCCTTGCTGATTGCTTGTCGAGCCTGTTTCTTCTTGAAGAAGAACATGTTGTTTCTTCTACTCGGAAACCTGTTGTTGTGTATTTGGAACGTTGTTGCTTCTGTCATCCTCTTTTAAATCAGTGCTTGTTTGTTCCAGTTGCTCTGTGGTCGTGATATTGCTGTTGATATTTTGCTCGTCCGTTTCCTCTTCAGCGTGGCTGCTGACATCCATAATCTCTTTGCGTTTACTGGATATATCAATAACTTCATGCTCTTGTGTGGTTGTCGCATGCATAATATGTTCTTTTGGCCCGGGAGTAGGCGGAAACTGTTCTAGTATGCAACATTGTGCCTGTTGCATTTCTTTGTCTTCCATATCTACTTCATACTTCAGCATATCTGTAAAACAATAATTAAAAAAAAACTACTTCTTCTAGTGTTACGAGATTGTAAGATTTAGTTTCTGAAGAGACTAACCTGTTGTACACTTGATTAGTGACAGTTTTGTATTCCCTCTGTGTTGACTGATTAGTTGATATAGAACTTTTTTCCTCAACTTTGGTACTTGTTCTGGCTTTAAGGTTGTTGTTGTTCCATCACTGGAGTAGTGCTTCAGGTTCATGTACCTATAGAATGCGCAGTCCATTCTGCATGTAGATGAATGGTACTGGTGAGATTGTTGCATTCAAGAAACGGAAAGAAGAGAAAAGTTTGAGCAATGGTAGTGGTAATTGTTGTATTGAAACGACGAAAGAACAAAATTATTTTAGTAATTGTAGTATTGAATCTTGCATTAAAAAAAAGAAATAAGTGAAGATGTTGGAAGATCTTACATGTCTTCTTCTTGAAGTGGCACCTGCAGTCTGACCTTGTTGTAATGGTCGATGCTTTTTTCTGAAAGTTGTAGCTCTATGCTTATGTGCTTCCACATTTTCATTAGTTTGCTGGTTACATTGTTGAAGAATTCTATTGTGCCTGGATATGCAGTTGAAGAGTTTAGGAGTTCAAAGCGTTGTTTTTGCATGTTAACTGTGATGGTGAAGTAATGACTTATAGTTTCGTCTTGCTCAAACCCGCACAATGAACATGGTAGAAGGAACTGCAAAACACAAAATAAAAAGAAAACATTTGGAAATCTTCTTATATTTAGAAACATAAAGTAAAAAGACAACTTTGCATAACATATTCGCAATTTGTGTTTTGTTTTTGAAACAACTGATCTCCTTACCATGTTATAATCTTGCAGTTTTTCTTCTTCTTGCATGTTGAAAAATGATCTAAGCGTTGCAGGTAGTAACTTTTTTGTAATGTGTTGTTGATCATTATTTTCATAGCACACTGGATCTTCGTCGTCGGCTTCCCTTATTGAGTGCTGCTTATTTCGTCACAGATAGACCAAGGGAATTTGTCAGTTCAGCTATAGGGGAAGTTTGTCTATTTATAAAGTCATATATATTGTTTTAAACGTGATTCTTTTGCTGTGATATTTAGTTACAGTGTTGCTTAACGGCAGAATCTTTCTCCGTGTGCCATTGAGTTGTTTTCTCAAGATTGTTAGCATGGGCTTGATTGCTTCGGTGCGTACTGATTTACCGACCTTGAAGCTTTCGGAGACATGTCCTAGATTTACATCAAACTTGTCCGTTGTAATAAAAAGCTGATCCCTGGAAAGTATATTTAGAAAAATGTTTTAGTTCACACATGATACAGTCAAAATGATCGTGTGTAAAAATGTTTTCTGTGTTAGTTGCATGAACTTACATTTCTCTCTATGTCCATGGCTTGCATACAATGTTGTATAGGTCTACGATGGCTTTGTTGACGGAATCGCTATCTTTGCCCCCTTCCTCCACTATGCAGGCGATGATTTTGAATTTAATGTAAATAATTCCAAGTCACAAAGATCATAAGATAGCAATTATGTTTTATTGTCTTGCATGCTTCGATGCTGGAAGATATGTCATGTCCAGTGTTGTTCCTTTCTTGTTCTCCTTCTATTTCCTGCGGCATGTTTTGTTCTTCTTTTTGCGTTGTACCCTTTTGTTCCGTTTCTGCCCCATCCTTAATTGAGTTGTCTATGGTTTTCTTAGCATCATGTTTTTCCTTGTCAACCGTCATGTCTTGCTGGTAGTATTTTCCGTCTTGTTTTTCAGCCTCGACCTGGATGACACTGACCTGTCTGCAAGGGGAATTGGCATCGTACGACGGCGTAGGGTTTTCTTCGATAGTTTCTGGTTCTTTCTCTGGAACAATTTGTGTGCTTGCTTCATTGGTTGTATCTCCGTGGTTGCCTTCTTCGTGTTTCTGCGTTGTCATTTAAAAAACATTGAAATAATTTAACTTGCTACTTTATTTTAATAATAACAGCTGTTATGGGAAAATAGCGAAGCGTTCGGTGCGTGCTTTGAGTTATTTTGATTGTGATTAAGTTGTCATTTTGTGGAAACATTTTGTGCAGCTTCACCTGTTGAGCTGCCATTGGTGATGCTGAGTGTTCCACCCGTTCTTTGTTGGGTGTTGTTTCTTGGGTACCGTCCTGTTCTTTTTTTTGGTGATCATCGTCACTATCATGGTTTCTATCTTGCAGCTGTTCAATCATAAAGGTGGTAAGTTTCAACCATGGAACTACTTTATATTTTCGTAGAATCGGCTTATGTAACTTTACCTTCTCAGTCGTAGCTGTTTCTGTTGTCTCTACTGCTGTTCTCGTTGCTGCTGCTGACTGTTGTGCTTGTTCTTTGTTGAGTGGAGGTTTTTGGGCATCTTCCTGTTCTCTCTTTTGGAGTTCATCGCCGCTGCCGTCATTTTTGTCTTGTAGCTTTTGAAACACACACGTGGCTAAGTGGCAGTGCATTTGAGCTTCAACAGAGCTATTTTATACTTTCAGAGGATCAACTTATGTAACTTTACCTTTTCAGTCGTTGTCACTGCTGCTGTCTCTGCTGCGGTTTTTTCGGTGAGTGAATATTTTGGCGCTTGGTCTTCTTTGACGTTGATGTCTGCCGTTTGAAGAACATGTTGCCCTTCTTCAGTGGCCTCCTTTTGCTCATCTGTCTCCTCTCTATGTGATCGAGGAAAGTAGTGAAATGTGAAATGCGTATTTTTGAACTATAAGATCATTCAGAGGTATTATGTGTTTTCACCTTTGTACTTGTTATTGCTGATTGTTCTACGTGTTCTTCAATGAGTGGTGTTTTTTGGTCCTTCTCTTGCTCTTTTTTTTGCTGTTCATCGTCACTGACCTTGTTTTTTTCTTGCGGCTGTTCAAATATAGAGGTGGCAAAGTGAGAGTGCATTGGAGTGAGTACATGTGTGGTAGGTTGGAGTTTATTTGATTGTGCACGCGGCAATTTTATAGTTTCATGCTTGCAGGTTTCGTAACTTTAACTTTTCAATCATTGACGCTGGCGCTGTCTCTGGTAGCTGTTGTTTGGTGAGTGAATTTTTGGTGGCTTGGTCTTCAGTGGTATTATTGTCTACCGTTTGATGAACATGTTCGGGTTGTTCATTGGGCTCCTCTGGTTGTGTTTGATGGTCTTGATTGTTGGTGCTCTCCTGAGCTTTTTGTGCCTGCACCAACACAAAAAGTATTTAAGAAATGGTGCATCTCTGATTGTTGAGTTACAATTTTTTTATAAGACCTCTTTCTCTGGATTTGCAGGTCTGTCTACTACTGTAACTACGGCTTCTCCTTGTCTCGTTATGTCCTCTAATTTTTGTTGTTCAATGTCTATGCGAGTGCTTTCGCTTGCTTCCTCTTCCTGTTCAGTAAAAAATTGAAATTATAGTTTGAACTTCATTTGTATCTCAGCTTTGTAACCTCACCTCTTGAGATGTTGTTGTTTGATGTTCTGTGTGTTTTCCAGTTTCCTTTGGTTGCGCTGCTTCTTGATCTTCGAGATCAATGTACTTGTTTGTTTCCTACCCTTGTAATCCTTGTATTGCGGTGGTGGTGTGTATTATGTAGTTCAGACATCATAAATGGTTTGAAAAGGGTTTGTTGTTGATTTTTTACCTCTATGTTGATGACTGGGTTATTCGTGCCTGCATCGACTGTTTCTTTGCCAGGTATAACAGTCTCTAGTTTCTCATCGGCTTGGATGTCTTGTGTTTTCTCCTTTGTACTCGTGATGGTGATCTGCAATGTTGTGGCACTGGAAATCTCTTGTGCACAAACTTCCTGTTCTGTGACTCCTTCGTCTGTTTGAGGTTCACCATGGGGTTCAATTTCAACACTAGTTGTCTCTTGGTCTTGCAGTGATTGTGATACCTGGAGTTCAAACAATATGAGTTTTTGGTTCACTTTCTTTCCTGCCATTATGAGTTTCCGGTGTGGGGTCTAGTGGGCTGTGGAATTTTACCTCCTCTTCGTTGTTTTCTTCTTCTTTGTCGTTTGTTATGCTAACGGTTGATTGTGGGCAGCCTTTTGCATTTGGTTGACGGGACTGCTGACTTGATTGTTCTCCAGCTGATCCTATATTTTGTTGGAGGTTTCTTAGTTAACTTATAACTCTATCTAGTTTTGAAAGGAAAAATTTATGTTCATACTGACCTCTTCACTGGTTCTGACGTCGATCGTATCTTTTGCTTGTGTTGGGGTAGTTGTTGTTGTAGCACTGTCTGTTGTGAGGTTGCTTTGTTTGTTGCGTTCATTCTTGTTTTTGGGCTTGTTGACGCCATCCTGCTGTTGGAGTTCATCTTGGCCTGGCGTGCTATTGGTACGTTCCTGAAAGTATTGACACATCTCTTTTCAGTTGAGGTATGAGAACAGGGTTTTGCTTGCGGATGGCACCATGCATTACTATTTATTTACCTGTTTTTGCCGCTTTATCTTCTTCTTGTCAATGCCCACGTCCCTTGATTTTGTTCTTCTCTTCCTCTCTTCGTCCTCTTCTTCTTTCTTACCTTTTGTCCTTTCTCTTTGGTCTGTTGCGGCTACTATTTCATTCGTGCGGTTGGCATCGACTAGTCTACTTGATGCTGCTGGAACTGCTTGCTCTAGTGTCTGCAGGGTCGCGCTGTTTGTGAGGTACCTTGTGCAAACTATGTCCTGAAATTGTCTGAGTTGTTCTAGAGAATCCATCTGGGCAATTGTTTGTTGCACGACTTTGTCCTTGTTTTTTTCATCCAACATCTCACTACTAGGGAAAAGCCTATACACAGAATCTTACCAGCAGCGCTCCTCAAAATAGGACGCTACGGCTATTTAGCAGCAGCGCGTTATAGCAAAACGCGCTGCTGAAAGGAAAATAGCATTAGCGCGTCCACCGCAAAATGCGCTACTGCTCTAATTGCCATGACCTCGCTCCCCCGCTAGTTATAGCAGTAGCGCCCTATAATGAACCGCGCTACTGCTATGGAAGTTAGCAGCAGCGCGCTTCGGAGAAAACCGCTACTGCTAAGATCAGCCCAAAAGTTTAGTCCCACCTCGCTCCGTGAACAGGGTGTTTACCACCTTAAATATGTTATTTATGAAACTATCACAACCAGCTGGTCTTCACTGAACTCTATGTGTAAAATTTGTGGCTGCAATATGAGTCCTCTCCGGTTCCTACCGGAGAGGACTCATATTGACAATTCAGATTGTACACAAAAAGATCAATTATGGCCAATGTATTTTTGCATCGACGTATTTTTGTATAGTTACACTTAGCAGTAGCGGTTTATATGCAAAGCGCTACTGCTATTCAGATTAGCTGTAGCGCGTTTTGGCAAATGCGCTACAACTATCCCTACCTTATCCCCACGCGCACGACCGACCCTCTCTCTCACTCACACTCTCACTCTCGCCCGCGTGCCGATAATCGTCGTCGTGCGTCGCCGCCGCCGCCACCTTCGTCCGTCCGCCGTCGAGGTACTCCCCTCCTTCCGTCCCTCCTCCATCCTCCTCACACATCCTCCCTCCGCCTGCGGCCGCCCCTCCCTCCTCCCTCCGCCTGCGGCCGACCCTCCTCCCTCCGCCGCCGGCAGCCCTCCTCCCACCGCCCTCGACCTCACCGCCGCCACCCGAGCCCACCCAGCACCGCCGCCTCCCGATCCCGATCCCGCCCTCGCCGCCCCTAGCTACCTCTCCATCGCCCCCACCCCCTGCCACTAGTTAGTACTAGATTTAGTAGTAGTAAATGTTAATTTAGGTTTCATAGCTAGTACTAGATGTTGCTTAGTTAGTACCAGATTTTTAGTAGTAGTACATGTTAATCTCTACTCCTAATGCAGTAGTTGGTAGTCTCCGCCGGTCAATTTTCATCCCACCACTTTCGTCCGTTTTTTTCGTAGGTTAACCTTCGTAGATTTTTTTCGCCCACTTCCGACCATCCCGTGCCAAACAAAAAAAAACATAAGCCACCATCCTTCTCTCGATCCACCCGATGCGGCCGCCCTATCTCCCTCGTCTAGCGATGCAGCATCGCCCCAATCTCCCCGCTCCGCCGCTGCAGCCCCAATCTCCCCACTCCGCAAAAAATTAGACGAATGAGGCTCCCTCCCTCCCTCGAACCCTAGCTACCCCTTGTCTCCTTGCCTCCAGCCGCACCCGCCGCCGCACCCCAATCCCCGATCTGACCCCCTCCTCATGCCCTCTCCATCCTCTTCCTCAAGACGTCACCATCGCCTCCGTTCATCTTCTCCCGCGCAGACGCCGTCGAGGCCGAGTCGTTCGACTTCCCGCTCTGGCAGGTATGCGCGGCCATGTGCGGGGCGTTCGTCTTCTCCCGCGCCGACGCCGTCGAGGCCGAGGCATTCGACTTCCCATTCTGGCAGGTCTGCCCGACCGCGTGCAGGGTGGGGCCGGCCGAGGTGGCGTCCCTCGATGGGCGCACTAGGCTGCGTGCCGCCGCGGCGGCTGGCAGGACTGGCGCCGGCGTGGCCAACCCCACTGCCGTGGCCGTCACCCACGTGCTCCACAACAAGCGCGAGTTCCCCTTCACCGCCGGCACCGGCGACCTCATCGTGCTTTCTCTTGGCGGGAACGCCGCCGCCGGGTCAGGCGCCCGCGCGTCATCCTCCAGCCTCCTGCGCATCGCCGGCACGTGCTAGGCCGACATGGTACGTCCCGATTGCTTCTTGAGCATTCATTGCACGGACATAGTCGTATAAATTTGATTACCCATTTGGACTAAGACCGGGATTCAATGTAAATTGCCTGATTGAGTGGTGGCTAGAAGCCCTTGAATTACTTCCTGTGCAGTGCCACAAAGAGTTCTCCTCCATGTGCATGACGATTTGGTGGATGACATGGAAAGAGAGAAATAGTAGGATCTTCAACCAGAGGGCTTGTGATTTTCTAGGCACATGCAATTCGGTCACTGAAGAACTTCGAACCTGGCTGCACGCAGGCATCAAAGGAGTGAAATGGATTGAGTAGTCGACATATGAGCTACCATGTTTCTATACATCTGTAATTAGTTCTTAGTATTTTTCCTTCATTTTTGTAGTTACGCCACCTGATTACGTTCCTGCCCTGTAACCTGTGGTTTCCCTCTTAATGAATAAAAAGCAGCACCTGCTGTGGTTCGTCAAAAAATAATTGTACCATCGTCACGTACGCGGGGCTAAACAGGACTGTGGGTGTCTGTGCTTTTCAGGTGGACCAAGCCGTATCAATGGCGTTCGGAGAGAACAGAGCAACCAACTATATCCGCATCCTGGTGGAGGTGCCGATTCTGCCAGTTCCACAACGCAAGAGCCCGTGGCAACGCGGCAAACTGAAGTTGTTCGCCGGCGTCGCGCAGGGCGTCTTTGGCGTCGCAGGAAACCCTACCTTGGGGCTGGCGCAGGGCGTCTGGCGTTGTAGGAAACCCCACCGCGGGGCTGGTGCAGGGAGTGGCCGACCATCCGACCCTGCTGAAGCCGCAGGGTGTCTCTGCCAAGTCCATGGTTATCGAGTCCAAGGCCGTCTCTGTCCAGGCCTCCGTGGTAGAGGCGAACTGCACTAACATCGATGTCTGCCCTGAATCGTTGTAAGTTTACTGACCATGTGCTTCTGATTTCTAATGTATTCTTGCTGTTTGCATTTCTCTCATTCGTACCCTTGTATTACAAGTGCATCTAAAAGCTCTTGTGACGATTGAAAGTCTACCTCCAAGGGACCAAAAAAGAAAATCGGTCCTAAAAGATCGTAAGTTGATCACTAGATCCATATACACGTCTGATACCGTGCTGTGTCCATCTATTCATCGTTTCATGATCTGATCCATGGTTTCTGTATTTGCAGTTCGCCTAACACATCTACCCCCGATGATAGTGAAGTATATCAAGCTGGTGCTAAAAGAAGGTTTGTGTTTATCCTCTCTAATATATTTTTACTGTTGTTGTACTTGGTTGGTCGCTAATGCTTTTTTGATACAACGTAAGCAGGACTCTTAACCCCTTTATTCCTCATAAGGAGAGCTTGGAATCTGAAGATTTTTCTGCAAAGCAGGTTTCCCTTTGGCTCTAATTCATGATATTTGGCAACTTGCTGCTGTTGTAGTTTTATTGATAACCTGGTGATTTCAGATACCAACAAAAAATTATTTGCCTACATAGTATTACGGTTGCACAAGTCCTTGTGGATATCCTATACAGTATAAATATGAACCACCACTTGGTGGATCCCTGCCGTTTAGAGCTCTGCTCTGTTAATGCTACTTTGAGTCTAGATGGCATTAACTACAGAGAAGGGATCTAGCTAGGTTTGCAATGGCATGTGTACTATTGAATCATTTTAGTCTCAGGCTTTCCCTGCAAAACTGAAGTTCATGTCTCATGTTTGGATTAATCACGGTGTAGTCTGATGGTAATTTGTCTACTTAATGCAGTTTACGTATTCTTCCACAACTTCATTTCATGCTTTCAGAGTTAAAGTTTTGGGGATACTTTGGATGTTTTACACAAGGCATTATAATTGCTCTATATTATTCTTAATTTCATATATCATCACCTTAGACTACTCGAACTGTCGGCCATGCTTTGTGATCATGTGCGACGAGCATATTGTTCGGTGCTGCTATTTTCCATTCGCTGCTGGGTTGCTTCTACTCTCCACCAACCTGTCAAGTGGCAAAGAGTAGGTTTGACCTCAATTTCGATGCAGACATTGGATGTGATGCATGTACTTGCTAATTAAGTGATTTGGATCTTGCCCTCAATTAGCAATCTCAAAGAAGTGGGGTTTATGAATTTTATCATTTTTCAGCTTGAATGGACTGTAGCTTCGCTTAATTGACTGACAGTTGTATTTGACTGCATAACTGGATTAATTGATTTCATGGCAGATGCCGGTTTTGACCTTGGTTGATCATGCTTTGTTCCGTGTTTGACCTGCAACATATTTTCTATGCATTCGCAGAAATGGTAACTGAATAATTACTTCATACTACAGAACATCTTGCTTAATACCTGAGTCCCCGGCCCTCGTTGCTACATGTTTATCTGCCCAATAACATGAATTGATTTTTTTCACCCAAAAATGTTGAAATCAACTGATTTGCATACACAATTAAATAGTGAGCATCGCGTTTTATTAGCAAAAATTATTAGTTCATACACAATTAGAAAGTTGCATGAAGATTACATTATTTTTCTTGAACATGTTCTATTGTAAAGATAAGGTCAGAGGCATACCAACACAATGCTCTGTTTAGTGAAGTTACAAAACCCACCATCATAACTGATAATTCTATGTTTTATTGTCTGGTGAATATTTATTCTGTTTCAATGCTGACAAATTGGCCCTTCGTTGATCGATATGGTTCCCTTTGAATGGCATGAAGGAGGAATAAGGGTTGCTTCTCACTCCCTTTTGGTCTGTGCTAGCGTGGACGGAGGGTGACCCAGGCCTGTCCGACCAAAGGTGGTCGGTGAGCCTCTTGGTCTGTGCAGGTAAAATTTCTCACTCCCTTTTATCTTTTCGTGACTTCTTCTTTTGGGGCCTCTTGAATTGGTTTGCTTGGTGCAATTGAGAAAAATAAGATGACCTGGTGAGGTGAGGAAAAAACATACAATGGGGGCATGCCAAATTGGTGGAGTTGAAGCATGTGTCCTGCTTACACCATCTTAGGAACATGGCAGAGGAAGGTGTTGATTAATTGCTAGGCAAATTAAGCATTTCATGGGAATCCTCGGTTAATCTAACATGAAGGATGGAGTGTTTCCATGGTTGTGAATTTTTCTCATAGCAAGTTGAACGTAGAGCATTTACGTGTAACATAAAGCTTCGTATAATGGATCATGTTTGCCCTGTCCAGTTACTTAACTTCTAATAACAATGGGCCTGTAAGGAAGTGCTTATCTAATAAATAAATATACTCATGCTTGATTTGCATTGTTGATTGACAATATGGTCTCTACTGAACCATTAAAAATACCTGGCTTCCTGATCTCAGACCCAAAATATGCTCTCTGTTTCTATTGTTTTTCCCAATTAATTCTACAATTACTCCTTTTATTTAGTGATGTATTCTTCATATGCTTAACTATCTCTTCTTCTTTTTTGACATTGAAGATCATTTAGAGTAATTCATTTTCATTCATCCTGAAATTCAGTGAACGAACATCAAATATATCACATTAGATGATGGGGGAAACTGTACTTGTAGTGCTTCAGTTCTGCAACAATGGACTCCCCGAAGTGCCAGCACCTTTACATGGATATTCAGGATATTTTTGAAGGTTAGAATATGAAAGTAGAACAACAAGTCCCATTACTTTGGGAAAAGTGTCCGGCCCCAAGCTGATAAAAGTGTAATTAGGATGATAATCTAGTTATTTTATGCGGACAATTCTTTGCACACTCCCAACTTGTATGTTCTTATTTCTTTCATCCCAGGGACATTACCTTCCTGAAACGAGAGGTCTATGTCTTCTGAAGAGCAAATTGTCAGAACAGTAAGTTTCTAAATCCTGCCATATTATTGCATTTATTTGACTACATGCATGCGCAAATTTTACAGTCGACAATTGCATGTACTGAAAAATTTAATGCATCCAGATCTTAAGAAGGCCAACAATTGGACCAGGAAACAAAATCATAGATATGGTATGCTTGGTCCAGACTACAACCGTTTGTTGTCTTGCTTCAGACAGTCTTTCATTGTGCTATATTTGTGAAAAGGTAATATTTTGTGTTATCTGCACACATTATCAGCTTGCCTATGCTAAATGTCCAGTAATTTTGCAGGTAAAGACATATGAGAAGCAAAGGGGATAAAATGAATGCACATATAGTGTGCCTTTTCTGGCCCAATTCCATGTTTGAAGTCTTCTATATAGAATGCTCTAATCCATACTGAACTACTATTCCTGACATGACAATGGTTTCAGGGTATTTTTGAACTGATATGGAGGGACTACTTCGGATTTCTTTTCAGCAAAATATGGGAACTCCATTTTCTTGCAAGGTAAATAAGATACAATTGTATCATTCTGAATTTTTTCGCACATGTATGTTACGAAAAGGATGCACATGTGTTTTTCTTCTGTGATCTCCTGCGATGTTCAATTCTGAAAGAATTCTGCTGTGATCATTGCTAATTGTTATTTATTATCAAAACTTCAGGACATAGATTTAATTGCTAATTGTTATTCATCATATTTCCTGTTCAATCAAAGACATTTGTGATTCAGAACATCGAGAGTTTAGAGGGTTAGAGCTCAAAAGTACTAGCAGACTGCGAATATATTCAGTCAAACATATTTTATTTATTTATCTTCTTTACATGTCTGCGAGGGTAACCATAGAACTAATTTTGTTTTTCTCCATGTCGAAGTAAAACTGAGCAGGGTGTGTGTCCTGTTAAAAGAATAAAGAAAAACAATGTTCCTCATGCTGCAAATATAGCTCAAAACTTTCTCATTTTTGTTTACAATGGATAACACACGTCTTAGGTCATCCATGAGGTGTCTCAAGGTGAACTCCATAGTACCCGATCAAGTGGCTGGAGGGAATGGTGTATGCTCACAAGGTGCGTGATTTAGCTGTGCTTCTGACTATATGTCTGCTCATGGCCTCATGGGTTCTGATATAGCTGTGCTGGCTATATTTGGTTTCCATAGACCAATTTGTTTCACCCGGACAAGAATCCCACGAACCCATGCAAAATTGTTTGTAAACCATGGATGAGACTTCATTGTCTGCAAAACATGGGCTAGACTTAATTTGGCATAGGCAGTGCGGAAATTCACATGATATGCACTGTACTATTGCTTGTTCTTCAGCCAATCATCAATATAATTCCTTTTTTATGTGTCTATGTATTGAACTCATATGTTTTGCCAGTATATAGAGATAATAATATGCAGATTTAGTGATCTATACATGCAGAAAGTTTGTTTGTTCTCTTTTAGTAATCATATGCGGATCATCAATATTCAATATCAGATGACACATTGGCCACAACATTCAGTAAATGTGTTAATCCTAATAAATCAAGAACAGTTGCTGATTCTAGATATTGATAGAATGCTAATAAATTACACCCTAGAGCAATATGAGAGTATTTAAATTTTGATGGACCTAAACCTATCAGGCACAGTACAAAAGCTCTTTTAAAATATCGACATTTATCCAGTTTGCTTTTTTTTGTACTAGAGTTAAACCGTTCCAGTTCGTGAATCTGAAGTCGGCTTCAGTATATATCCATTGGAAGTCGGCTTGTGTGGCTCTGCCTGTATATTTACATTTTGCAAACGCAGTTTATGCCTGACATTTGTGTTTCTTTATTTATGAAGAACTATTCTAGAGCTCAAGCCATCAGGTACGCTTTAGATACAAACTCGCGCTCAACGTGATTTCCATGTAGTGTTAAATTCTGGTGAACTGTATCTCACCCCATGCATGCTGCCTACCCCTTTGTTGCAGACACAAAGTTGCATGAGACCAGATCGATTAGGTATACTTTGTTACTGACTGATTGGTTCATGGATTAAGCATGGACTGTAGTAAATTGGGAGTTGTAGGAGGAAAGGAGAAGAGAAGAGAAGAAAGAGGACTTATTTCATTGGATTCGCGGCTGTTTGATTCCTTTTTGCTGCAAGGATAGATCTCCGTTGACCACATATTCAGTACTAGGTCAAAAGCTTATTTTAAATTCTAGGAATAATTGGGTTCATAATTTGGTTGTGGCACCCACATGAAAGTTGTAGAGTTCATCGATATCTTTCCAAGGATACTAAGTTTCTGCAATTCAGCATAATAATTGTCAAGATATCACCAAAACATATTTCTATGTTCGGGGATTTTTAATACTAGAAGATTTTCTGTTTTACAAGAATTACTCTACTTATAGGAAGAACCAGTTTTTGGCCACCACATGAACTTGCAAATGACCTCCTTCTAATATTCATAATATTCTCATTTGCTTGATTTTGTGAAGTGCATTAAGATTTACAGTATAGAGCAGATATGTTCAGAATGGTTTCAATGTTAAGTGAAAGATAGGAAGATATGATTTCAGTATCTTGATGAGGGCCAGATTTAACATGCCGATGAATAACGTCTTTTATATTGCTGGGACATGTTTTTGGCCTCGCATTACTTGACTCTGCAGCTAGTTTGTAGAGCTGCATCTTCTCTTCATCTTTTAGGTTCTTCGGAGGAGCGACGCTGCCTATGGGTTGTGGACAAAGCGGCTGCTACTTCCAGGTTCGATTTTTTGCTGATCAGTTCCTGGTGATGGGATTATGGTTTTCTGTGTGACTTCTCCTGAAGAGATTTTTTTTTTGTTTTTGGTTTTGATGGTGAATTTAGGATAACAGGGACAATGCTGCTGCCATACCGGCAGGTGCTGGACATGATTCTCGAAGAAGATACAGATGTACATGCTTCATATCTTCTACACGCTTATGCAAAGCGGGATTTTATTCATATTTTGATTAGCTTAATTTCTTATGTTAATGTTTGCTTCTGCCTGAAGGATACATATGGCATGTTTTGTGAGCGGTGGGTATGGATGAGGTGAGAGCGTCTGTTAGTGCGTCATTTTTGTTGGATACTTTAGTCTGGTAAGGTTGGTATATATTGAGTGTTGATGATGACATGTTTATTTTGATTGGCGTGGTTGCTAATGCCCTTCTACTCCTTGGGGGGCGTGAGTGAAGATTTATGCCTTGAGCATAGGAATGAGGGAGTAGGTCTCCAACAGAATAGGCGATGATGCTAGGAGAAAAAGAAGACTTTGATCTGGTTCTTCAAAGAGGTACATCGAGGAACAAGTACATGGTGCTACTCGATGGTCAGCCAGATTCTGACTATTATTTTGGGATGCCAAAGAGATATCACATGATGTTCGACCGCTGGGGAATTGAAGTATGGTACTGGTGAGATTGTTGCATTCAAGAAACGGAAAGAAGAGAAAAGTTTGAGCAATGGTAGTGGTAATTGTTGTATTGAAAAGACGAAAGAACAAAATTATTTCAGTAATTGTAGTATTGAATCTTGCATTAAAAAAAGAAATAAGTGAAGATGTTGGAAGAGCTTACATGTCTTCTTCTTGAAGTGGCACCTGCAGTCTGACCTTTTTGTAATGGTCGATGCTTTTTTCTGAAAGCTGTAGCTCTATGCTTATGTGCTTCCACATTTTCATTAGTTTGCTGGTTACATTGTTGAAGAATTCTATTGTGCCTGGATATGCAGTTGAAGAGTTAAGGAGTTCAAAGCGTCGTTTTTGCATGTTAACTGTGATGGTGAAGTAATGATTTATAGTTTCGTCTTGCTCAAACCCGCACAATGAACATGGTAGAAGGAACTGCAAAACACAAAATAAAAAGAAAACATTTCGAAATCTTCTTATATTTAGAAACATAAAGTAAAAAGACAACTTTGCATAACATATTCGCAATTTGTGTTTTGTTTTTGAAACAACTGATCTCCTTACCATGTTATAATCTTGCAGTTTTTCTTCTTCTTGCATGTTGAAAAATGATCTAAGCGTTGCAGGTAGTAACTTTTTTGTCATCTGTTGTTGATCATTATTTTCATAGCACACTGGATCTTCGTCGTCGGCTTCCCTTATTGAGTGCTGCTTATTTCGTCACAGATAGACAAAGGGAATTTGTCAGTTCAGCTATAGGGGAAGTTTGTCTATTTATAAAGTCATATATATTGTTTTAAACGTGATTCTTTTGGTGTGATATTTACTTACAGTGTTTCTTAAAGGCAGAATCTTTCTCCATGTGCCATTGAGTTGTTTTCTCAAGATTGTTAGCATGGGCTCGATTGCTTCGGTGCGTACTGATTTACCGACCTTGAAGCTTTCGGAGACATGTCCTAGATTTACATCAAACTTGTCCGTTGTAATGAAAAGCTGATCCCTGCAAAGTATATTTAGAAAAAAAAATTAGTTCACACATGATACAGTCAAAATGATTGTGTGTAAGAATTTTTTCTGTGTTAGTTGCATGAACTTACATTTCTCCCTATGTCCATGGCTTGCATACAATGTTATACAGGTCTACGATGGCTTTGTTGACGGAATCGCTATCTTTGCCCACTTTCTCCACTGTGCAGGCGATGATTTTGAATTTAATGTAAATAATTCCAAGTCACAAAGATCATAAGATAGCAATTATGTTTTTATTGTCTTGCATGCTTCGATGCTGGAAGATATGTCATGTCTAGTGTTGTTCCTTTCTTGTTCTCCTTCTGTTTCCTGCGGCATGTTTTGTTCTTCTTTTTGCGTTGTACCCTTTTGTTCAGTTTCTGCCCCATCCTTAATTGAGTTGTTTGTGGTTTTCTTAGCATCATGTTTTTCCTTGTCAACCGTCATGTCTTGCTGGTAGTATTTTCCGTCTTGTTTTTCAGCCTCGACCTGGATGACACTGACCTGTCTGCAAGGGGAATTGGCATCGTACGACGGCATATGGTTTTCTTCGATAGTTTCAGGTTCTTTCTCTGGAACAATTTGTGTGCTTGCTTCATTGGTTGTATCTCCGTGGTTGCCTTCTTCGTGTTTCTGCATTATCATTTAAAAAGCATTGAAATAATTTAACTTGCTACTTTATTTTAATAATAGCAGTTGTTATGGGAAAATAGCGAAGCGTTCGGTGCGTGCTTTGAGTTATTTTGATTGTGATTAAGTTGTCATTTTGTGGAAACATTTTGTGCAGCTTCACCTGTTGAGCTGCCATTGGTGATGCTGACTGTTCCACCTGTTCTTCGTTGGGTGTTGTTTCTTGGGTACCGTCCTGTTCTTTTTTTTGGTGATCATCGTCACTGTCATGGTTCCTATCTTGCAGCTGTTCAATCATAAAGGTGGTAAGTTTCAACCATGGAACTACTTTATATTTTCGTAGAATCGGCTTATGTAACTTTACCTTCTCAGTCGTAGCTGTTTCTGTTGTCTCTACTGCTGTTCTCGTTGCTGCTGCTGACTGTTGTGCTTGTTCTTTGTTGAGTGGAGGTTTTTGGGCATCTTCCTGTTCTCTCTTTTGGAGTTCATCGCCGCTGGCATCATTTTTGTCTTCTAGCTTTTGAAACACACACGTGGCTAAGTGGCAGTGAATTTGAGCTTCAACCGAGCTATTTTATACTTTCAGAGGATCAACTTATGTAATTTTACCTTTTCAGTCGTTGTCACTACTGCTGTCTCTCCTGCGGTTTTTTCGGTGAGTGAATATTTTGGCGCTTGGTCTTCTTTGACGTTGATGTCTGTCGTTTGAAGAACATGTTGCCCTTCTTCAGTGGCCTCCTTTTGCTCATCTGTCTCCTCTCTATGTGATCGAGGAAAGTAGTGAAATGTGAAATGCGTATTTTTGAACTATAAGATCATTCAGAGGTATTATGTGTTTTCACCTTTGTACTTGTTACCGCTGATTGTTCTACGTGTTCTTCGTTGAGTGGTGTTTTTTGGTCCATCTCTTGCTCTTTTTCCTGCTGTTCATCGTCACTGACCTTGTTTTTTTCTTGCGGCTGTTCAAATATAGAGGTGGCAAAGTGAGAGTGCATTGGAGTGAGTACATGTGTGGTAGGATGGAGTTTATTTGATTGTGCACGTGGCAATTTTATAGTTTCATGCTTGCAGGTTTCGTAACTTTACCTTTTCAATCGTTGACGCTGGCGCTGTCTCTGGTAGCTGTTGTTTGGTGAGTGAATTTTTGGTGGCTTGGTCTTCAGTGGTATTATTGTCTACCGTTTGATGAACATGTTCGGGTTGTTCATTGGGCTCCTCTGGTTGTGTTTGATGGTCTTGATTGTTGGTGCTCTCCTGAGCTTTCTGTGCCTGCACCAACACAAAAAGTATTTAAGAAATGGGTGCATCTCTGATTGTTGAGTTACAATTTTTTTATAAGACCTCTTTCTCTGGATTTGCAGGTCTGTCTACTGCTGTAACTACGGCTTCTCCTTGTCTCGTTATGTCCTCTCATTTTTGTTGTTCAATGTCTATGCGAGTGCTTTCGCTTGCTTCCTCTTCCTGTTCAATAAAAAATTGAAATTATAGTTTGAACTTCATTTGTATCTCAGCTTTGTAACCTCACCTCTTGAGATGTTGTTGTTTGATGTTCTGTGTGTTTTCCAGTTTCCTTTGGTTGCGCTGCTTCTTGATCTTCGAGATCAATGTACTTGTTTGTTTCCTACCCTTGTAATCCTTGTATTGCGGTGGTGGTGTGTATTATGTAGTTCAGACATCATAAATGGTTTGAAAAGGGTTTGTTGTTGATTTTTTACCTCTATGTTGATGACTGGGTTATTCGTGCCTGCATCGAATGTTTCTTTGCCAGGTATAACAATCTCTAGTTTCTCATCGGCTTGGATGTCTTGTGTTTTCTCCTTTGTACTCGTGATGGTGATCTGCAATGTTGTGGCACTGGAAATCTCTTGTGCACAAACTTCCTGTTCTGTGACTCCTTCGTCTGTTTGAGGTTCACTATGGGGTTCAATTTCAACACTAGTTGTCTCTTGGTCTTGGAGTGATTGTGATACCTGGAGTTCAAACAATATGAGTTTGTGGTTCACTTTCTTTCCTGCCATTATGAGTTTCCGGTGTGGGGTCTAGTGGGCTGTGGAATTTTACCTCCTCTTCGTTATTTTCTTCTTCTTTGTCGTTTGTTATGCTAACGGTTGATTGTGGGCAGCCTTTTGCATTTGGTTGACGGGACTGCTGACTTGATTGTTCTCCAGCTGATCCTATATTTTGTTGGAGGTTTCTTAGTTCACTTATAACTCTATCTAGTTTTGAAAGGAAAAATTTATGTTCATACTGACCTCTTCACTGGTTCTGACGTCGATCGTATCTTGTGCTTGTGTTGGGGTAGTTGTTGTTGTAGCACTGTCTGTTGTGAGGTTGCTTTGTTTGTTGCGTTCATTCTTGTTTTTGGGGTTGTTGACGCCATCCTGCTGTTGGAGTTCATCTTGGCCTGGCGTGCTATTGGTATGTTCCTGAAAGCATTGACACATCTCTTTTTAGTTGAGGTAAGAGAACAGGGTTTTGCTTGCGGATGGCACCATGCATTACTATTTATTTACCTGTTTTTGCTGCTTTATCTTCTTCTTGTCAATGCCCACGTCCCTTGATTTTGTTCTTCTCTTCCTCTCTTCGTCCTCTTCTTCTTTCTTACCTTTTGTCCTTTCTCTTTGGTCTGTTGTGGCTACTATTTCATTCGTGCGGTTGGCATCGACTAGTCTACTTGATGCTGCTGGAACTGCTTGCTCTAGCGTCTGCAGGGTCGCGTTGTCTGTGAGGTACCTTGTGCAAACTATGTCCTGAAATTGTCTGAGTTGTTCTAGAGAATCCATCTGGGCAATTGTTTGTTGCACGACTTTGTCCTTGTTTTTTTCATCCAACATCTCACTACTAGGGAAAAGCCTATACACAGAATCTTACCAGCAGCGCTCCTCAAAATACGACGCTACTGCTATTTAGCAGCAGCGCGTGATAGCAAAACGCGCTGCTGAAAGGAAAATAGCATTAGCGCGTCCACCGCAAAACACGCTACTGCTCTAATTGCCATGACCTCGCCCCCCCGCTAGTTATAGCAGTAGCGCCCTATAATGAACCGCGCTACTGCTATGGAAGTTAGCAGCAGCGCGCTTCGAAGAAAACCGCTACTGCTAAGATCAGCCCAAAAGTTTAGTCCCACCTCGCTCCGTGAACAGGGTGTTTACCACCTTAAATATGTTATTTCTGAAACTATCACAACCAGTTGGTCTTCACTGAACTCTATGTGTAAAATTTGTGGCTGCAATATGAGTCCTCTCCGGTTCCTATCGGAGAGGACTCATATTGACCATTCAGATTGTACACAAAAAGATCATTGATGGCCAATGTATTTTTGCATCGACGTATTTTTGTATAGTTACACTTAGCAGTAGCGGTTTATATGCAAAGTGCTACTGCTATTCAGATTAGCTGTAGAGCA
This sequence comes from Triticum dicoccoides, assembly GCF_002162155.2. Lineage (NCBI taxonomy): Eukaryota > Viridiplantae > Streptophyta > Magnoliopsida > Poales > Poaceae > Triticum > Triticum dicoccoides. The sequence goes on along the minus strand of NC_041383.1, from coordinate 813,356,562 downwards.
TTTTGGCAAACGCGCTACAACTATCCCTACCTTATCCCCACGCGCACGACCGACCCTCTCTCTCACTCACACTCTCACTCTCGCCCGCATGCCGATAACCGTCGTCGTGCATCGTCGCCGCCACCGCCTTCGTCCGTCCACCGCCGAGGTACTCCCCTCCTTCCGTCCCTCCTCCATCCTCCTCACACATCCTCCCTCCGCCTGCGGCCGCCCCTCCCTCCTCCCTCCGCCTGCGGCCGACCCTCCTCCCTCCGCCGCCGGCAGCCCTCCTCCCACCGCCCTCGACCTCACCGCCGCCACCCGAGCCCACCCAGCACCGCCGCCTCCGATCCCGATGCCGCCCTCGCCACCCCTAGCTACCTCTCCGTCGCCCCCCACCCCCTGCCACTAGTTAGTACTAGATTTAGTACTAGTAAATGTTAATTTAGGTTTCATAGCTAGTACTAGATGTTGCTTAGTTAGTACCAGTTTTTAGTAGTACTAGATGTTAATCTCTACTCCTAATGCAGCAGTTGGTAGTCTCCGCCGGTCAATTTTCATACCACCACTTTCGTCCTTTTTTTCGTAGGTTAACCTTCGTAGATTTTTTTCGCCCACTTCCGACCATCCCGTGCAAAACAAAAAAAAACATAAGCCACCATCCGTCTGTCGATCCACCCGATGCGGCCACCCTATCTCCCTCGTCTAGCAATGCAGCACCACCCCAATCTCCCCGCTCCGCCGCTGCCGCCCCAATCTCCCCACTCCGCAAAAATTAGACGAACGAGGCTCCCTCCCTCCCTCGCACCCTAGCTACCCCTCGTCTCCTTGCATCCAGCCGCACCCGCCGCCGCACCCCAATCCCCGATCTGACCCCCCTCCTCATGCCCTCTCCATCCTCCTCCTCAAGATGTCACCATCGCCTCTGTTCATCTTCTCCCGCGCCGACGCCGTCGAGGCCGAGTCGTTGACTTCCCGCTCTGGCAGGTCTGCGTGGCCGCGTGCGGGGCGTTCGTCTTCTCCCGCACCGACGCTGTCGAGGCCGAGGCATTCGACTTCCCGCTCTGGCAGGTCTGCCCGACCGCGTGCGGGGTGGGGCCAGCCGAGGTGGCGTCCCTCGATGGGCGCACCAGGCTTTGTGCCGCCGCAGCGGCTGGCAGGACCGGCGCCGACGTGGCCAACCCCACTGCCGTGGCCGTCACCCACGTGCTCCACAACAAGCGCGAGTGCCCCTTCACCGCCGGCACTGGCGACCTCGTCGTGCTTTCTCTTGGCGGGAACGCCGCCGCCGGGTCGGGCGCCCGCGCGTCGTCCTCCGGCCTCCTGCGCATCGCCGGCACGTGCTAGGCCGACATGGTACGTCCCGATTGCTTCTTGAGCATTCATTGCACGGACATAGTCGTATAAATTTGATTACCCATTTGGACTAAGATCGGGATTCAATGTAAATTGCCTGATTGAGTGGTGGCTAGAAGCCCTTGAATTACTTCCTGTGCAGTGCCACAAAGAGTTCTCCTCCATGTGCATGACGATTTGGTGGATGACATGGAAAGAGAGAAATAGTAGGATCTTCAACCAGAGAGCTTGTGATTTTCTAGGCACATGCAATTCGATCACTGAAGAACTTCGAACCTGGCTGCACGCAGGCATCAAAGGAGTGAAATGGATTGAGTAGTCAACATATGAGCTACCATGTTTCTATACATCTGTAATTAGTTCTTAGTATTTTCCTTCATTTTTGTACTTACGCCACCTGATTACGTTCCTGCCCTGTAACCTGTGGTTTCCCTCTTAATGAATAAAAAGCAGCACCTGCTGCGGTTCGTCAAAAAATAATTGTACCATCGTCACGTACGCGGGGCTAAACAGGACTGTGGGTGTCTGTGCTTTTCAGGTGGACCAAGCCGTATCAATGGCGTTCGGAGAGAACAGAGCAACCAACTATATCTGCATCCTGGTGGAGGTGCCGATTCTGCCGGTTCCACAATGCAAGAGCCCGTGGCAACGCGGCAAACTGAAGCTGTTCGCCGGCATCGCGCAGGGCGTCTTTGGCGTCCCAGCAAACCCTACCTTTGGGCTGGCGCAGGGCGTCTGGCGTTGTAGGAAACCCCACCGCGGGGCTGGTGCAGGGAGTGGCCGACCATCCGACCCTGCTGAAGCCGCAGGGTGTCTCTGCCAAGTCCATGGTTGTCGAGTCCAAGGCCGTCTCTGTCCAGGCCTCCGTGGTCAAGGCGAATTGCACTAATATCGATGTCTGCCCTGAACCGTTGTAAGTTTATTGACCGTGTGCTTCTGATTTCTAATGTATTCTTGCTGTTTGCATTTCTCTCATTCGTACCCTCGTATTACAAGTGCATCTAAAAGCTCTTGTGATGATGGAAAGTCTACCTCCAAAGGACCAAAAAAGAAAATCGGTCCTAAAAGATCGTAAGTTGATCACTAGATCCATATACACGTCTGATACCGTGCTGTGTCCATCTATTCATCGTTTCATGATCTGATCCATGGTTTTTGTATTTGCAGTTCGCCTAACACATCTACTATCAATGATAGTGAAGTATATCAAGCTGGTGCTAAAAGAAGGTTTGTGTTTATCCTCTCTAATATATTTTTACTGTTGTTGTACTTGGTTGGTCGCTAATGCTTTTTTGATACAACGTAAGCAGGACTCTTAACCCCTCTATTCCTCATAAGGAGAGCTTGGAATCTGAAGATTTTTCTGCAAAGTAGGTTTCCCTTTGGCTCTAATTCATGATATTTGGTAACTTGCTGCTATTGTAGTTTTATTGATAACCTGGTGATTTCAGATACCAACAAAAATTTATTTGCCTACATAGTATTACGGTTGCAGAAGTCCTTGTGGATATCCTATACAGTATAAATATGAATCACCACTTGGTGGATCCCTGCCGTTTAGAGCTCTGCTCTGTTAATGCTACTTTGAGTCTAGATGGCATTAACTACAGAGAAGGGATCTAGCTAGGTTTGCAATGGCATGTGTACTATTGAATCATTTTAGTCTCAGGCTTTCCCTGCAAAACTGAAGTTCATGTTTCATGTTTGGATTAATCACGGTGTAGTCTGATGGTAATTTGTCTACTTAATGTAGTTTACGTATTCTTCCACAACTTCATTTCAAGCTTTCAGAGTTAAAGTTTTGGGGATAGTTTGGATGTTTTACACAAGGCATTATAATTGCTCTATATTATTCTTAATTTCATATATCATCACCTTAGACTACTCGAACTGTCGGCCATGCTTTGTGATCATGTGCGACGAGCATATTGTTTGGTGCTGCTATTTTCCATTCGCTGCTGGGTTGCTTCTACTCTCCACCAACCTGTCAAGTGGCAAAGAGTAGGTTTGACCTCAATTTCGATGCAGACATTGGATGTGATGCATGTACTTGCTAATTAAGTGATTTGGAGCTTGCCCTCAATTAGCAATCTCAAAGAAGTGGGGTTTATGAATTTTATCATTTTTCAGCTTGAATGGACTGTAGCTTCGCTTAATTGACTGACAGTTGTATTTGACTGCATAACTGGATTAATTGATTTCATGGCAGATGCCGGTTTTGACCTTGGTTGATCATGCTTTGTTCCGTGTTTGACCTGCAACATATTTTCTATGCATTCGCAGAAATGGTAACTGAATAATTACATCATACTACAGAACATCTTGCTTAATACCCGAGTCCCCGGCTCTCGTTGCTACATGTTTATCTGCCCAATAACATGAATTGATTTTTTTCACCCAAAAATGTTGAAATCAACTGATTTACATACACAATTAAATAGTAAGCATCGCGTTTTATTAGCAAAAATTACTAGTTCATACACAATTAGAAAGTTGCATGAAGATTACATTATTTTTCTTGAACATGTTCTATTGTAAAGATAAGGTCAGAGGCATACCAACACAATGCTCTGTTTAGTGAAGTTACAAAACCCACCATCATAACTGATAATTCTGTGTTTTATTGTCTGGTGAATATTTATTCTGTTTCAATGCTGACAAATTGGCCCTTCGTTGATCGATATGGTTCCCTTTGAATGGCATGAAGGAGGAATAAGGGTTGCTTCTCAATCCCTTTTGGTCTATGCTAGCGTGGACGGAGGGTGACCCAGGCCTGTCCGACCAAAGGTGGTCGGTGAGCCTCTTGGTCTGTGCAGGTAAAATTTCTCACTCCCTTTTATCTTTCTGTGACTTCTTCTTTTGGGGCCTCCCGAATTGGTTTGCTTGGTGCAATTGAGAAAAATAAGATGACCTGGTGAGGTGAGGAAAAAACATAAAATGGGGGCATGCCAAATTGGTGGAGTTGAAGCATGTGTCCTGCTTACACCATCTTAGGAACATGGCAGAGGAAGGTGTTGATTAATTGGTAGGCAAATTAAGCATTTCATGGTAACCCTCGGTTAATCTAACATGAAGGATGGAGTGTTTCCATGGTTGTGAATTTTTCTCATAGCAAGTTGAACATAGAGCATTTACGTGTAACATAAAGCTTCGTATAATGGATCATGTTTGCCCTGTCCAGTTACTTAACTTCTAATAACATTGGGCCTGTAAGGAAGTGCTTATCTAATAAATAAATATACTCATGCTTGATTTGCATTGTTGATTGACAATATGGTCTCTACTGAACCATTAAAAATACCTGGCTTCTTGATCTCAGACCCAAAATATGCTCTCTGTTGCTATTGTTTTTCCCAATTAATTCTACAATTACTCCTTTTATTTAGTGATGTATTCTTCATATGCTTAACTATCTCTTCTTCTTTTTTGACACTGAAGATCATTTATAGTAATTCATTTTCATTCATCCTGAAATTCAGTGAACGAACATCAAATATATCACATTAGATGATGGGGGAAACTGTACTTGTAGTGCTTCAGTTCTGCAACAATGGACTCCCTGAAGTGCCAACACCTTTACATGGATATTCAGGATATTTTTGAAGGTTAGAGTATGAAAGTAGAACAACAAGTCCCATTACTTTGGGAAAAGTGTCCGGCCATAAGCTGATAAAAGTTTAATTAGGATGATAATCTAGTTATTTTATGCGGACAATTCTTTGCATACTCCCAACTTGTATGTTCTTATTTCTTTCATCTCATGGACATTACCTTCCTGAAACGAGAGGTCTATGTCTTCTGAAGAGCAAATTGTCAGAATAATAAGTTTCTAAATCCTGCCATATTATTGCATTTATTTGACTACATGCATGCGCAAATTTTACAGTCGACAATTGCATGTACTGAAAAATTTAATGCATCCAGATCTTAAGAAGGCCAACAATTGGACCAGGAAACAAAATCATAGATATGGTATGCTTGGTCCAGACTACAACCGTTTGTTGTCTTGCTTCAGACAGTCTTTCATTGTGCTATATTTGTGAAAAGGTAATATTTTGTGTTGTCTGCACACATTATCATCTTGCATATGCTAAATGTCCAGTAATTTTGCAGGTAAAGACATATGAGAAGCAAAGGGGATAAAATGAATGCACATATAGTGTGCCTTTTCTGGCCCAATTCCATGTTTGAAGTCTTCTATATAGAATGCTCTAATCCATACTGAACTACTATTCCTGACATGACAATGGTTTCAGGGTATTTTTTGAACTGATATGGAGGGACTACTTCGGATTTCTTTTCAGCAAAATATGGGAACTCCATTTTCTTGCAAGGTAAATAAGATACAATTGTATCATCCTGAATTTTTTCGCACATGTATGTTACGAAAAGGATGCACATGTGTTTTTCTTCTGTGATCTCCTGCGATGATCAATTCTGAAAGAATTCTGCTGTGATCATTGCTAATTGTTATTTATTATCAAAACTTCAAGTCACAGATTTAATTGCTAATTGTTATTCATCATATTTCCTGTTCAATCAAAGACATTTGTGATTCAGAACATCGAGAGTTTAGAGGGTTAGAGCTCAAAAGTACTAGCAGACTGCGAATATATTCAGTCAAACATATTTTATTTATTTATCTTCTTTACATGTCTGCGAGGGTAACCATAGAACTATTTTTGTTTTTCTCCATGTCGAAGTAAAACTGAGCAGGGTGTGTGTCCTGTTAAAAGAATAAGGAAAAACAATGTTCCTCATGCTGCAAATATAGCTCAAAACTTTCTCATTTTTGTTTACAATGGACAACACACGTCTTAGGTCATCCACGAGGTGTCTCAAGGTGAACTCCATAGTACCCGATCAAGTGGCTGGAGGGAATGGTGTATGCTCACAAGGTGCGTGATTTAGCTGTGCTTCTGACTATATGTGTGCTCATGGCCTCATGGGTTCTGATATAGCTGTGCTAGCTATATTTGGTTTTCTATAGACCAATTTGTTTCACCCGGACAAGAATCCCACGAACCCATGCAAAATTGTTTGTAAACCATGGATGAGACTTCATTGTCTGCAAAACATGGGCTAGATTTAATTTGGCATAGGTAGTGCGGAAATTCACATGATATGCACTGTACTATTGCTTGTTCTTCAGCCAATCATCAATATAATTCCTTTTTTTATGTGTCTATGTATTGAACTCATATGTTTTGCCAGTATATAGAGATAATAATATGCAGATTTAGTGATCTATACATGCAGAAAGTTTGTTTGTTCTCTTTTAGTAATCATATGCGGATCATCAATATTCAATATCAGATGACATATTGGCCACAACATTCAGTAAATGTGTTAATCCTAATAAATCAAGAATGGTTGCTGATTCTAGATATTGATAGAATGCTAATAAATTACACCCTAGAGCAATATGAGAGTATTTAAATTTTGATGGACCTAAACCTATCAGGCACAGTACAAAAGCTCTTTTAAAATATCGACATTTATCCAGTTTGCATTTTTTTGTACTAGAGTTAAACCGTTCCAGTTCATGAATCTGAAGTCGGCTTCAGTATATATCCATTGGAAGTCGGCTTGTGTGGCTCTGCCTGTATATTTACATTTTGCAAACGCAGTTTATGCCTGACATTTGTGTCTCTTTATTTATGAAGAACTATTCTAGAGCTCAAGTCATCAGGTACGCTTTAGATACAAACTCGCGCTCAACGTGGTTTCCATGTAGTGTTAAATTCTGGTGAACTATATCTCACCCCATGCATGCTGCCTACCCCTTTGTTGCAGACACAAAGTTGCATGAGACCAGATCGATTAGGTATACTTTGTTACTGACTGATTGGTTCATGGATTAAGCATGGACTGTAGTAAATTGGGAGTTGTAGGAGGAAAGGAGAAGAGAAGAGAAGAAAGAGGACTTATTTCATTGGGTTCGCGGCTGTTTGATTCCTTTTTGCTGCAAGGATAGATCTCCGTTGACCACATATTCAGTACTAGGTCAAAAGCTTATTTTAAATTCTAGGAATAATTGGGTTCATAATTTGGTTGTGGCACCCACATGAAAGTTGTAGAGTTCATCGATATCTTTCCAAGGATACTAAGTTTCTGCAATTCAGCATAATGATTGTCAAGATATCACCAAAACATATTTCTATGTTCGGGGATTTTTAATACTAGAAGATTTTCTGTTTTACAAGAATTACTCTACTTATAGGAAGAACCAGTTTTTGGCCACCACATGAACTCGCAAATGATCTCCTTCTAATATTCATAATATTCTCATTTGCTTGATTTTGTGAAGTGCATTAAGATTTACAGTATAGAGCAGATATGTTCAGAATGGTTTCAATGTTAAGTGAAAGATAGGAAGATATGATTTCAATATCTTGATGAGGGCTTGATTTAACATGCTGATGAATAACGTCTTTTATATTGCTGGGACATGTTTTTGGCCTCGCATTACTTGACTCTGCAGCTGGTTTGTAGAGCTGCATCTTCTCTTCTTCTTTTAGGTTCTTCGGAGGAGCGACGCTGCGTGTGGGTCGTGGACAAAGCGGCTGCTACTTCTAGGTTCGATTTTTTGCTGATCAGTTCCTGGTGATGGGATTATGGTTTTCTGTGTGACTTCTCCTGAAGAGATTTTTGTTTTTGTTTTTGGTTTTGATGGTGAATTTAGGATAACAGGGATAATGCTGCTGCCATACCGGCAGGTGCTGGACATGATTCTCAAAGAAGATACAGATGTACATGCTTCATATCTTCTACACGCTTATGCAAAGCGGGATTTTATTCATATTTTGATTAGCTTAATTTCTTATGCTAATGTTTGCTTCTGCCTGAAGGATACATATGGCATGTTTTGTGAGCGGTGGGTATGGATGAGGTGAGAGCGTCTGTTAGTGCGTCATTTTTGTTGGATACTTTAGTCTGCTAAGGTTGGTATATATTGAGTGTTGATGATGACATGTTTATTTTGATTGGCGTGGTGCCCTTCTACTCCTTGGGGGGCGTGAGTGAAGATTTACGCCTTGAGCATAGGAATGAGGGAGTAGGTCTCCAACAGAATAGGCGATGATGCTAGGAGAAAAAGAAGACTTTGATCTGGTTCTTCAAAGAGGTACATCGAGGAACAAGTACATGGTGCTACTCGATGGTCAGCCAGATTCTGACTATTATTTTGGGATGCCAAAGAGATATCACATGATGTTCGACCACTGGGGAATTGAAGTATAGTGCTTACCAATATACTGGCATGTATTTTTTTCTAAAGGATATAGTGGTTTCCTTTAGTTGAAATACATAAAATTTTCACCCCCAATGACTCAACAAGAGTTGTTCATTAAAAGCGTGTGGTCTCTTTCTTCATCAAGAATTGAAATAATCTGTGCTATTAGAACTCCATAGAGAGCAATAATATAATTTTCACATGGGGTGACCTTTATTGGCTAATTGTATAGCTTATGATCTTATGGAGTTTAGGTTTGTAAATCCATGTATTTTTTAGATGAAGAAACAAAGAAGGAGATGGCTATATCAAGGATCACATATGGTTAAATGTAGAAACAATGAACACGGTGGCATATCAGTTGCAACACGGTGAAAATTTTAGGATAGATAAACGAATTGCTCGGTCGGTTCAAGAGTTAATAAAAAAACACAGTGGCACAAGAATAGTTTGCGGTAATGCATGACATTCGACTGTATGTTACAACGTGGCAATGACTCAGGATATATCGGATCTGCCTTTATGACGGTGGTGGATCAGCACGAACACAAGGGGTGGGGATTAGGGCGGAGAGTAGGCGGTTGGCTGGGGACTCCTTGGTGGTCCGTGGGGGGTATACAATGTGAATGTGGGAGGGCGCCATGGCGAGGTGAGGTGGGCATCATCTGGTTTTAAAAAAGAGGGCTCCAGCGAGAATTGTCCCACTACAGCGAGAAACCGAGCGGGAAGGGATGGGTTCAACAGAAAAAGGGAATGATGCGTCGTGGGTTGAGTTTTTTGTGTTAGGACCCTGTGTTGGAGATAAAATGACGGATAGTCCGGAGAAGCACATTTCTCCTCCGCATATGGTCTGGATTTGAAGAAGTCCATATTGTCCAGATGGTTGAATTTTGGGGTGCATGTAGGGTGCCCGTTTGATGTTCGAACACGCCCAAATATACGAGGAAGAAATGAACTTCGACCTTCGAGACGGCCTTAATCATCTATTTGATTCATTTATATAAATACCTTGTAGCCCATAGCAACGCACGTGCTTTCTACTAGTTACTAGTAGTGATGGTACTAGTTAACTAGGGCAGTATGATTAATAGTAGTTGTAATTGAACTACTTTAGTTGTAGTTGAACTAGTTTAGTAAGTAAATTAATAAACTAGTTTAACTAGTTGAATTAATAGAACTAATGTATTTTTAGTAAGATAATTAATATAACTAGTTGAACTACTTTATTTTTAGAAAGAACTAGTTTTTTTTGTCTATTTATTGTAAGTTTATATTTAGTAAGAACTAGTTGAATTAATAAAACTAGTTGAACATGTCATATTTGTTGTTATTTTTTAGTTTAAACAATTATTCGTGATGTATTAGTGATAACTTATACGGTTTCAGGTGACCACCGTCGTCCCCGTCACTGACCCCCTCCGACATCCCCGCCGTCGTCCCAGTCACCGACCCCCTCCGACATCGAGGTGAGACCAGCCAAATATCCTTGTATATCTTGTGTTGTTGCTCAAATAGGATATGTGGTTGCCCAAGTGGCCGTTCATGTTCAGTTTACATCTCCGAGTGGCCTATGTTTTTCCAGAGTGTTGATTAATTTCCATTCCGGCAAATTTCAGGTGCTCGATATGTCCTTTTTTAGCAAAGGTCATGCCGGATTTTTTCGTGAATTCTGGCATGACTTGTGCTAGAATATGTACACGTTTAATCTTTGAATTATGAATGTAGGAAATGTCGTACTCGGACGACGACATTCTCCCGGGGGAGTGCAACTGGTGCCACGACGATCGAGGTATGTGCAACAGGTTCGTTGAGCTGGACGAAGATCGGTGCTTCAACATTAAGCTCGAGGAGACCTTCGATGTTGAAACGGTACGCAACAACGACAAGTGTTTTTTCGTAATTAAGCATGACTTCAACTATTTCAACGTCTAATTTTCATATTTTACAATTCGACTAGCTTATCCCATGTCATGCAAGACGCTATGTCTTGGAGAGGATGGGTTTTGAAGACCATGAAAATTTTGAAACAAAGAAAATACACCTAAGGACCCATCATGATATGGATTTTGAAGTAAATCTGTGCAATACTCAGAGTGTAACCCATTTTGGTTGCCAAAATTGGGAAGAACTTTGCAAAATGTATGGTTTTTATGAGGGTTTGATTGTCACCATGGATCTTGGTGATCCTGACATCGAGCAAGACAATATGGACATTTGGGTCCTTGTTGATACGCTTCCGATTGTACCGCTATGTGAGTTTCTCAAACATAGTTATTAACTAATTTATATTGTTTATTTCAAAATAGTTGATAGCTTATTTCCATTGACAGCTTATTTTGATTCTTCAAAGACTGTGCGGAAGATGGTAGATAAAACCCACTACACCGATGGCACCGAATTAATGTATAAGGAGAAAAATCATGTGATCGCATTTTGTACTCTTCTTGAGAATTACAATAACTATTATCGAACTCCAAATTATGGTGAATACGTGCCACTAGTGAATGTGTTGAACCACGGTAACTTCTCTGGAGATACCCTGATAAGATTTTTTACTATTACGACATCCGTGCATCTTTTGCATACTTCTAAAACTAGTACATCATTGCTAACTATGAAGTAATTATTATGTTTTTCAACAGAAACTCCCGATGGATTGTGTGCCTCATCTGATGTCTCTGAATGGTCGCCTCTCAGTTCTGAACATACTGCCAGGTAAATCTAGGGAGCTCACCTGTGCATATCGGATTTCTAAAACCGGTGAACACATGTTCATCAAAGAATGGAAGAAATGTATGGACATTCACAAGGAGGTTCTTGGAAGTAACATTCAGCGAAAGGCAAGAATTGGAGACATGCTAATCTCCATTCTCCATAATGGAGAGTCAGGGGCTATCTTGTTTTTTCCTATTTTACCTTAGAAAATGTAGTAGGTCTTAATCGAATGTAGTAGGTCCTATGAGGTACAATATATTTATTATGTGGTAATGTGTTAAAGTTGATAATGAGGAGTACTTGTGATTACGACTAGTGACCAATTTGCTATGTGATGTCATTGATGAAAACGATGATCTTGAGGAGGTGTTATATGACAATGATGTATTATGATGATAAGTTGTTAATGATATGATGATGATGATGATATTATTATATCATTGGGTGAAAGAACCGCGGATTAGTTTCAAGTGGATGGACATCCACTTGAAACTAGTCCATGGTTCTTTCACCCCGTGATGTAATAACTCATTATGATGTAAAAACAATCTCTAAATTCCTGTTGTATGAAAACTTGTTGTCACACCCAATATGCGATACTATCCTAAAGAGACTCGAAGGTCCCACCAAGGATAGAACCGCATATTGAAACGCTTTTGCAAGGTGGATATCATTACATCAACATTACGTAATAGATGGGGATACATACAAGAGGCATACAATGCCACACGCGTACAACCTCACAATACATAAGATCAACATCCGACTACGGATGAAACACAAACAGAAACTCAAACGACATCCACCCTGCTAGCCCAGGCTGCCGACCTAGAACCTATACCCTAATCGAAGAAGCAGAAGAAGAACTCAATGCAAGCAAGCATCGCTCTCGCGTCATGATCATCGCATAAACCTGTACCAGCAAACTGTTGTTGTAGTAATCTGTGAGCCACGAGGACTCAGCAATCCCATTACCATGGGTATCAAGACTAGCAAAGCTTAAAGGGAAAGGAAGGGCTAAAGTGGTGAGGTTGCAGCAACGACTAAGCATGTATGGTGGCTAAACATACGCAAATAAGAGCGAGAAAAGAGCAAGCGGAGCGGTCGTGAAGCTAGCAATGATCAAGAAGTGATCCTGAACTCCTACTTACGTCAATCATAACCCAAAGACCGTGTTCACTTCCCGGACTCCGCCGAAAAGAGACCATCACGGCTACACACGCGGTTGATGCGTTTTAATTCGGATCTGGTGTCAAGTTATCTACAACTGGACATTAACAAATTCCCATCTGCCTATAACCGCAGGCACGACTTTTGAAAGATTATACCCTGTAGGGGTGTCCCAACTTAGCCCATGATAAGCTCTCGCGATCAACGAAGGATATACCTTCTCCCAAGAAGACCCAATCAGACTCGGAATCCCAGTTTACAAGACATTTCAACAATGGTAAAACAAGACCAGCAAAGCCGCCCGATGCGCCGACAATCCCGATAGGAGCTGCACATATCTCGTTCTCAGGGCAACACCGGATAGGTCAGCCTACGAGTAAAACCAACCCTCGAGTTGTCCCGAGGTGGCCCCGCAGTCTGCCCGGTTCGGACCAACACTTAGACAAGCACTGGCCCGGGGGGGCTAAAATAAAGATGACCCTCGAGAGAGCGACTCCCAAGGGAAAAATAGGTGGTGGTGAGGCAAATGGTAAAACCAATGTTGGGCCTTGCTGGAGGAGTTTTATTCAAAGCGAACTGTCAAGGGGGTCCCATAAATCACCCAACCGCGTAAGGAATGCAAAATCCGGGAACATAACACCGGTATGACAGAAACTAGGGCGACAAGAGTGGAACAAAACACCAGGCATAAGGCCGAGCCTTCCACCCTTTACCAAGTATATAAATGCATTAATAATATAAGAGATATTGTGATATCCCAACCAAAATCCTGTCCACCATGGAGCAATCTTCAACTTCACCTGCAACTAGCAACGCTATAAGAGGGGCTGAGCAAAGCGGTAACATAGCCAAACAATGGTTTGCTGGGAAGGGTGTCAAAGGTTAGAGGTTCATGGCAATTTGGGAGGCTTGAAGAGTAAATGATAGGTAGCGCAGCAAAGCGATAGAACGAAACAACTAGCATAGCAATGATAGTAGTGAGATCCAGGGTAGCGGTCATCTTGCCTGAAATCCCGCAAGGAAGAAGAACGAGACCATGAAGAAGACGAACGGATGAAGCCGAACCTAGCGTAAACGAACGAGTCCTCACGATCGCAACGAAACGGGAACTATCGAGAAGAAGCACACAACATAGTAAACACACCACACATGAACAAGACATGATGCACAACAAGCATGATGCAAGACAAGACTACATGAAGCTACTCATGGCAAGAGATGATGCACACAAGAACAACACATCAAGGCAAGTTCAAATGAGGCCGGGAATAACATATACAAATCCGGTAAGTCCTCATATGCATATTTCGAAAATGGTACAGATCTGAATAAACCTTATGTTCAAGTTGTTAAACAGCAAGTTAAGATGCACCAAGATGATCTACACGAGATTCTAGTCAAGTTACATATAAAGTTCATTTAGTTCGGAGCTACGGCCTAGAAGATATGAGCAAAACAAGTTAAACATGGCATTGATGCAAAATGCATACAAACATCAAGCAAACACACCAAAACAAGGATGCAACATGATAATATGAAGCTACATGCAATTCTAAGCAAGTTTCATATAGAGCACACTCAAAATGGAGCAACGGTTCAACACACACACACACTAAACAAGTTATGACAACAATCTGTCCAAAACAGCAACTATGCATATTGCAAGCACCAAAACAACATGCTACAGGACCTCAACAAGAAAACAAAAGGCATGGGCATGATGTACAGGTAAAGTATAACAAAACATGAACACTGAGCTATCTCCAGAAATCACTAGAACATACTCAAACACACATGGCAAGATTGCAAATAATATCAGTTTCAGACTTTGCAGAAAATAACATCAGGTTGCAATGTTTAGATCTATCAAACAACATGTTACAGGAACTTATCATGGCAAACCAAGGCATGACATGATACTACTAAATGCATAGAACAAAAGTCCCTTACTGACCATGAGCCAAAAAGGATCAGAAGATATGATGGCACCCATGTAAACATAGCAAGTTATATACAGATTCATACATGGCAGGAACAACAATAAGTAGACATGTTGATGAGCTTGTACAGCTCACCACAGAGCAATACATGGCATGGCAAGGCAACCAACAGTAAGAAAACATATTTATGAAGCTAAGCATGGCAAGAGCAAGTTCATAGGGTGCATGTATCACTAACAACAATCATGGCAACAACTGAACTTAATGTTAACAGGCTGACAGCAACATTATATAGCAACTTTGGAGCAAGATATGAACAAGCTACAGGAGACTATAAATGCAACCAGGGGTATGGATGGATAAAGCATGACATGTAGAACAAAACACCCTTAGTGAACATCTCCAGATTATGCATAGAATGACTTGTAGCAGCAGGTTTACATAGCATCACGAAATAACAGATTCAGCCTAGCAAAACAGCAACAGCAAGTACCCTACTTAACAAGCTCGGTTTACTCGGCACAAGTCATTGCATGACAAGATAAGCATAGCATCAGCAATAAGACATGTTTATGAAACAAACCAAGGCAAGAACAAGTTCATAGCATGCAAGGATCAACTACAACAACCTTGGCAAAATTGAATAGCATGTAAACAATCTGCCAGGAAACATTTTGAAGCAAAAGTAGAGCACGAAAATGACATGCTAGACTACTCCATAATTGCAAAAAGGGGTATGAATGGATAGATCATAACCATATTTTAAAAACACCCTTACTGAAGTATCTAAAAATATGCATGGATCTCTCTGTAGCATCAAGTTTACATGGCATCAAAATAACAGCAGAACAGGGACTAAAATAAGTAACATCACGAAGCCTAGTTTGCATGCTTGTGCTAGTCACCACATTGATCACAAAAATACATGGTAAGCACCTCTGTAAAGAAGACATGACATAGATCAAAACACATGTAGACATCAACCTCAGACAATGCACACATAAAACATGGCCAAAATGACAAATCATCAAGTTATAACAGTTTCAGCAGATTAACAGCAACATGCACTCTTGCAACGAAGATTCAGGCATCAAGATGAGCTCAAATGAACATGATGCTATGGAATGAAATGAAGTACTCGTTGAGACGAGCAATTTGACATATTACACGCACAAAACGGAACAATTTTACATATTACACGCACAAAACGGAGCTACAGATGTAGAGATATGATGTGATGAACGTGGCATGATAATGTCAAAATACAGGGACTTAGGCGTTTTCGGGGTCAACCTTAGGTCTTCTAGATCCAGATCGGGGCGCGGAAAACGAGGATGACCAAAGCAACCTCGCCGGAGAAGGGCGACGCGGCGGCCAGAGGCGCTCGGGGAGGCCGGGATCCGACGGCCGGCGAGAGCGACGTGGCGGCCCTGGATTGGCTGCGCGGGGGGGGGGGGGCTGGACGTGTCCGACGAGATTCGACATGTCCGGTGGGCGAGAGAGAGGTTGATCTAGGGTTTGCCCGAAAAATTCGTGGAGAGAGGCCTTTACGGTTCCTCGGTTAACCGTTGGAGTATCAAACGACCTCCAAATGGCACGAAACTTGACAGGCGGTCTACCGGTGCTATACCAAGGCCGCTTGGCAAGACTCGGTCCATTCCGAGAACGTTTAACACCCTCTCACAATGAGAGACAAAAGGGGGACGCCGGAGGGCATAGGAGCGCCGGATTGCAAAATGGACAACGGGGAAAAAGCTCGGATGCATGAGATGAACACGTATGCAATGCAATGCACATGGTGACATGACAATATGCAACACGCAAGCAGATGACATGGCAACAACGATGAATAACTGGCGGACACCTAGCGCATCGAATCCGGGGCGTTACAACACTCCTCCACTAACAAGAGATCTCGTCCCGAGATCTTAGGACCGAGACGGAAGGGAAAAAGGGATGAGGTGAAACAAGAACTCGAGAAGAAGCAAAGAATCGAGAGCACTCGAGAATAAGAGAGGAACGGCGAGAATGACGAGAATCGAAAGATCACGGGTTCAGATAGACTATGAAACCACTTCGGTTAGAACGAGATAATAAACGAATAAGACCGAAGGATTTAGGCAGTACTCCAGCTGAAACATGGAGGAATAGAACACGAGTTTGAGAGGATGGAAAGATACTTGATGAAGACATGACACAAAACCTCCGGAGAGAATTGAAATAGAATGAAAAGAACTTAGAACGAAGGATTGAACGGATTTGAATATCTGAGAAGAACGAAGAAATGCAAAACTCCAATTCAAAAGAATACGGAGAATTAATTACACTTCGAGATGCGCGAAGAAAAGATGCTTGAACTCCACCAACAAAATCTTGATGAACTCTTGAAGAATGAATTAAATCATGAAGAATCACCATGAAGAACTCCGGTGACAAAAGGATGATGAGATAGAATGAAGGAAGGAAAAATAAGATGAGCCTTGCGATGATTTAGATGGAGGTTCCGACGAAATGGCCTTGGAAATTTTAACTCCGGAAAAGAAAAGATGAAAACACTTGGAACTAGAATTTATTCATCAAGAACAAACTCCGAAGGAAGAGATTAATCACTTGGATGAAATAAGAATAAGATTTATTGTATGATTATCCTTCACCAAATTTAATTGATGACAAGCAATGGATTTTTTCATACTACTTATTCTTCTTGGCAAAAGGATTGAGGGGGGTAAATGGCGCGGAACTTGAGAAAGTCTTCATGAACCACCGGTAGGATTGAAAGAACGAATGGATTGAAATGATAATCAAAGAAAAAGAATCTTGAACGAACCACCATAAGAATTCGAAAATGACTGATGAAAGAAACTGAATCACCGGGATAATTGGATAACGGTAGCTGAAATGTGAGGACAAGAATTATTATGGAACGATGACCTCCGAAAAACAACTCTTGACAACTTCGGATGGTTGAGAAAAGGAATATCTAACAATTGAAATAATTCGAGATGATGATATGAAAACTCTTCTTCGATCTTCAAATGATGACGGAAAACACCACCAAAATTACTGAGATACTCCGGTAGAATGAAAAGCAGAGAGGTTGAGGCAACAATGAAAATGATTTGAAATCGATATTGGAAAGGCATCTGACTGATGGGATCCATTCTTACGTCACACTTTGAAAAGAATTGAGAATAACTCCGGGGAATTAGAAGAGTCAGGTAAGATCCTGGAAAAAGACCTGTGGGTTAGGGCCCACTAAAGAGATAACACCGTTGGAAAGGATTGTTGAAAAGATAGATGATGCACCGGAACAATTGAAATATTTGAATGAGGCGACAACCTCGAATTAATTGGAACACCGACGAATCTCTTGAGATGTCTTGAACTCCGGAATGATTGAATGGCGAGAGGCAAACAAGCAAGGAGAAAACTTGATCCAAGGCAAAGGATGTGATCAACCCGAAAAAAAAACTTGAATTCAGTCCACCGGAGAAGAAAAGAGATGAAGAATGTCCACCGAGACGAGAATTCACCAGTTGAGATAATTTACGAAAAACTGAAGAGGTTCCACACGAATGAGATAGATGGTCGAGAGAGAGTCAGACTCTGGGAAGAAGAGGGTGGGAGGGCGGGAAAACAAAGGCAACTTGGAAGGGGAAATCGACGAATATCTTGAAGAGAAAACACCGGTTGAAATCATTGAGGACAGAGAGCAAAAACTTCGCACGAGTATGATGGATACTCGATTATGGACTCCGGCTTCGAAAAAAAAGGGGTGGGTGGCTGGGAAAAGAAACAACTGAGGATTGAACTCAAAGATGAAGAGGCTCGAGTCATCTTGACGAGAAATGGACCGGATGAAAAGAGCTGAGGAACAACGATCGGAAAACCAACTGTGTGATCCTAAAGAAAATTTTGAAGGTGAAGAGGAGTAATTCAAAACACCTACGTCAAGATTCCTCACCAGAGCGACGAAGGGGGCTGAGGAGTAAAAAGAATTCCTACTCTCCGATATAACTAGACTCCGAAAAATAGTTTTTCTTCTAGACTCAACAACGGCCAAACTACAAGATCAATCAAGGGGGGCTCCTAGGGTCGGTCGAGGCTCTGATACCAACTTGTCACGCCCAATATGCGATACTATCCTAAAGAGACTCGAAGGTCCCACCAAGGATAGAACCGGATATTGAAACGCTTTTGCAAGGTGGGTATCATTACATCAACATTACATAATAGATGGGGATACATACAAGAGGCATACAATGCCACACGCGTACAACATCACAATACATAAGATCAACATCCGACTACGGATGAACCACAAACAGAAACTCAAACGACATCCACCCTGCTAGCCCAGGCTGCCGACCTGGAACCTATACCCTGATCGAAGAAGCAGAAGAAGAACTCAACGCAAGCAAGCATCGCTCTTGCGTCATGATCATCGCATAAACCGGTACCTGCAACTGTTGTTGTAGTAATCTGTGAGCCACAAGGACTCAGCAATCCCATTACCATGGGTATCAAGACTAGCAAAGCTTAAAGGGAAAGGAAGGGGTAAAGTGGTGAGGTTGCAGCAGCGACTAAGCATGTATGGTGGCTAAACATACGCAAATAAGAGCGAGAAGAGAGCAAGCGGAGCGGTCGTGAAGCTAGCAATGATCAAGAAGTGATCCTGAACTCCTACTTACGTCAATCATAACCTAAAGACCGTGTTCACTTCCCGGACTCCGCCGAAAAGAGACCATCACGGCTACACACGCGGTTGATGCATTTTAATTCGGATCTGGTGTCAAGTTATCTACAACCGGACATTAAAAAATTCCCATCTGCCTATAACCGCAGGCACGGCTTTCGAAAGATTATACCCTGCAGGGGTGTCCCAACTTAGCCCATGATAAGCTCTCGCGATCAATGAAGGATATACCTTCTCCCAGGAAGACCCGATCAGACTCGGAATCCCGGTTTACAAGACATTTCGACAATGGTAAAACAAGACCAGCAAAGCCGCCCGATGCACCGACAATCCCGATAGGAGCTGCACATATCTTGTTCTCAGGGCAACACCGGATAGGTCAGCCTACGAGTAAAACCAACCCTCGAGTTGCCCCGAGGTGGCCCCGCAGTCTGCCCGGTTTGGACCAACACTTAGACAAGCACTGGCCCGGGGGGGCTAAAATAAAGATGACCCTCGAGAGAGCGAATCCCAAGGGAAAAATAGGTGGTGGTGAGGCAAATGGTAAAACCAATGTTGGGCCTTGCTGGAGGAGTTCTATTCAAAGCGAACTGTCAAGGGGGTCCCATAAATCACCCAACCGCGTAAGGAACGCAAAATCCGGGAACATAACACCGGTATGACAGAAACTAGGGCGGCAAGAGTGGCACAAAACACCAGGCATAAGGCCGAGCCTTCCACCCTTTACCAAGTATATAGATGCATTAATAATATAAGAGATATTGTGATATCCCAACCAAAATCCAGTCCACCATGGACCAATCTTCAGCTTCACCTGCAACTAGCAACGCTATAAGAGGGTCTGAGCAAAGCGGTAACATAGCCAAACAATGGTTTGCTGGGAAGGGTGTCAAAGGTTAGAGGTTCATGGCAATTTGGGAGGCTTGAAGAGTAAATGATAGGTAGCGCAACAAACCGATAGAACGAAACAACTAGCATAGCAATGATAGTAGTGAGATCCAGGGTAGCGGTCATCTTGCCTGAAATCCCGCAAGGAAGAAGAACGAGACCATGAAGAAGACGAACGGATGAAGCCGAACCAAGCGTAGACGAACGAGTCCTCACGACCGCAACGAAACGGGAACTATCGACAAGAAGCACACAACATAGTAAACACACCACACATGAACAAGACATGATGTACAACAAGCATGATGCAAGACAAGACTACATGAAGCTACTCATGGCAAGAGATGATGCAAACAAGAACAACACATCAAGGCAAGTTTAAATGAGGCGGGGAACAACATATACAAATCCGGTAAGTCCTCATATGCATATTTCGAAAATGGTCCAGACCTGAATAAACCTTATGTTCAAGTTTTTAAACAGCAAGTTAAGATGCACCAAGATGGTCTACACGAGATTCTAGTCAAGTTACATATAAAGTTCATTTAGTTCGGAGCTACGGCCTAGAAGATATGAGCAAAACAAGTTAAACATGGCATTGATGCAAAATGCATACAAACATCAAGCAAACACACCAAAACAAGGATGCAACATGATAATATGAAGCTACATGCAATTCTAAGCAAGTTTCATATAGAGCACACTCAAAACGGAGCAACAGTTCAACACACACACACTAAACAAGTTATGACAACAATCTGTCCAAAACAGCAACTAGGCATATTGCAAGCACCAAAACAACATGCTACAGGACCTCAACAAGAAAACAAAAGGCATGGGCATGATGTACAGGTAAAGCATAACAAAACATGAACACTGAGTTATCTCCAGAAATCACTAGAACATACTCAAACACACATGGCAAGATTGCAAATAATATCAGTTTCAGACTTTGCAGAAAATAACGTCAGGTTGCAATGTTTAGAGCTATCAAACAACATGTTACAGGAACTTATCATGTCAAACAAAGGCATGACATGATACTACTAAATGCATAGAACAAAGGTCCCTTACTGACCATGAGCCAAAAAGGATCAGAAGATATGATGGCACCCATGTAAACATAGCAAGTTATATACAGATTTATACATGGCAGGAACTACAATAAGTAGACATGTTGATGAGCTTGTACAGCTCACCACAGAGCAATACATGGCATGGCAAGGCAACCAACAGTAAGAAAACATATTTATGAAGCTAAGCATGGCAAGAGCAAGTTCATAGGGTGCATGTATCACTAACAACAATCATGGCAACAACTGAACTTAATGTTAACAGGCTGACAGCAACATTATATAGCAACTTTGGAGCAAGATATGAACAAGCTACAGCAGGCTATAAATGCAACCAGGGGCATGGATGGATAAAGCATGACATGTAGAACAAAACACCCTTAGTGAACATCTCCAGATTATGCACAGAATGACTTGTAGCAGCAGGTTTACATAGCATCACGAAATAACAAATTCAGCCTAGCAAAACAACAACAGCAAGTACCCTACTTAACAAGCTCGATTCACTCAGCACAAGTCATTGCATGACAAGATAAGCATAGCATAAGCAATAAGACATGTTTATGAAACAAACCAAGGCAAGAACAAGTTCATAGCATGCAAGGATCAACTACAACAACCTTGGCAAAATTGAATAACATGTAAACAATCTGCCAGGAAACATTTTGAAGCAAAAGTAGAGCACAAAAATGACATGCTAGACTACTCCATAATTGCAAACAGGGGCATGAATGGATATATCATAACCATATGTTAAAAACACCCTTACTGAAGTATCTCAAAATATGCATGGATCTCTCTGTAGCATCAAGTTTACATGGCATCAAAATAACAGCAGAACAGGGACTAAAATCAGTAACATCACGAAGCCTAGTTTGCATGCTTGTGCTAGTCACCACATTGATCACAAAAATACATGGTAAGCACCTCTGTAAACAAGACATGACATAGATCAAAACACGTGTAGACATCAACCTCATAGAATGCACACATAAAACATGGCAAAAATGACAAATCATCAAGTTATAACAGTTTCAGCAGATTAACGGCAACATGCACTCTTGCAACGAAGATTCAGGCATCAAGATGAGCTCAAATGGACATGATGCTATGGAATGAAATGAAGTACTCATTGAGACGAACAATTTGACATATTACACGCACAAAACGGAGCTACGGATGCAGAGATATGATGCGATGAACATGGCATGATAATGTCAAAATACAGGGACTTAGGCGTTTTCGGGGTCAACCTTAGTTCTTCTAGATCCAGATCAGGGCGCGGAAAACGAGGATGACCGGAGCAACCTCGCCGGAGAAGGGCGACGCGGCGGCCGGAGAGGGCCGGGGACGGCCGGAGGCGCTCGGGGAGGCCGGGATCCGACGGCCGGCGAGAGCGACATGGCGGCCCTGGAT
>NC_041383.1:813298120-813333750 GCF_002162155.2 Triticum dicoccoides | reverse complement strand
GGCTGGACGTGTCCCGCGAGATTGGACATGTCCGGCGGGCGAGAGAGAGGTTGATCTAGGGTTTGCCCGAAAAATTCGGGGAGAGAGGCCTTTACGGTTCCCCGGTTAACCGTTGGAGTATCAAACGACCTCCAAATGGCACGAAACTTGACAGGCGGTCTACCGGTGCTATACCAAGGCCGCTTGGCAAGACTCGGTCCATTCCGAGAATGTTTAACACCCTCTCACAATGAGAGACAAAAGGGGGACGCCGGAGGGCATAGGAGCGCCGGATTGCAAAACGGACAACGGGGAAAAAGCTCGGATGCATGAGACGAACACGTATGCAATGCAATGCACATGATGACATGACAATATGCAACACGCAAGCAGATGACATGGCAACAACGAAGAATAACTGGCGGACACCTGGCGCATCGAATCCGGGGCGTTACACTTGTGTAAAGGTGTATGAATACAACATGAAATAAAAAAGAAATAAAATACTAAATAATAGTAGTGGCGCGGGAAAGGAGAAGCGCTACTTCTAATTACCAGTAGCGCTGTTCTGAAGAAGCGCTACTACTAAGTCAATTTAGCAGTAGCGTGGATCTAGGCGCGCTATTGCTAAGCTTTAACTGTAGCGCCTTATCAGTAGCGCTCCTTTCTGCGCTACTGATAGGCCTAAAACCCGCGCTGCTGCTAGGCTTTTCCCTAGTAGTGTCTCTTCTTTTTCGTTGCATCGGTGTTTAGCCCTGGTGGTTACTGTGGGTAACTGTTCTGCTTCATGGAGCACTTTTTCCAACAATTTGTTTATCCTTTGAAATCCTTCTTCTGGTCCTGTGCTGATGTTTTTGTTTGGTTCCGTGATTCCACTGGTGCCGATACGTGGTTCGCGCCGGCGATTGGGTGGAGGTGGTAGCAGTTTGGTTGTGTGCTGGTGTTACTGTTCTTTACGATGTTCTCCTGCTATCTGGTGAACTGAAGACGAAGTTGATGTTGTGCTGGTATAGAAGATCCTCTCTGCTGTTCCTTTCCATGTCTGTGTTGTTTCGGTGGAATGGAGTTGATTATAATGGAAACTGTTTTCACAAAGGGAAGGACTGCTTTATGTACACCAGAGCTATACCTGTATCTTGCCTAATTTATAGTCATCTGGTCGTGCTTTTCCGTCCGTTTTCATGTCTGCTCTATCTATTTTCGCTAGGTCACTCTCTTTGAGATGGTTTGCTCGTGGTAATGAGGATTTGTCCATTGTCTTTGCAATCTTCCGCATTTCTTTTGTGTCGGTTGGCAGCAGCAGGGAGTCCAGGTACATGATTACTGGTACCTGTGCCAAACCATTGATGTGCTTTTTGTTCTTTTCTTCCTGAGGCAACATCATGTGCTTCTGCCATGTCTTGGCTCCTTCCCTAATACATTTGACGATTACCTCGTAGAAATCCATCTTTGCCATTTCCGGATAGTCCATGTCCTTGACCATTATAGCTGTTCGGGCGAAGATAGCGGCGCTTGACCCGCAGACAACATTGTGGAAAAAAATAAGGAAAAATATTTTAACGGATTTCCTATTTGATTCTTCGTCATCTATTTCCACCTATATTTGTAGCTTCTCGAACAGTTGTTTTGGCGCGAATTTTGTATCTTCGAAGCCAAGGTCTGACATCAGTTCTTTCATTGAAGCTGGGCTAGTCTCTGGCCTTGGTGCTGACCTTTGTGTGCCGTTTGGGTATCCAAACACCTTCTGGGTAGCTTCCTTGGTAATCTTGATTTTTTTTGTCTTCAGTAGCATCACCGAAGGTTATTGTCATGGTTTCTGTGTTGAGGTTGTCGTAGATGTGTGCTGCAAGCGGTCTGCAGATGGAGCCCGTTATTTTGCAGTTCTCTATGCTACCAAATCCTGCCGTCCTAATATCTTTCTTGTGACGGTCTTTAAGTAAATTCCATGCTTTCTTGACATGGGTGAATGCTTCCCCTGCCTTGATTTGGCATTTCTCTTCGTCTGTTTCTTGCTGTTCTTCGTCAACTGTTGGTACTACCAGTTCTTTCCCGCTTGTCTTGCTTCTCTTTCTGTCCTTCTTGCCTGATTTGGCCTGCTTTAGAAGAAAAAAAAGAAAGGGTTTTGTTAAAAAGGAATGTTAGATCCCTAGTGCTGAATAGTGGTATTCAAAATTAGTGCATAAGTGTGTTTTTACATCCTCGTCATGTTCTGCGTCGCTGTCATGCTCTTCGACATCATCGCCGTCTGTAGGAATGAAATCTACATCATGATGTCTGTCTGTCGTCGTCATCATTGGTATCTTAACCTTTGCTGTTTGTATCGTCTTGTTCTTTTTCTACCCTTTGTCGTTTGTTTTTCTTCTTGCATTCAGCTTGTTTCTTCGTGCCGGTTGGTTCTGTTGGCAGGAGTACCATTAGAGGTAATGGCTGATGCTGCAAGGTACCAGTGTCGATGATATTTTCAGCATTGTCCTTTTTCTTTTGCCTTTTTGCTCTAGGAGTAAAAACAGTGCTGGTATCTGATTTTCTCTTTTTTTGCTTGTTGCTAGGTGTTTAATCCTGTTGAGCATGGTGTAAGTTACCATTTCTGCCGCAGGTGGTTTGTTCCTCATGTTCTGTTTTGTGTCCTTTTCTGATGAATGAGGAGACATGCTTTGTGTTTGTGTGCTGTCAATATCACCGTCTTTGTGTCCTGCATAATGACCAGGTAACGAAAAATGATATTCTTTTGTTCGAAAATATTTTATACACATTTAAAATATATATCTTCCACGATTATGCATAAGGAATGTGAAATTCCCAAAAGGGGGTTTTTAGTTTTCTTTTTGGGGTTAAGAAAGATTATTTCTACTATGGGTATTGAAAAAAAATATTAATTATGATTATGAGTGGAGCTTGGGAAGTGAAGTTAGGGTGAAGCATTTTCTGAGACAAAAATGCACTCTGCAGGTGATATTTCATAATGGAAGGAATATCATGAATAAGAGTTGAAGATATATTTAGTAAGTTAAACTGTTTTTTAATTAAATATAAGATATTGTGCAAACATTTTTAATGTTTTCTATAAAGAAATATATAAAAAAGTGGCAGGTAGTTTTATTTGTAGACATTGTTAAGTTATTGTTGTCAAGGATAGAAGTTAAGTTATTAATGTCTCAATACAATTTTTTGTAGATAGACAATGGACTCTTTTGGTC
Organism: Triticum dicoccoides; assembly: GCF_002162155.2. NCBI lineage: Eukaryota > Viridiplantae > Streptophyta > Magnoliopsida > Poales > Poaceae > Triticum > Triticum dicoccoides. Next base: position 813,330,574 of record NC_041383.1, on the reverse strand, counting down.
AAACCTTTGACAGGAGCTTGCTGGATTGCATGCTCTTCAGCAGGGTCTTCGTCAATATTTTGCTGGTTTTTAGCTTCTTCGTGAGGATTTCTCATTGCTGCGTAAAAAATGGGTAGGTGTTAGAAGCAGAGTCGAGTGTCGCAGAAAAAAAAGCTGCGTTGTGTGAAAACAAATTTGTATGTATAGAGAGGCACGGGTTGTTTTTCCCTAGAAGCATAGGGTACAGCTATTCTGTATTCACGGTTTTTCAGACTAGAGGCACTTAATTTGAAAAACGATTACATTGAAGGGACAAACATGTAGAAAATATCGTACGGTTATCAGGTTTTGGCCTCTCAGGATGCTTGCGCGGTTTGGATCTATCGACGTATTCTAGTTAGTGACGTTTCAGATTTAGTACCTTTGAGCACATATCGTATGGCGAAAAATTCCAGGGCGGAGAGCTGTAGCATTTCTATTAAATCTCATCTCTTCGGCAGTTCAATTTGTTTGACAAATTGATTTTAGGCTATTGGAAAACTCCTTGGTAGCTGTGGCTAGGGTTGCTGCTCCTTCAAGTTGAAAAATCAGTACGATCTACTCGGTGGAATGGAGTGGGATAGAATGATAATTACCTTCAATTAGTTGTGCGGTGTTCTTCAGTTCCATCCGCTTATTGTGTCGTTGCTCTTTTTTCGTTACGATTTGCGCTGCCACTGTCGAAGTCCTCGCTGTCGGTCGCCGCAGCCAGCGGGGTTATTGGTGTTCTCGCGGGCAGTGTGTGGCTGTGTGTATGTCGGATTGGAGGGTGGCTGGGGAACGCGGTGGCGGTTTGTTCAGTGACGCGAACTCGATTTCAAATTTGTGTTTGTGTGCAGAAGGAAGGAGGAGAGCGTGCGGGAGTGATGAAGGTTTTGAGATTTACTTTGCGGAAGGGGAAGCAAGCTAGTAGGAGAGGGAGGGAGAGATGGAAACCATCGAACTGTCTCTAATCTTCAACCGTCCGTTTGAGCATCAAGATCCATTTTTTCTGATGTTAGGCTCGAGAGTGTAGGTTCTACAAGCACGTAGATGCAGGCACAGGAGGCACGGCAGTGTAGGTTCTACAAGCAGGTAGAGAACCACGGGACAAGCAAGAGTCGCGTGAGGCACGTGGATGTAAGCCTAGGAGGCACGGAAAGGAAGGCAATACAGGCACGAACATGCTGCTTTTGGAGGCACGGGTATCAACGCTGAGGATGTAAAATAGTGTTGTGGCAGAGGCATGTGTTAGAAGCGTCGTTAAAGAGGCATGGTTGTGAAGTCTCAGGAGCGACGCAGGAGTTGCAGTGGGGCCATTTAAGAGTCATGATGTATGTTGTGTTAGGCACGTGAGGCACGTGGGTTCAGGCACGAAAGGGAGAAAAGGTGAATCCACAACAGGCACGTACGTGTGTTTTCTCAAGTCACTGGTGTGCAGTCTCTGGATGCACAAAAGTGTGGCAGCAGAGGCATGTGTCTGACTACTCGGTTACAGAACCACGGTCGTGAAGTCACATGGGTGTGGCACTACGGGGCACGTAAGAGTCTCGACAAGTGTCATGTTGCGGACGTGGGTGCAGGTTAGTAAGGCACAGTAATGGAGGCACTACAGTTACGTTCGTGCACTCTCTGGATGCACGAAAAGTTTTGCGGCAGAGGCGTGGTTCCGAGTACTCGGTTAGAGAACCACGGTTGTGAAGTCACGTGGGTGTGGCACTACGGGTCACATAAGTGTCGTGGCATGTGTCACGTTGCGCACGTGGATGTAGGTACATGAGGCACGACATTCAAGGCAACGGAGGCACGGACTTGTGGCTTCGTGAGGCACGGGGTATCAACCCTGTGTATGCCAAAATAATGCAGTGGCAGACGCACGTGTCAGGATTCTTGGTTACAGAGGCACGGTTGTGAAGTATCAGGAGCCACGCATGTCAAGTTGCGCACGTGGGTGCAGGTACGTGCAGGCACAGAAATGAAGGCACCACAGGCACGTACGTGCACTCTCTAGATGCACAAAAGTGTGGCGGCAGAGGCATGGGTCCGAGTACTCGGTTATAGAACCACGGTTGTGAACTCACGTGGGTGTGGCACTACGGGGGACGTAAGAGTCTCGGCAAGTGTCATGTTGTGCACGTGGTTGCAGTTATGTAAGGCATAGAAATCAAGGCACCACAGGCACGTACGTGCATTCTCTGGATGCAAAAAAGTGTGGTGGCAGAGGCATGGGTCCGAGTACTCGGTTAAAGAACCACGGTTGTGAAGTGACGTGGGTGTCGCACTACTTGGCACGTAAGAGTCTCAACAAGTGTCGTGTGAGGCACGTGGGTGCAAGGACGTAAGGCACAGAAATCAAGGCACCACGGTTGTGAAGTCACGTGGTAGTGATGAAGTGGAGCCTCTCTAGAGGCATGTGGATGCAGGCACACGAGGCACGAAAGTGCAAGTTCTACAGACACGTACATTCAGGCACAGGAGGCATGGAAGTGTGGGTTCTACAGGAAGTTAGAGGACCACGGGACATGCAAGAGTCGCGTGAGGCACGTGGATGTAAGCATAGGAGGCACGGAAATGAAGGAACTACAGGCACAGACATGCTGCTTTTGGAGGCACGGATATCAACGCTGAGGATGTACAAGAGTGCGGTGGCAGAGGCATGCGTTAGAATGCTCAGTTAAAGAGGCACGGTTGTGAAGTCTCAGGAGCGACGCGGGCGTGGCAGTGGGGCCATGTAAGAGTCACTGCGCATGTCATTACGTTAGGCACTTGAGGCACGTGGGTGCAGTTACGGAAGGTAGAATTGGTGAATCCACAACAGGCACGTACGTGTGTTTTGTGAAGTCACAGTTGTGCACTCTCTGGACGCACAGAAGTGTGCCGGCAGAGGCATGGCTCCGACTACCCGGTTAGAGAACCACGTTTGTGAAGTGACGTGGGTGTGGCATGACGGGCCCCGTAGGAGTCACGACAAGTGTCACGCGAGGCACGTGGATGTAGGCACTTGAGGCACGGCATTGAAGGCACAGGAGGCACGGATGCAGGTACAGGAGGCACTGAAGTATTGAACCTAGGAGGAGACCTTGCATGAGTGTGAAATGTTTCGAGATTTACTGTGGAAGAGAGGAAGCAAGAGAGTAGTGGAGGTGGGAGAGATGGAAATGATGGAACCGTCTGTTATCTTTGACGGTCTGATTTTAGCATCAAGATTCGTGCCGCCTGGCTTTGTTTTTTTGTTCGATGTAGCGTCTTAATACACATATGAGGCATAGAACACCAGGCTCTACATGCACCGATGTTGGAATTATAGAGGCACTGGTATCAACTCTATGGATGCACAAATGTGTAGTGGCAGGGGCATGCATCTGAAGACTTACTCAGACAGTCACGGTTGTGAAGTCTTCAGAGTTACGAGCGTGTGTCACCACGGGCACGTGAGAGTGATGCGTCGGGAAGTGTGGTAGTAGAGGCATCGGTGCGAATAGTAGTCAGAGAGCATTGGTCGTGCGGTAGTAGCGGCGTGCGTCGGGAAAGGTGCGAGGAGTTCAACATAGTACATGCTTAGTATCTGAACGCAGTGCACACTATCTAAGCATGCCAGTGCAGTGTGTGCTTGAATGGTTTACGCAAAAACATTTGTTACGTGCTTAATTGGACGATTTGACGGTTGCTTTTTCCCGGCAACCGCGAGCACTGCTACTCGGCGGTTTCCCCGGCACACAGCAACCGCGAGCGCATGTTTACTGCCCTCATTACCACGATGAGGCCTCGTCCAACCGCCTCCTCCTCGACCCAAACCTTGGCACAAAAGGGCAACTGCGCTTCCATAGCCGCTCAATTACGAAAACACTATTGCCTCTCCATCTCAACTAGCAACTCCTCACAATCTCTGTGTCAAGGCCGCCATCGCTGCAGGATCGTAATGGAGGAGGAACCGTCTGCCAAGCGTCCCCGTGGTGAGACGTCCGATCAGAGCACTGAGGTTGACGATGTTCAGGTCCCCGGTCAGAAGCACGACTACAAGGTGCACCTCAAGGAGGTTGGCATCCACGACAAGGGAAAGCTGGATGTCGTATGCACCAGCAATCCTGACGAAGCCGACAAGATGATCAGCAGGATCCTGAAGAGGGTCTGCGGCTTGTACCCTCAGTACATCGGCGTTGATGTCGAGTATACCAGGGAAGACGAACCTCCGTAGAGGGCAGTGGTTCTGCAGTTATGTGTGGAGGAACTCTGTCTGGTATACCACATCACCGCGGCAACAAAATGGTGAACCATCCTACAGCTTCAACCTCTCCATGTTTCTGTTTAATTAGCATTTCACCCTGAAATTTGATTAAATTGGTTTATTGAATTGATGTATCAGTGAAGTTTCTGAAGTAGATACAACAGAATAGATTTTGAACTTGACTCACCAGATCAGTTTATGTATTTGATGCACTAGATTAATTTATGAATTTGATATATGAGATTATTTTCTGAACTTGATGTTCTAGTGCACTTTCTGTTCTAGTGTAGTTTCTATATTTGATGTTCTAGTGTAGTTGAGTTTCTTGATTTGATGTGTTAACGTGGGTAAGGAGTAGATAGGTCATTTATTCAAGTGTAAGTACCAAAAATAAAAAAGACATGTTGTGCTTGTGCTTGTGTTTGTGAACTCTGCATAGCAGTTTCTGAAAATTTTTCGTCCACAAATTATACGTACTATATAAGTATTTACTTCATGGATACTTGATGGATCCACCTTAAATGTGTCATCCGCCTTGCAGGCCCAAGAGCATGCGCCCGTTCCTGAAGGAGGACAAGTTCTACACCTTTGCCGGCTTCAGTATTGAAGGTGACAAAGAGATGCTGTGAAGTTTTGGTTTGGAGATCAACCCCGACAAGTACATCGACATACAATGGAAATGGAGAGTTCCGTTCAAGGGAAGAAAGAGGTACCACTCTTTGGCTGATGTTGCAGGGAGCGTGATCCACCCATTCTACAAACAGATGAAGGATAAGATTGACAGGGTTGAAGACCATAAACTGTGGGGGATCAGCCCACTGCCAAATTACCTCATCGAGTATGCAGCGATAGATGCGTACGCCACCTACGAGTCTTGGAAGAGAATTGAAAACATCAGAGATGGGCTGGAGAGTGCAGAAGAGGCAGAGAAGAATTATGACGATCCGTACTATGTCTACTAGTGATGACGAAAACATAGAAAACTGGTCGTGGAGTTGCTTGTGTTTCTTCTTGTCCTTTCTATTGTTTCAGGTTCGTAGTTTACTTCTGTTAGGACGAAGCAGTTTCTAATGTCATCTGTATCAGGTTAAACAAGTTTGCTTATGTGAAGTTTGTAGTTTGTTTATGTGATTGAACAAGTTGTTTGGCTTGCTAAGTACTATGTTTATTCAGCAATCTTGTGATTTTGAATTAGTAATGTTGCTTTTTAGTCTAAAAACAACTAAATACAAAGCAGTCTTTTTACGCTAAGTACAGTTTAGTTGTGCGCACAAGCGCGGCTTCTTGAGGAGTGGCAGGAGTGGCATGGGTTGGAATACGCAGTTAGAGAGGCACAGGTTTGCAGTCTGTAGAGCCACCGGCGTGTGTTAGTGCAGGTGTCAGAGGCACGAAATTGAAGTCTCTACAGAAATGAAGGAACCACAAGCATCCATCCAGAGGCATGTCGACGGAGTAGCAGAGGTGAGCTCCGAATACATAGTTACAGGGTCACGGTTTGGAAGTGTGCAGAGCCAAGGTTGTGCGACACGATGGGGCATGTATGAGTCATCGCAAGTGTCATGTGAGAGAGGCACCTGGATGCAGGTACGCAAGGCACGGGATGCACTGTGGTGACGTTTGTGAAGAGACACGGGCGTGGTACCGCGAGCATGTAAGTGTCGCGGGGTGTGACACGTTAGGTATGTGGATGCAGGCACATAAATCACGAAGGTGAAGACTCAATAGGCACGGAAGTTGGGTTTTTGTTGTTTCGAACAGCTATCAATACTGTGGATGTTCAAAAGTGTGGCACCAGAAGAATGCTTCCGAATACGCAGTTAGGGAGTCACGGTTGTCAAGCCTCTAGAAAGTCACGCGTGATCTGGCATCACGGGCATGGAGTGGTGTGGGACTTCGAGGGGCATCAGTGGCGCATGGTGGTGTGCTAGGAGAGGCACCATTGTGGATGCACAGGTGTGAGGCCTCTAACAGCGTGAGTGGGTGGCACCACATGCAATTGTTTGAATACTCATTTAGAGAGTCACGTCTGTACTCAACCAGATGCATGCTGTAGGTTGGTGGCATTCGGCAGCACACGGTTGTAGAGAGGAGGAATGTTTGTGAAACATCAAAGTCACCTGGCGGTCACGCGTGAGGAGTATGCAGAGTAACTGAGCGTCGACGTGACGCACGTATGTCTAGGGACGGACTTGGGGCATTGGCTAGTGTTCGAATGCTTGGTTAATGAAGAATCAAGGAACTACATCAATAAAAAGAGTCTGCTGCTTCATTATCACACTATGATGTGCGGTTGAACCGTTTTCTGATGCTTTGACGGAGCTAGGCTTGTTCGCTTATCAACAACTTTTATTCCTTTTCCTTGATGTCGTCGTAGATCTTTCTAATCTCATCGCCCATTTTGCTGGGTTGGATTGTATTCTGATCGCTAAATAGTAGCCTGCATAGTTGTTGTGCTTTCCATTGTTCCGTGCCATCCTATAAAAAATTCAGTGAAAAATAAGGAGAAAAAACACATCAGAATTAGGTCATGCAGTTATATGATATCTTGCAGATTTATAGTGAGTTTTAAGCGAAAACTTACATCGAAATTATCTATCTCTTCGACGAAGTGGTTGCCATCAAAGAGATGCGCGAACCTTAGAACTGCAAACGGGGTTTCACCTTTGTTCACATGTGGAACGTCCTTTAAAAATTGAACTTCCCATTTAGTCTTTTCCTTTTCGATTTTTTCACTGAGTAATATTTCGTATACTTCCTTGAACCTGGGCACCTGGGAATTGCATTTTGTTTTTGTTTTAGAGAGACATGTACTGCAATTTGTAAAACCGAAAGATGTTGTTATGTACAATTCTTACCAGTCTGTCTTTATGGTTGTGGTATTTGTTATGCTCCTTTTCTTTGCTGGCTTCATTGATTTCCATGTCAGCAATTTGCTTACTTAGTTTGCCATCACGCACGTGGAGATCACGTTGTTTTTTGGGCATTCTTTCCTCTTCAATGCTTCGAGAGGTTTCTCCAGGCTCAATGATTTGAAGCTTCCTTCTATATTTGTCGAGCACTAATAGTGTGTATCGGTCTTCCTTTTCAAATGGCATGACTACCTGCGGTACAAAAGTTTTATTGTTAGAGGAGAGTTTAGAATATAGTATTTTGTTTGAAATGCTTATTTTTGTTTTGTTAGAGGAGAGTTTTATTGCTATAGGAGAGTTTAGAATATAGTTTTAACGCTATTACCATTTTTGTTGTTTTGAGCTTGTCTAATTGACGTTTCTTAAGGAACAAAGGAACCAAGGCATCCTTCTCTCGTTTGAAATCATCTCTGAAGTGTGTCATAGATTTTCTTTTATCCTTTAAACCCAGAATATTCTGCAGGCAACAAATAAAAAACCATTAAAACAAATTAGAAAGAATAGATCGGTACCAAGAGATTAAACAATCGTTGCAAAAAGACGAGGTTGTCTGATCCTTGTGGTTTTTTTTTGTTTTTAAATTTACCTCTGCAAAGCTTGGGCCTAATAATAGTCTATGTATTTTGTATTTAGTTTGCTTGCTTCCCTCCCATGCTTCTGCTAACTCATCGAGCACCTTCTTTTCCATTCCTTTATGTTTTTTCTTGTTTGCAGGCCCAAAAATTTCCTTCAGGTTTGATCCAGTGAGAGTTGCGCTGTTCCCCTGTGGTTGTTCTCCCGAGAATACTACTTCTCTGCTTACAGGTAAAACAGTAGAAGAAAATTTTGTTTAGAATGTCACTTACAAGCAAGCTAATAAACAGGAATTCAAGGTTCTTTCTAGTTTCTGTCTTATTTGTGTGATTGCCACGTAACTTCAACTAATTTCAGTTGAAAAAGGAACCAAGTCACCTTTTGAATTTGTCCTGCCATGTGTCACTCATGACTATGTCGTAGAGCTCGTTTTCCTTACGCATGTGTTTGAATGAATGCCGGTGTTGCGGGTATTTGTTGGTGCTCATTGATTGATCCTGGTTCTTTTCGTCTCGCTCTGTCAAAACAGATAAAAAGTTATGGTTGTTGCTTCTAAAAGATATATTTGAAGCTCCTGTCATGTTGACTGATGGTAAAAATGAAAATAGTTATATTACCTTTCATGGGCGAAAAAAGGTTTGTAGTCTCTGGTTTGAAAACTTTGATTTTTTCAGGAAGTTGATGGTGCTTTATTTGGTTGGTTTTACCGAATATGAGTGTGTATACGTACTCTGGTGTCCATTCGACATCCACCTTGCTGTGCTGCAGGCATGTCAAAATGCATGGTTTATGGTTACGTGTTGTCCACCATTGTGAATAAACTAATTGCGGTAATAAAGAAATCAAGTAATTTGACGTGTATGTACTGGTAACTTACATGAAAATCCTCTCTGTCCTTGACCAGTTCTTTCCCATTCCAGTGTTCCGCAAATTGGGTCGTGAAGTGTCCACATTGTGTTCCTTCTTGCTTTGGTGTGCAGATCCTATGAGGCCTTTCTGCTATCCTTGCCCAGTCTGGTTCATTCTTGTGTTTTAGTTGGTGGTACTTGTTCATCAGCACCGACATCCTTCTCATCTGTGATTGCATTTTTGTTTTGTTGTTTGGGTGTGACATTGATAAAAGTAAGAGTATCATACTATCGCGAGTAAAAGAATAAATCAATGTACAAAAAGTACGTACCAGTTCTGCTCGATGCACATGGTGTTTACTCCAAGACAAATCAGCGTAGTTTACATAGTTCAGTGAGTCAAGGATGTCGATGCTATCTCTGTACTTGTTCATTACATATAGCGTGTAGTGCTTGTCCGTGTGATGAGGTATCATGATCTACGTTGAGAGAGGAGATCGTTGTTGATGTAAAAATTGAATTTCATTTAATTGTTGAAGCTCAAGGAGAATAAGTCGTGTGTTCAGTAATAGTTCCGAACTTACCATCTTCGAGTGCAGGATGTTTTTACCTCGCACGAGTTGTTCAAATTCTTGTAGTGCATTGTCTTCGTTGAATTCTGATAGCTCACCTCTATTATAATTGAGACCTAGCACCATCTTCAAGAAAGAGAGTGTGTGGTAATAGTTAAATATTCTACCATAGTAATGACGGAGGTGTTTTTGTGGGTGTGGTATGCATACATTTGCGAATTCTGCAGGGAGTAGTTGTGACGTCTGGGTTGAACTATTTCTGTTCTGTCCATTCATCCAGTAACGCGTTTAGCATGGAGCCCTCCATTTGTGCGTTTCCTTTCCCTGCTAGTTCCATGAAAGATTTTCCTGAAATGTAGCCTTCACTCTTTGAGGTTTTATATAACTGTTCTCTGCAAGCAAGGAGGGTTTAGAATTAGGTGAGTGAATGGTTAGTTGGATGTTAGAGAATGTGCAGCTCTGTGTAATCGTTTCCATGGAACAAGGAGAATCTGCTTATTGTCCGCATTTTTTCTGTCCTTGTCGGCTCATCAGATATCTATGGAGTTGCATGGCATTTTCTTTGTAAATGAAATCTCCTGGAACAAGTGCTGGAGTGTTGACTTTCTCAATTTCCTTGCTTGCTCGCTTGAATGGCCTCTTAGTTGAGATTTTGTTTGCTGAGCTGATCTCATGTGATTGAATCATCGAGGGTTTTGGGGAACTTGTCTGCACTCTTGCAAGATGCCTTCCCCTTTTCTTGTCGTGACCGAACTGTGCCTGCTTGTTAAGCTGCCCACGTGTTGGTGTGTCCTTTTGTGTGTTGTTGTTTTTGATGCTCGGTTCTATTGAGACTTCAGCATCGTGTTTCCTCTTTTGAAATATCTTTCTAAGAAAATCTTTCCTTTCTCCTTCTTTTCTTATTGTGCATGTTCTGCCTCAGGTGATGTTCCTGATATGCGATCTTTGCCAACAGGTTTCATGTTCTGTTTGGAAAGCTGTTGTTGGCGAGTTGGTACGCTCTTTGTCCTGTTATCCACTTCTAAAGGACAGCGTGTTATGCCTTCGTTGTTTTTATCTGGGGGTGGTCTGTCTGGTTCTATCAGCGGATCTATCCGTTCGTCTTCCTTTTGTAAATCAGTGTGTGGCTGCGCGTGTTGTTCCCTCTGTAAACCAGCATCTGTCTGGGCTTGTTCTTCCGTGAGTGCTTCTTCAGACACCTTGGTGGTATCCTTGCCGCTCACATGATCATCTTCTTTCTCCTCATCGCTGCTTGTGTCATTAATGTCAATTAATTTTATCTCTTAAGTGCTTGTCCCAATGTGCTCGGGAGTTGGAGGAATCTCTTGTTGAATTATGTCACAACGTATTCGTTCCATTTCACTGTCTTCCATATCGACCTTAGGTTTCAGCATATCTGTTAAAATAAAAAATAAAAACGTATTGGTGTGTCTCTGAAAATTAGATAAGTAGAATTTTACTTTGTTGTCTTCAGTACGACAAACCTGCGGTGTAGTTGATTAATGACAGTGCGGCCGTATCTCTGTATTGGCTAAATATTTGATAGAGAATTTTCTTTCTCAACTCTAGGACTTGTTCCTTTGTTAGTAACATTGTTTCTCCATCGTCGACGTAGTGCTTTGCGTTCATGAACATATAGAACGCACAGTCGAGTCTGCAGGTAGAAGGATGATTGATTATTGTCGCTGTCCAGAGATGGTAGGGCAGTTTAGGTGAAGTTTTCCTAATGTCCTATGTTTTTTATGGATTGCATCAATAATTGTTACAGTGAGTAAGGAAAAGGAGAAAGGTTTGTAGTGCTTACGTTTTTCCCTGAAGTGGCACCTTCATTTTGACCTTTTTGAAATGGTCAATATTACTTGGAGACAGTTGGAGCAATGGGCTTATTTGCTTCCATATCATCTTTACTTTGCTTGTTATTGTGTTGAAGTAGTCCGTTGCGCCTGTATATTCATCTGGTAAAGAGTCAAGGAGTTCAAAGCGCTCTTTTTTGATGTTAATTGTAACAATGAAGTAGTGGCCTATAGTTCTTTGTTTTTGTTGAACTTGCCCGCCTATGCAAACTGGTAGAAAGAACTGCAAAAATGCAAAATAGATAAATAAGGGGTCGTTTTTGGATTGAGTCATGATTTGTTGATCGTTAGACGTAATTGTAGTCCCGAGATTGTATCTCTTATCTGTAACATGAGATGTGCTTACCATGTCGAAATCTTGTAGTTGCTCTCCTTCTTCCAGATCAAGGAATCTTTTAAGCCTGTTAGGAATTGTCTTGTCTCTGACGTGTGCTTCGTCTTTATTTTTAAAATCCAATGGATCTTCATGGTTGGCCATGCGTATTGATGCCTGCTTGTTTTGTCACATGTGCATAGAAGAAATTTGTAAATTCAATTGTACACAGAGGTTGATTGATCGATAGAGTGATATTCATTGTTGAAACTTGAGCTCTACTTACAGTGTTGTATGTTTATAGAATCTTTTTTTTGTGCCCCTGAGTTGCTTTTTCAACATCTGTAGCATGACTGCCATGGTTTCGTTGTGCACTGGCTTTCCAATGTCGAAGCTTTGTGCCATGTGGCTGACTGTTACTGTTGTCATCTCTGTATTTATTAAAATCTCGTGCCTCCAACATATATATTTACAGGTATACATATAAAATGTTTAAGGTAGGAAATCATTGGAAGAAAATAATTCTTTGGTATTGACATGAACTTACCCTTTGTCCTTATTCGCTGTCATGACGTTGTTGTACAGGTGTTTGATCCCTTTGTCTTTTGTCCCTTCTTCGAAGGCTAGGTTTTGTATGATCAACGGTTCACGTTTTGTTTGAGTGCTGCCCTGGGTTACCGCCGTGTTTGTGGCGGCAACATCTTATACAGCACAATGTTCCTTGTCTGATAGTGCGGCCTTTTTCTTGTTGCTATCTAACTCTCTCTCTGGAATGTTTGCCGCATGGTTTTCCAATGCACTATGGCCCTTTGCTTCTTTACTAGTGTCTGCGTGCGTGTCCTGTTGACGTTTCTGCGTTATCGTGCAAAAGTGTCGTTAAAAAATAAATAAATACGGTCGTTATTTTCACTGTAGTTTATTGTCCGTTCCCTAAGAAAAATACTCAAATGTTATTGTGTCTTTTGAACTTTTTTTATTGTAGCTTCACCTTTTCAGTCGTTTCCGCCGGTGCTGCCTCTTCGACCTTTTCTTCGGTGAATGGAGCTTTTTGGACCTCCGTGGTGTTGTCGTTTTTGTCTTGTGGCTGTTGAGACATAGAGGTAGGTAAATGAGATTGCATTTGTGTCTTTGTTCACTCAAATTTCTAATTTCCTTAAAAGCAGGTTAGCTCACTTCACCTTTTCGATCTTTTGCGTCGACGTTGCCATCTCTATTATTTCTTGCCCGGACATCGAAAGTTTTCCGGCTTGGTCTACGGCGGTTAGGCTGTCTGTTGTTGGAAGAACATCTTCTGCTTGTTCCATTCCCCTGTGTTGTTGTGTTTGGTTGCCTTGAATATTGGTGCTCTCCCCTGTTTCTTGCATCTCTCGGAATGCAAAAAGTAATTAAAATGTGTCTATGTTTGTTTCTGGTGGATGCATTTTTTTATATGCTATAGAAAGAGGTTTTGTAGCTTGACCTCTACGTTCAATCTCTCCGGTGCCGTGCATGTCCCTTCTTCTCTGTCTTGTGTAGTTTTTGTACATTATCGAGCTGTAGCAGCACTTCCTATCGCTTCTTGAGGCACATCGTCTGCTTCATTTGTTTCTTTTTTCTATTCAATCAAAAAATGTAAATAAAGTTTGGACATCATCTGTGCATGCATAACTTTTTTGTTTTAACGTTGTAGGAGCATGTGCGTGTGGCTTTACCTCGTTGGTCTTTGATGATGGTGTACTGGGTACTGTTTTAGTCAGCATTTGCCCTTGTTTTTTGGTTTGTTCTGTCTGTACTCCTTGCTATTCTTTGGCATGACTGTCCTCGTTTGTTTCCTGCGTTTCTTGAAAAAGGGAAAGCATGATTCATTGCTTGTAATTCTTGTATTACTGTGATAGGTTGTACTGGGCAGTACATTTCTTATAAATTTTGGAAAAATGGTTCTTGTTGAATTTTACCTTTGCGCTGGTGATTGGGATATCCGTTTGTGCGTCCACTTTTTATTTGCTTTGTATGCCAGCCTTGGGTGTGTCACCAGGTGGAGTGTCTGAGGATTTCTCCCCTGTATCGGTCATCTGAAATGCTCTTGTGCTGAAAAGCTTTTCTATATGAACTTTCTGTTTTGCATGGGCATCCTGTTCTCTTTGATGTGCTTGTAATACCTGGTAGTTGAAACAATAGGAGTTGACGGTATTTGGGCAAAGTGGGTTTGGAAGTTTTACCTCTTCTTTGTTGTTTTCTTCTCGTTTTTCCGCCGTGCTGTCAACGGTAGATGCTAGATCAGCCTGTGGCTCGCTTGCGGGAGCGTCGATATGATACTTGTCCGGCTGAGTGTATATTTTGTTGCAGATTTGTCTGTTAACTCATGAGCGTTTTTAGTTTAGAGAGAAGAGACTGATTTTTATACTCATGTCTTTGCTGCATCCGATCCTGTTCTTCTCTTGTACTACTCCTGTTGACGCTCTTGAGGGAGCATTATCTATTGTTGGGTTGCTTGTTCTATTGCTTCCATCCTCTTGCTCGGTGTTCTTGACGACATGTTGCTGTTGGCCTTTATGTTTCGGTGGCGTTTTGTTGCCGTGTACCTTACAGAATTGAAGGCAGATTTTGTAAGTTCAAGTTTGAAAGCATCGCTTTCGAGTCACATTTTTCATTTACTTGTTTCTCATCTTGATTCTCTGCTTCTACAGCTACTTTTCTACCTTGTTCTTGCTGTCCTTCGGCACTTGATGTGTTGGTTGATACGTCCTCCTTGTTTTGCTCCTTTTGCACCTTGTTATGTTCTTCTGTCTCCCTCTGGCTAATTCTCGAGTTCTGTGTTCTTGATTTTGTTATTCTTTTCTAGCCATCATGTTTGTTTTGTTGGTCCTATTCTTCCTTCTTTCTTTTTCTCCTCCCTCCTGGTTCTGGTGCGGCTACGACTTCTTTCGTGTGGTTGCCATGTACAAGTGAAGCTGTGTCTCCTGCGTCTGCTCGATCCTGCAGCTTCAGCGTCGTCACTTCTTGAAAGTTCACTCTGGGAACAATGTCCTGGAATTCTCTAAGTTGTTCGAGAGAATCAATCACGGCCGTTGTTTGTTGCACCACTGTGCTCCTCATTCTTTCATCTAATTCCTTCTCTTGTTCGCTGCATTGGTGTCCAACCCTGGTCGTTATTTCGGGTATCTGTTTTGTTTCGTTGAGTACTTGTTTCAACATTTCTTCGATCCTTACGAATATTTCATATGATCTTATGCTGGTGCCTGTGACTGGTTCCTTGCTTCCACTTGTGCTGACATGTGCTTCGTCCTATCGCTTGGTTGGAGGTAGTAGTAGCTTGGTCGTTTGCTGGTGTTCCTGTTGTTGTGCTGGTATCATCTGTGTTGCATACGAAGGTGTTGCTGTGTTGGCATAGAAGATCCTCTCTGCTATTCCTTTCAATGTCTTCATTGTTTCGGCATGATGGAATTGGTTAGACTGGAAACCGTTTTTATAAGGTATAATGCATATATGTTCAATAGGGCTATACCTGTATCTTGCAAAATTTATAGTCATCTGGTCGTGCTTTTCCGTCTGTTTTCATGTCTGCTCTAGCTATTTTCCTTAGGTCACTCTCTTTTAGGTGGTTTGCTCGCGGTAACGATGTCTTGTCCATTGTCTTGGCAATATTCCGCATTTGTTTTGTGTCGGTCAGCAGCAGCAGGCAGTCGAGGTACATTATTACTGGTCCCTCCGCCAAACCATTGAGATGCTTTTTGTTCTTTTCTTCCTGAGGCAACAACCTGTGCTTCTGCCATGTCTTTGCTCCTTCCCTAATACTTTCGACGATTACCTAGCAGAAATCCATCTTTGCCATTTCTGGATAGTCCAAGTCCTTGACCATAATGGCTTGTTTGCAGAAGGTAGGGGAGGTTGTTCCACAGACAATGTTGTGGAAAAAAATAAGGAAACATATTTTAACTGATTTCCTGTTTGATTGTTCGTCATCTTGTTTCACCAATTTTTCTAGTTCTTTAAACAGATCGTCGTGATGGAAACCCATTTTCTTGAGGCCAAGTTCTGTGACCAGTTCGCTCATTGTATCGGTCAAAATCTTTGGCCTTGGTGCTGTCTTTTCCGTACCGTTTGGGTATCGAAACACCTCGTGAATGCCTTCCTTTGTTATTGTGATTTCTTTCTGCTGATCAGCTTCACCGAACTTTATTTTCATGGTTTCTATTTCCAGTTTTTCGTAGATGTGTGCTGCAAGCGGTTTGCAGATGGAGAGCTTTATTTGGCATCCCTCTATGCTTCCAAACCCGGTTTCCCTAACATCTCGCCGGTGACGTTCCTCAAGTAATTTCCATGCTCTATTTACATTATCAAATGCTGCTCCTGCCTTGATCTCGCATTTGTCCCTTTTTTTTTGTTGCCTCCTGTTCATCATCCGTTGTTGCTGCCAATTCTTTTCCACTTGTCTTTCTTCTCTTTGTGCGCTTCTATCTTGTTTTTACCTGTTCAGAAAAAGAGGGTTTTGTTATAGAGGATGGTTTGGTTTTCATGGGTGAAAAGCGGTAGCAAAAATCTATAAAGCTGATGGTTTTTACACCATCATTGCTGTCCTCTACGGCGCCACTGTTGTCCCCTGCGGCGCTATCGCCCTCTGTACAAATGACATCATCATCGTGTTTTGTGCCATCGTCATCGCCGGCAGCATCACGCGTTGACTCTTTGCTGGCATCATCCTCGTCTTCTTCCAACCGTTGTCTTTTGTTTTTCTTCTTGGCTTTATTGACATCATTGTCGGCGCGTGGAATTGCTGGCGGGAGTATCATTAGAGGACTTGGCTGCTGCTGCTTCAAGCTAGCACCGTCGCTGATGAGTTGAGTTTTGTCGTTTCTCTTTTGTCTTTTTCCTCTAGGAGGAATGACAGTCTTGGTTTCTGATTGCTCCTCTTTTCTGCTGCTAGTCACTTTCTTTTTGTTGCCCTCCCTGCTGGAAGCTAGTGCTGGCACTTTCTCGGGTGCTTCACTGTCCATGTTCTGCTTCGTTCTTTTTTCTGACGGGTCACGAGAGGTGACTGGTTTTTCTGGATATGAACTATTAAGTTCAGACAAAATTGTTTTCATATCTCCTTCTCCGTCACCTGCACGACGATTAAGTAACAAAAGGATTACGAAGTAACATCGAAATAAATGGGATATAGTTTTAAAACTATGTCTTCCACGGATGCACAAAAAGATTCTGAATCTTAATCTACATAGATTCATAAGATAGCCCTTTTCTTTCATTTTGTGACCTAAAAAAGCGATCAATCGATTGTTTTCTTGTTATATCAAGTCTTCCCACTAACTCTTTGTTTGGCCAATCATTGATAGAAATTAGGGTCAGGTGTGAGCAGTATGTTTGCTGTCATGTCCATATCAGTGAGGGGAAGTCTTTTTTTATAGGAAAAAATGCACTACAAATGATATTCTATAAATTGGAGCAGTAACTGTAAGGTTTAGAGTGTAAGATAAAATGTTCTCAGATGAATAATAATACACATAATGTGTGAAAAATTTCAACGAAGTGCAATTTCCCAGGATTTTGTGGACGTAATTGGTTAACTTACTGCTGCTGCTACATAGTTTTTGTTATATGGATTGTGTGAGCCTCTTATAGTACCTTGCTCCACGGCAAGCTATTCCGTAGGTACCCTGTTTTCCTTATTACCAGTCCTTGCTGCATAAAAATGCCCAGGCGTTAGCAGCAGTAGAAGCATAATTGAATTTCACAGCAAAAAGAGGAGATGCATCCCGTGGACAAAAAATGACATTGTCGGAGAGGCATAGGTTGTTTCACGCTATAAGCACACAGCTAGATCTATTATTGGAGCACGGGCGTTAATACAAGAGAGGCACGTAATTTGAAAGAGGGGCAATCAACAGATACATAGAATCTCCTGTAAATACCAGGTTTTGAATTTAAGGATGCTCTCATGGTTTGAATCTAGAGCGGTGTTCTAGATAGTTCTGGCATGCACAGTACGTTTTAGGCAAATTCCTTGCGAGCAGATTTCTGTGACGGGTAAGGGTAGCATCCCATTGCCCGCGTGCCTACCTTATTTCAATTTTGCCAGAAAAGTCTAGACAGTCTTTTTGGAAACACGGTTTTGTGTGGCGGTTAGGGTTCATGTCCGTCAAAAAGGGGGGAAATCGCTTTGATCTACCTGTGGTAATGGAATGTAATGGATTAATATTTTTTACCTTCGATTGCTTGTGAGGGATTCATCGCATCCATCGGCTTGTTTTTGTCCTTGCTCTCTGTTGGTATCTCCGCCGCGAGCATGGGTCGTCACCGTCAGTCGCCGCCGCCGCCGGGAGAGGTTTTTGATGCTTTCGCGGGCACTAACTGACTGCTTGTATCTCGAAGTGGATGGCGGCTGGTGGGTGAGGTGAACGTGATTTGGATTTTTGGTTTGTCTACTGGATCGGACAATGGGGGCAGAAGGAAAGACGAGGGTGTTCAAGAGAGGGGAACTGGTGAAGTGTTAGAGAATTTCGGTGCGAAAGCAAAAGCAAGAAAGTAGTGGAGGGAGAGACGGAAATGGTCGAACCGTCTAGAATCTTCGACCGTTCGTATGGACATCAAGATTGGTGTAATTTTCTGTGGGCTTTGATGGGCTTGTTTTTTTCCTTGCTTGCTCAACTGCGGGGGCGTTTTTATTTTAGTGTTATGACATCCACGGTGGCATGGTTTGGTGTTACCCAGAGTCATGTTCGTTCTTGCGTGTGTTACAGACGTTTTCTATGATGTTCCATGGTGAGTCGCATGGAAGTGAGGCCACCAGCCCTCATCCTCCTATGGAAAAAGGGGAAGCGTCTCGAATCTTAGACCGTAGGTTTGGACATCAAGAGTGTTGCATCTTTCTGTGTACTTCGATGAACTTGTTTTTTTCTTGGCCTTCATAACTCTCCAATTTTTTGATTTTAGGGGCATGGTTTCGCGTTACTCAGAGTCATGTTTCATGGTTCTTTGTGTTTCCGATGATTCCGGTTGCCAGTTCAATTGGAGAGGCATGGACATGAACTCAAGGGAAGCATGTTAACGCATTGGTCAGAGTCTCGTTACCTCAGGTGTATGCTTTTGGTATTTCCAAATGATTCCGTTCACTCGTTTTGTTGGAGAGGAATGGACGTGACCAAAATGTTCTGTTGGTACATGTAGATGAGTAGGCTAGGGTCATGGATGTCACGTGTTAGCAGTGGGAGCACGGTTGTGCTTCCACCAGAGGCACTTCGTTCCCCCGCGGGGAGCACGTTTTGCCGAACCATGCGTAGTTTTGGTTCAAATGATTCCGCTTACTCGTTCACTTGGATACGCACGGGCGTCGAGTCTATTGAGTCACGTTTTCCCATTAGGCTGAGTCACGTTTGGCACGCAGTCGCGTTGATGTAGAAGTCACGTTTTTCAAGCAAATAACGCACGTCACGGTGCCAAAACATGAAGGTGAAAGCATGGCCAATTCGAGAGACACGGATATGAAAAACACGGACCTGAAGTCCATGTAGGGTCATGATTTGTACTCTTAAACTCGTGGACTTTCTGTTTCAAATGCTTCTGTCTAATCGTTCAGACGGAGAGGCACGGCCGGTCAGCTTCAACAGTGAACACACACTGTTCACTGTTTCAGCAGAAACACAGGCGAGTGTGACTCTATATACTCTGTGAGGCACAGTGGGTGGAGAGGCATAGGAATGGTGTGGTATTATGTAGAGCAGAGTAACGCTTGTCTGTGTTTGGTTTCAGAATAATTCCGTCGACTCGATCAGATGGAGAGGCACGGGCGTTAATCGCACAAAGGCACAGTTTTGTTCGAAGTCATGGTGAATACCCACTGTTTCCTCTGTGAGCCACGGAATGGCCTATTCGAGAGACGCTGGTGTGGTATATTCTGCGCACAGTCATGGGTCGCAGGAAGGCAAGGCATGGTATCCTGTATTTGTGTTTGAAATGATTCCGTTGAGATTGTTATTTGGAAATGGTATAATATAGAGTCATGCTCGTCTGTGTTTGTGTTCAGAATAATTCTGTCGACTCGATCAGATGGATAGGCATGGGCGTTAATCGCATAAAGGCACAGTTTGGTTCGAACTCATCCCCACTGTTTACTCTGTGAGGCAAGAAATGGCCTATTCGAGAGACGCTGGTGTGGTATATTCTGCGCACGGTCATGGGTCGCAGGAAGGCAAGGCATGGTATCCTGTATTTGTGTGCGAAATGATTCCATTGAGTCGTTCAGAAGAAGAGGCACGGACATGAATGCCATGAGGGCTTGGTTGGGTCTGTCGGAGCGTCACGTTTCATACGTTTTTTATGGAAACAAAGTGGAATGGGTTTAGATGTTAACGCTAAAAGTTTACTTTGCACAGTCGAGGTGTTTAAAAGCGTAAGCTCCTTGTTTTGAAAAGCCACGGCTTCGTGCTGAGTTGCGTGGCGCTTCTTTTATGAGAAGCACAGACGTGAAGTGAATACAACCACGGTTCTGTACCAGGTAGCGACATGACTTGTACACTGGTGATTGCGTGGATGTTCGTGGCAGTGTTAAGGGTCACAGGCACGGGCGTGAAGCGGTAGAAAGGCATGCTACCGTATAATATAGAGCCACGCTCCCGTGTGTTTGTATTCCGAATAATTCCGTCGACTCGATCAGACGGAGAGGCATGGCGTTCAGCCCACAAAGGCACCGTCAGGGTTCGTTCCTTGGTTGTTAGGCGCACAGACGCGTGGATGTAGAAGACACGTTTTTCAAGCAAAGAACGCACATCATGATCCCATGTTTTTCAAGCAAAACGCGGATCTAAAGTCCGTATAGCCACGGTTTTGTACTAAGTAGCGTCATGAACATGTCACCTGGAGTTAGATTTTGATATAAATATCATTTCAAAACAAAAAATGTCAATGGAGAATGGTATGAATTCGACAGTAAGTTCTCTGGAATACAGACAGACGTACACAGTAAGTTAACTGTGTTTGAGATGTTTTCTGTTGAATATGTACGGACCATTAGAAAGAAGTTGAGTGGTTGTGGTGTGGACGAACGCACGGGGAGACGAAATGATAGAACTGGTGTTTCCCATGCGTGCAGAGTTCGAGGTATTTAAGAGAGTTTGGGAGAATTTGAGGCACCGGTTACTCCGTTTGACCATCTGACTGGTGTGCGTATGTTATAAAAAGCTACCTATTCATCGAACACCCCACGTCCACAATTCTCCAGAGACAGGCACCTCTTTCTTGCTGGTAGCTCCTTGATTTTGCCATGGCCGGTAAGAGGGGTTATGGGTGTTCAAGCAACCAGGCAACAAGGACAAAAGCCGCGGAAAGAAGGGAGAGGTGCCGCCGCTACGCTGTAGCGGCGGCAGGAATATCCTGCCCCATTGCCCAGGTGTCGAACGATCTCTCATGTGGATCCGATTCCTCCCACAAGCGCGTTCGCCATGGAGACGATCTTGGCAAGATGGTAGTACATAATTCCTTAGCCAGCGACGACTTGCTCGATGAGCTAATTAAGCTGCAGCAGTTCATCGCTCGCTTCGAGAAGTTGCTGCAGCAGAGCAATGCGTCTGTGGAGAAGTCCACTGGTCTCATAGTTTGATCTGTGTGTGAGAATGAGAAGCTTCTCAATGAGTTTGATCAGAAGGATTGGGAGGCCGCCCGCTTGAAGAATCTGTATGAGGAGAGCCATGCATTGGTGCAGAAGCTGTCGGGCAAAGTGGGGCAGCTTATGGATGAGAAGGCTGAGGTCCTCGTCAAGTACACGAGCCTGGTGGAGGATTCCTTTGCTACTGTGGAGGAAAGATATGAGGCGACGAAGAAGGAGATTGAAGATGTGCTCGCCCACCAGCCGATCAAGAACGTTGCTGGAGTGTAGGCAGAGATCTTGTAGCGTGTTTTTCCGTTGCGTTGGGGCATGTGGCCTTTTGTACTGCCATGAATCTGTAAGGCATTTATGTGTTGCATTGTCGTCGTGTTGTTTCATTTGTTGGTACATGTAGATGAGTAGGATAAAGTCATGGATGTCGCCTGTTAGCAGTAGGAGCACGATTGTGCTTCCACCAGAGGCACTTCATTCCCCTGCGGGGAGCACATTTTGCCGAACCGTGCATAGTTTTGGTTGAAATGATTCCGGTTACTCATTCACTTCGATACGCACAGACGTCGAGTCTATTGAGTCACGTTTTTCCATTAGGCTGAGTCACGTCACGATTTTCAAGCAAATAACGTATGTCACGGTGCCAAAACATGAAGGTGAAAGCATGGCCGATTCGAGAGACACGAATATGAAAAACACGGACCTGAAGTCCATGTAGGGTCATGATTTGTACTCTTAAATTCATGGACTTTATGTTTCAAATGCTTCTGTCGACTCGTTCAGACGGAGAGGCACGACCGGTCAGCTTCAATAGTGAACACCCACTGTTCGCTGTTTCGGCAAAAACACGGGCGAGTGTGACTCTGTATACTCTGTGAGGCACAATGGGTGGAGAGGCATAGGCATGGTGTGGTATTATGTAGAGTCACGCTCATCTGTGTTTGGTTTCATAATAATTCCGTCGACTCGATCAGATGGAGAGGCACGTGTGTTAATCGCAGAAAGGCACAGTTTGGTTCAAAGTCATGTTGAACACCCACTGTTTACTCTGTGAGGCACGGAATAGCCTATTCGAGAGACGCTGGTGTTGTATATTCTTCACACGGTCATGTGTCCGAGGAAGGCACGGCATGGTATCCTCTAGTTGTGTTCGAAATGATTCCGTTGACTCGTTCAGAAGAAGAGGCACGAACATGAATGCCATGAGGGCATGGTTTGGGTCTGTCGGAGCGTCACGTTTTGTACGTTTAATATAGAAACAAAGCGGAATAAGTTTAGATGTTGACGCTAAAAGTTTACATTGCGAGTGGCCGGTTCGACAGTCGAGGTGTTTAAAAGTGTAAGCTCCTTGTTTTTAAAAGCCACGGCTTTGTGCTGAGTTGCGTGGCGCTTTTTTTATTAGAAGCACGGGCGTGAATTGAATACAACCACAGTTTTGTACCAGGCAGCGACATGAATTGTGAAGTGACGATGGCATGGATGTTCGTGGCAGTGTTAAGGGTCACAGGCACGGGCGTGAGGCGCTAAAGGCATGCTGATGTATAATATAGAGTCACGCTCTCGTGTGTTTGTGTTCCAAATAATTCCGTCGACTCGATCAAATGGAGAGGCGCGGGCGTTCAGCCCACAAAGGCACCGTCAGGGTTCGTTCCTTGCTTGTTAGGCGCACAGACGCGTGTATGTAGAAGGCACAGTTTTCAAGCAAAGAACGCACATCACGATGCCACATTTTTAAAGCAAAACACGGACCTGAAGTTCGTATAACCACAGTTCTGTACTAAGTAGCGTCATGACTTGTACTCATAAACGCGTGGACTTTCGTGCCTCTTGGCAATATTTCGGGTCACAGGCACTGGCGTGCGTGCCACAAAGGCATGGTGTTGTTTTATACAGAGGCACACTCACTCGTGTTTCTGTTTCGTATGCTTCTGTCGACTCGTTCCGACGGAGAGGCACGACCGGTCAGCCGAGAGAGGCATAGGGTTGCATTACACACAGTTAGAGTCACATTACCATGGGTCTATGCTTTTGGTATTTCGAAATGATTGCACTCACTCATTCTGTTGGAGAGGAATGGACGTGAGTCCGGCGGAGGCAAGTCTTCTTATTAGCCAGGGTCACGTTCGTTTCTTTAGTTTGGGCAACTCACTCATTCTGTTGGAGAGGAATGGACGTGAGTCCGACGGAGGCAAGTCTTCTTATTAGCCAGAGTCACGTTCGTTTCTTTAGTTGGGGCACTCACTCGTTCTATTGGAGAGGAACGGATGTGAGTCTGGCGGAGGCAAGTCTTCTTATTAGCCAGAGTCACATTCGTTTCTTTAGTTGGGGCAGCTCATGGTTTTATGCTTTTGGTATTTTGAAATGACTGCACTGACTCATTCTGTTGGAGAGGAATGGACGTGAGTCCGGCGGAGGCATGTCTTCTTATTAGCCAGAGTCACATTCGTTTCTTTAGTTGGGGTAACCCAGCAGAGCGTCACATTTTGTATGTTTAATATGGAAACAAAGCGGAATGAGTTTAGATGTTGACGCTAAAAGTTTACATTGCGATTGGCCGATTTGAGATTCGAGTTGTTTAAAAGCGTAAGTGCCTTGTTTTTAAAAGCCACGGTTCTGTACTGAGTTGCGTCGTGCTTCTTTTATTAGAAGCACGGGGGTGAAGTGAATACATCCGCGGTTCTGTACTAGGCAGCGACATGAGTTGTGTACTGACAATGCCGTGGACGTCCATTGTACTGTTAAGGGTCAGAGGCACGGGCGTGAAGCGCTAAGAGGCATGGTGTCGTATAATATAGAGTGACGCTCCCCAGTGTTACTTTTCTGAGTGCTTCCGTCGACTCGATCAGAAGGACAGGCACGACCAGTCAGCCCACAGAGGCATAGCTTTGCATTACGCACAATCACGTTCGTTTTTATAACCCAATGGAATGGGTTGAGACGCCAACACTTACTGTTGAATCTGCGAGGCACCGAATGGCCTATGTGAGAGACGCTATTTTGAAAAGCTTGTTTCCTTGTTTTCAAAAGCACAGTCACACTTCTTTTTTGATGTTTCTTATATTACTCGATAGAGGCATGGACTCGATTAGATGGGAGAGGCACGGGCATGGTGTGGTATTATATAGAGTCACGCGCGTCTGTGTTTGTGTTCTGAATAATTCCGTTGACTCGATCAGATGGAAACCCAGCGGAAAGGCACCATTTGGTCTTACCCACAGTCACGTTCATTTCTTTAACTGCGGAAACCCAGCGGAAAGGGTTCAGATGTCAACACTCACTATTTACTCGGTGAGGCACGGAATGGCTTGTTCGAGAGAATCTGCTGTGGCGTATTCTTTGCACGGTGGCGGGTCCCAGGATGTGACGACGTGGTATTGTGAAGAGTCACGTTAAGTTGTTTTCGTGTTCCAAATGATTCCGTTGAACCGTTCGCAATGGCAGGCACATCCGTGCAACGTGAAGAGTCATGGTTATGGTTTACCAAGAGCCACATTCGTGCGTTTATCGCGGAAACCCAACGGTTCGGCGACCGTCTCTTCGTACCTCGGGAGTGAACGCCACGTGGCGCTGCTCCAGAAACCTAACGGTCCGATAGGCGTATCCTCTGTTGACGCTGCTCTGGCTCGTCGGCCGAGGCTAGGCTCCGGCTATTTAAGGCGGACGGACGGAGTCGCGAAACCCTAGCCACATTCTACTCCTCCCTTCGTTCGCCGCCAGGCCTTCCATTCCTCTTGCTCATCACTATTCACTGACCATCTCCGCCATGGCTGGGCAGAAGGAGACTACTCCGGACGGCCGTGCCCTGTCGCGGAGGAGATCCCGGCTCGCAGGGGTTCCTCGTCTGTAAGTTCACCCTGTTTCTGCTTCTCCTTCATTCGTTTTTTCTTTCTTTCGGCTGCTTTGATTTAGTTTGTGAAACATGAATTACTGTGGTCTGCTGACTCCTAATTTGATGCTGGTGTGTCTTGCTGATACTGATTTATAGTCAGTTGGAGGTAGGGTTAGTCTGCGTCATGGTCTTGAACAGAAGTCCCCTGCTGTAGAACTGGGGAGCAGCTGTGCCTCGAAAGAGATGGGAATGGTGAGCGGGGCGGAGACGGGAATGGTGCACGTTGTTTCAGTTGTAGAGGCTAACAAAACGTATGACGAGCTGGTGGAGATCATCCACGGGTGGCAGGAGCTCTGCCAGGAAGCAAGGGAAGATTTGAAGAACAATCTCCTTGAAGAGCACGTCCGGTCGTTGCAGGAATCGGTTGCATCTGTGAAGCGACATCACGAGAATGTGAAGGTGCTGAAGAAGGATATTGATGAACTGCGCGTGGCGCAAACCAACAAGAATCGGTTGTTGCAGGAATCGGTTGTAGCTGTGAAGCGACAAGATGAGGATGTGAAGGCGCTCAAGAAGAAGATTGATCAACTACGCAGGGATCAAACCAGCAAGAAGGTCGGTGGAGGCTAGGTATACAACATCGTCCCTGGCTGTTGCGTGCATCTGGTGTTGTTAAGCAGTGGACCCTTGCATTGTAATGACGTAATGATGAAGGCATGTACGTTTGTGGCTTTTCTGTGTTGCAGTGTTTCGGGTCACAGACACGGGCTTGCATCCACAGATTCATGGTGTAGTTTTATATAGAGTCACGTTCGCCTGTATTTGTGTTAGAAATGATTCCGTTTTCTCGTTGAGAAATATAGGAACGCACGTGAATCCTGTGGGGGCATGGTTTCATCTATCCCATGGTCACGTTCGTACGTTTATCATGGAAAGAAAGCAGGATGGGTTTAGATGTTAACGCTAGCTGTTTACTTTGTGAGTGGCCGATTGGAGAGTCGAGTTGTTTAAAAGCGTAAGTTTTTAAAAGCCACGGTTCTATACTGAGTTGTGTCATTCTTCTTTTAGTAGAAGCACGAACATGAAGTGAATATAGGCGCGGACGATGACTTGTCCACTGACGATGGCGTGGACGTTCGTGGCAGTGTTAATGGTATGATTCCGTTGACTCGTTCAGAAGAAGAGGCACAGACATGAATGCCATGAGGGCATGGTTGGGTCTGTTGGAGCGTCACGTTTCATACATTTATTATGGAAACAAAGCGGAATGGGTTTAGATGTTAACGCTAAAAGTTTACTTTGCGAGTGGCTGGTTCGACAGTCGAGGTGTTTAAAAGCATAAGCTCCTTGTGTTTAAAGGCCACGACTTTGTGCTGAGTTGAGTGGCGCTTCTTTTATTAGAAGCACGGGCGGGAAGTGAATACAACCACGGTTCTGTACCAGGCAGCGACATGACTTGTGCACTGACGATGGCGTGGATGTTCGTGGCAGTGTTAAGGTTCACAGGCACAGACGTGCGGCGCTAAAAGGCATGCTGCCGTATAATATAGAGTCACGCCCCCGTGTGTTTGTGTTCCAAATAATTCTGTCAACTTGATCAGACAGAGAGGCATGGGAGTTCAGCCCACAAAGGCACCGTCAGGGTTCGTTCCTTGCTTGTTAGGCGCACAGACGCGTGGATGTAGAAGGCACAGTTTTCAAGCAAAGAATGCACATCACGATGCCATGATTTTCAAGCAAAACACGGACCTGAAGTCCGTATAGCCACGGTTCTGTACTAAGTAGCGTCATGACTTGTACTCATAAACGCGTGGACTTTCGTGCCTCTTGGCAATATTTCACATCACAGGCACTGGCGTGCATCCCACAAAGGCATGGTGCTATTTTATACAGAGGCACACTCGCCCGTGTTTCTGTCTTGAATGCTTCTGTCGACTCGTTCAGACGGAGAGGCACGACCGGTCAGCCGACAGAGGCATAGGGTTGCATTACGCATAGTTAGAGTCACATTACCATGGGTGTATGCTTTTGGTATTTCGAAATGATTGTACTTACTCATTCTGTTGGAGAGGAATGGACGTGAATCCGGCGGAGGCAAGTCTTCTTATTAGCCAGAGTCACGTTCGTTTCTTTAGTTGGGGTAACCTAGCGGAATGGGTTCAGATGCGAACACTCACTGTTGAAGCTGTTTTTGAAAGCTTCTTTCCTTGTTTTCAAAAGCACCGTCACGGTTCTTCGTTGTTGTGGTCGTGTGTAGTACTCAATAAAGGCATTGACTCGATCTGATGGAGAGTCATAGGCATGGTGTGGTATTATATAGAGTCACGCTCGTCTGTGTTTGTGTTTAGAATAATTCCATCGACTCGACCAGATGGAGAGGCACGGGCGTTATTTCGTTTGTTGGAACATGTAGATGAGTAGGCTAGGGTCATGGATGTCGCTTGTTAGCAGTAGGAGCATGGTTGTGCTTCCACCAGAGGCACTTCGTTAGCCCGCGGGGAGCTCGTTTTTGCGAACCGTGCGTAGTTTTGGTTCAAATGATTCTGCTTACTCGTTCACTTGGATACGCACGGGCGTCAAGTCTACTGAGGCTGAGTCACGTTAGGCACGTAGTCGCGTCGATGTAGAAGGCACGTTTTAAAGCAAACAACGCATGTCACAGTGCTAAAACATGAAGGTGAAAGCATGGCAGATTCGAGAGACACGAATATGGATAACACGGAACTGAAGTTCATGTAGTCTCGGTTCTGTAGTAAGAAGGGTCATGATTTGTACTCTTAAGCTCGTGGACTTTCGTAGCTCTCTGTTTTGCAGTATTTCGGGTCACAGACACGGGGGTGCAGCCCACAAAGCCATGGTGTGGAATTACAAAGAATCACGGTTCAGTGTTAAGTGGCGCCATGACTTGCGTACTCATGACGGAGAGTACGTTTCGGAAACCCAATGGTCCGACGGGCGTCTCCTCCGGTGGTGCCGCTCTGGCTCATCGTCCGAGGTGATCCTTTGGCTATTTAAGGCGGACAGGCGGAGTCTCGAAACCCTAGCCACATCCTACTCCTCCCTTTGTCTGCCGCCAGGTCTTCCATTTCTCTTTCTCCTCTCTATCATTTGACCGTCTCCGCCATGGCTGGGCAGAAGAAGACTTCTCCGGACTGCCATGCCCTGTTACGGGAGGAGATCCCGGCCGGCGAGGGTTCCTTGTCTGTAAGTTTACCCTGTTTCTGGTTTTCATTCATTTGTTTTTTCTTTGTTTCTCCTACTTGATTTAGTTTTTGAAACATGAATTATTGTGGTTAGCTGATTCCTAATTTGATGTGGGTGTGTCTTGATGATACTGATTTACAGTCAGTTGGAGCTATTCTCATTAACCTGGTCAATGGGATGAATGCCTTGGTTTCAATACAAAGGTTGACAAAACATAGAAGGAGTTGCTGGAGGTCACCTACGAATGGCAGCAGTTCTACCAGGAAACAAGAGAAGATTTGGAGAAGGACAATGCCAAGATCGTAGAAATTATGGTTGTGAGGAGTAATCTCCTTGAAGATCACACCCGGTCGTTGGAGGAATCAACGTCAGCTGTGAAGCGACATGAAGAGAATATGAAGGCGCTGAAGGAGGAGACCGATGAACTGCGTCGGGAGAAAACCAACAAGAAGGTCGGTGGGGACTAGATATACAATAGCGTCCCTGGCTGTTGTGTGCGTCTGGTGTTGTTAGGCAGTGGAGTGGAGTTTCTTACCTTGTCTTGCAAAATTTCTCTGTCAGCTACTTTGTTAACAAAATGTATTTTTGTTTCGAGTATCATTGTAATTAGGCGCCCTTACTTATGATGCACGGGACGTGAAGTCTCTGCATCCACGGTTGTGAACGTAGTACTGTAATGACTTGCGTACTGATGTAGGCATGTATGTTCGTGGCTTTTGTGTGTTGCAGTGTTTTGGGTCACGGACAAGGGCTTGCATCCCGCAAATTCATGGTGTGGTTTTATATAGAGTCACGTTCGCCTGTATTTGTGTTTGAAATGATTCTGTTGACTCGCTCAGAAAAATAGGCACGCACGCAAGTGAATCCCATGGGGGCATGGTTTCGTCTTTCGCATAGCCACATTTGTACGTTTATCATTGAAAGAAAGCATAATGGGTTTAGATATTAACGCTAGCTGTTTACTTTGTGAGTGGCTGATTCTAGATTGGAGTTGTTTAAAAGCGTAAGTTCCTTGTTTTTACAAGCCACGGTTCTGTACTGAGTTGCGACACTTCTTTTATTAGAAGCACTGGGTGAAATGAATACAGCCGCGGTTTTGTACGAGGCAGCGACATGAGTTGTGTACTGACAATGCCGTGGACGTTCGTTGTAATGTTAAGGGTCAGAGGCACGGGCGTGAAGCGCTAAGAGGCATGGTGCCGTATAATATAGAGTCATGCTCCCCAGTGTTTCTTTTCCGAGTGCTTCCGTCGACTCGATCAGAAGGAGAGGCACGGCCAGTCAGCCCACAGAGGCATAGCTTTGCATTACGCATAGTCACGTTCTTTTTTTAACCAGCGGAATGGGTTGAGACGCCAACACTTACTGTTGAATCTGCGAGGCACCGAATGGCCTATGTGAGACACGCTATTTTGAAAAGCTTGTTTCCTTGTTTTCAGAAGCACAGTCACACTTCTTTTTTGATGTTTCGTATATTACTCGATAGAGGCATGGACTCGATTAGATGGGAGAGGCACGGGCATGGTGTGGTATTATATAGAGTCACGCTCGTCTGTGTTTGTGTTACGAATAATTCGGTTGACTCGATCAGATGGAAACCCAGCGGAATGGCACCGTTTGGTCTTACCCACAGTCACGTTCGTTTCTTTAATTGCGGAAACCCAGCGGAAAGGGTTCAGTGTGAACACTCACTGTTTACTTGGTGAGGCACGGAATGGCTTGTTCGAGAGAAGCTGTTGTGGCGTATTCTTTGCACGGTGGCGGGTCCCAGGAAGTGACGACGTGGTATTGTGAAGAGTCACGTTATGTTGTTTTCGTGTTCCAAATGATTCCGTTGAACCGTTCGCAACGGCTGGCACATCTGTGCAGCGCGAAGAGGCATGGTTATCCTTTACCAAGAGCCACATTCGTGCGTTTATCGCGGAAACCCAACGGTTCGACGGGCGTCTCTTCGTACCTCGGGAGTGAACGCCACGTGGCGCCGCTCCAGAAACCTAACGGTCCGACGGGCGTCTCCTCCATTGATGTCGCTCTGGCACGTCGCCCGAGGCCAGGCTCCGGCTATTTAAGGCGGATGGACGGAGTCGCGAAACCCTAGTCACATTATACTCCTTGCTTCATCTGCTGCCAGGCCTTCCATTCCTCTTGCTCATCTCTATTCACTGACCATCTCCGCCATGACTGGGAAGAAGGAGACTACTCCAGACCGCCGTGGCCTGTCGTGGGAGGAAATCCCGGCTAGCGAGGTTTCCTCGTCTGTAAGTTCACCCTGTTTCTCCTTCTACTTCATTCATTTTTTCTTTCTTTCGGCTCACTTGATTTAGTTTGTGAAACATGATTTATTGTGGTCAACTGACTCCTAATTTGATGCGGTTTTGTCTTGCTAAAACTGATTTACAGTCAATTGGAGGTAGTGTTAGTCTGTGTCATGGTCTTGAACAGAAGTCCCCTGCTGTAGAATTGGGGAGCAGCTGTGGCTCGAGAGAGAAGGGAATGGTGAGCGGGGCGGCGACGGGAAGTGTTGTGAGGTCCTTATTAGTTACTCTCAATAACCTGGTCGTTGAGATGAATGCTTTGGTTTCAATTCCAAAGGCTGACAAAACGTACGAGCAGCTGCTGGTGATCACCTATGCATGGAAGAAGCTTTGCCAGGAACAATGGAAGATTTGGAGAAGGCGAATGCGAGGATCGTAGAAATTACGGCTGAGACGAGAAATCTCCTTGGAGAGCACATCCGGTCGTTGCAGGAATCGGCCGCAGCTGTGAAGCCACATGACGAGAATATGAAGGCGCTGAAGAAGGAGATTGATGAACTGCGCCGGGAGCAAACCAGCAACATGGTCGGTGGGGACTAGGTATACAACAACGTCCTTGGCTATTGTGTGCGTCTGGTGTTGTTAAGCAGTGGAGTGGAGTTTCTTACCTTGTCTTGCGAAATTTCTCTGTCAGCTACTTTGTTAACAAAATGTATTTTGGTTTCGAGTATCATTATAATTAGGCGCCATTACTTATGATGCACGGGACGTGAGGTCGCTGACGTTGGTCAAAGATGCCACGTGGATTGGCCTGGGTCTTCTCTGCATCCACGGTTGTGAACCTAGTATTGTAATGACGTACTGATGAAGGCGTGTATGTTCGTGGCTTTTCTATGTTGCAGTGTTTCGGGTCACATACACGGGCTTGCATCCAAAAGATTCATGGTGTAGTTTTATATAGAGTCACGTTCGCCTGTATTTGTGTTCGAAATGATTCTGTTGACTCGTTGAGAAATATAGGCACGCACGTGAATCCCATGGGGGTATGGTTTCGTCTTTCCCGTAGTCACGTTCGTACGTTTATCATGGAAAGAAAGTAGGATGGGTTTAGATGTTAATGCTAGCTGTTTACTTTGTGAGTGGCCGATTCGAGAGTCAAGTTGTTTAAAAGCATAAGTTCCTTGTTTTTAAAAGCCACGGTTCCTTACTGAGTTACGTCACGCTTCTTTTATTAGAAGCACGGGCGCGAAGTGAATATAGCCGCGGACGATGACTTGTTCTGTGACGATGGCGTGGACGTTCGTGCTAGTGTTAAGGGTCACATGCACGGGCGTGAAGCGCTAAAAGGCATGCTGCCGCATAATATGGAGTCACATTTCCGTGTGTTTGAGTTCCGAATGATTTCGTAGACTCGATCAGACGGAAAGGCACGTGCGTTCAGTCCACAAAGGCACCGTCAAGTTCTTTCTTTAATTGGGGAGTCCCAGCGGAACTAGTTCAGATGTGAACACCCACTGTTTACTCTGTGAGGCACGGAATGGCCTATTCGAGAGACTCTGGTGTGGTATATTCTTCGCACAGTCATGGGTCCCAGGAAGGCACAGCGTGGCATTGTGTAGAGTGACGTTAGTTTGTCTTGGTGTTCCAAATGATTCTGTTGAACCGTTCGCCCTGAAAGGCACAACTATGAAGCCAGCACAGGCACGGTTATGCGTTACCCAGTATCACATTCGTGTGTTGATTGCAGAAACTTCACCGTTCGACGAGTGTCGTGTGAACGCCGGCTGGACGCCGCTCCGAAAACCCAAGGGTCCGACGGGCGTTTCCTCCGGTGACGCCGCTCTGCAGGAGGTGGAGGTATTTAATAGAGTGAACGCCACGTGTCGAAGTTGCGGAATCCAAAAGGACCAACGACCGTCTCATCAGTCGGCGAAGTGAACGCCGCGTGTCACCGTTCCGACTCCTCGCCCGAGGTCAAGGAGCAGTTATTTAAGCCGAGCTGCGTCCGCCACCACTAGACATCATCCTGCTTCTCCCTCTTTCGCCGGCAATATTAGGAAATCATCCATCTTCCTATTTTCGTTTGTGACGTTCCCCGCCATGGTTCGGCACAAGATAACTACTTACACGATGCTTACTCCCGAGCGCCGCTTTTAGTTGCAGGAAGACATCCATTTGAGGCGCGCCGCTCGGGTCGCAGCGGGCATGTCTCCGGACTCGCCGGGGCCGGAGGAGATTGGGGAGGTGGAGGAAGTGGAGGGGGTGCGTCGGAGCTCATGCAGGGAGTTGATCCAGTGGGGGGAGATGT
>NC_041383.1:813281555-813297929 GCF_002162155.2 Triticum dicoccoides | reverse complement strand
GTGGACGAGGATGAGGAAGATGACGAGGAAGGCATGGAGGAGGATGAGGAGGACGACAAGGAAGGCATGGACGAGGATGACGAGGATGACGAGGAAGGCATGCACGAGGATGAGGAGGACGACGAGGAAGGCGTGGACGAGGATGATGAGGACGACGAAGAAGGCGTGGACGAGGATGACGAGGACGGCGAGGAAGGCGTGGACGAGGATGATGAGGAAGACGAGGAAGGCGTGGACGAGGAAGACGAGGCGGGGTTCTATCTCGGTGATTCGGCCTTGATGGCGGAGAAGACCGCTATCCTGAAGTCCATCCAAGATGAGGCGTATGTGGAGTCCAACCGGCGCTTCCTCCGGGAAGAACAAGCAAAGACCGATGTTCTCTTCGACGAGCTGGATGCGGAGCAGGAGGTGGAGGCCAACAACGTGAATGTCAGAATGGAGATAGTGGACATCTCCGACGACGGGGAGTAGTGTAGTTTTGTTGGTAGATGTTTGCTTTTCCATGGTTTTTATGCTTTCCATGTCTTGTATGACTGTAAAGGTTGAACAATGTCAAGCAATCGTCGATGTCAGAATGGAGACAGTTTCGTTTCCATGTCAAGCAATCGTGTTTTGTTCTTAAGTAGTAGTAGTACCCCGTCCCAAAATAAATGTGTCAACTTTGCAGTAACTTTGTTGTACTGGTTAGTACAAGGTTGAGCCAATTAATTTGTGACGGAAGGTGTATGTTTTATTACAAATTGCAGTTTCCAGTAGCATATTTGGGTCGGAAGGCGTATGTTTTATTACACTGTATTGTTTTATTATGGATTGGAGTTTCAAGTAGTACAAAATAAACGTCTCAACTGGGACACATATTTTATTCTAGAGATTTCAGTGTGGTTAGATTTGAATATGGTTTCAACATGGTTATATTCTATAGAGGCATTCAACAACATGCGCAAAAAAGCCACAGATGTGATTCTAAGAAGCACCGTCTTGCATGGTTTTGCCGCAAGATGGGATTCGACATTTATGCAGGACATTCCGGGTTTTATAAGTGTAGAAAGAATTTTTTTTCACTTATATGATGTGTGACAGAGGCCGAAATTATGAAATAGGTGCAAGGTGGTCCCTAATGTTTCCTTAATGTATCATCTATACACTCCGCTGTTACAAGCACTATCATCGTTCTTGTCGAGGCACAGAGGTGAAGGATGGAGCCCTTGCCTATGTGGTGCACTGGAAATAAACTTGTGCAAAAGACATGTAAACTGCAAGCAAACTACAAGGTTAACTACGACACAAGAAAACCTAAATTTATAACAAGAAAACAGCAGTCTTGAGAGAAAGCAAATCTAAGGAGAAATCGAGAATGGCGTGCGCAATGTTCTAGATACTTTTGTTGGCCGGGACCACCTGCTTCAGTAGTCGTAGTCGCCACAGGACCTAGCGTGCTTCGTGGTCTGCTTCTTCTCGAGTTTTGCCCAGCGAAGCCCTTCCTGGATGATGGTGAGGCGGCTCCATATCTCGTACGCAGCGTAAGCATCCTTTGCCGCGTACCCGATGTGCCTCATGGACAGGGGCATGCGCGCCCAGCGCTGCTTCTCTATGTTGGTGAGCTCTACGTCGTGGACAAGGATGCCTGAGGCGTCCCCAAGGGAGTCCAGAGGCTTGGTAGCTGTAGGCACCCTCCATTCTTTCTGGATGTCGATGAAGTGGGCGATCTCCAGTCAGACACGGCCGAGCATCTCTATGTCGTCATCGATGGAGAAGCCAACAAATGTGTACCTGGGGTCGGCGAGGAAGTAATCGAACCTGGTGCAGTTCTTGTCGACGGCGCTCAGTTGAAAGAGCAGCACCAGATGATCCTTTCTGACAGAGAGCTGGACGAGGGCTGGTTTCTGATCTTCACCAACATCGTTGGTGTAATCCACATCAACTCCGACGATCTTGTGGTGCTCGAATTTGAGGTGTCGCTCGTATTGCTCGATGATGGTGGCCGCCTTGGGCAACTCGTTGGTGTGGATCACTTGCAACTTGGTGTTGCCGTGGGCTTGCACCTCGAATTCCATGGTGAATCTCATGGCCTGGAGCAGTTCGTCCTCCTGCAACCTGGTATTTCGTGGGGAATAGTGAGTGGGAGCGCAATGGCAATTTCTGCTGTTTGTGGGAGATAAGTCCGCAGCGGAAGTGTAAATTTAAGGGCAGGGAAGCGGCAAAGGAGTGCACGATCT
Source organism: Triticum dicoccoides (assembly GCF_002162155.2). NCBI lineage: Eukaryota > Viridiplantae > Streptophyta > Magnoliopsida > Poales > Poaceae > Triticum > Triticum dicoccoides. The sequence goes on along the minus strand of NC_041383.1, from coordinate 813,295,713 downwards.
CACTATCGATGCGGTTGTGCACATCGTGGGTTCTGGATCGTGGTTTTTCTTTATAAACGATAAAAATAAAATCAGCAGTTATGTTTTTAACAACCGTCGTATCTCCTGCAAGTCGTGCAGATGATATCTGTCTTGCGTGGTTTGCTGTCAAATGTTAACTTTTACAATTTATCTAGTGAGGCATGCAGGGGCAGTATGTAGAGGCACAAGTCTCTGACCAAGAGAAGCATGCTTGAAGTGGCTGGTTTAACTCTCAGACACACAGGCATGGTACATTCATTGGGAGTGGCAAATGTTTTCTTCATACATTCTCTGGGAGGAGCAGTGTTGTGTTTCTTCAGAGGCACTATTGTGTGTCCGTGTTGCAACAGACGCTACCAGATGGACAGAAAGAACGAGAAGCAAGGAGAGGCGTGGACATGCAGCTGGAAGAAGCACTCATACAACGAGAGGCGCAACTAGAGGCACATATACGATGCTGCGTGATTACACGAACGTCAATTCATGCTATGGTGCGACGTGAGGCACGTGCACGAACAAATAGCCGTGCACTCAACTACATACGCAAAAAACTACATATGTGTTTCTGAGAAGCACCGGCCTCCGTGGTTTTACCGCAAGGTGGGATTCGACATTTATCCAGGGCATTCCGGGTTTTACAAGTGTAGGAAGAATCGTTTTTCACTTATATGTTCTGTGGCAGAGGCATGGCTATTACTTGTGTGACGAAGGAATGTACGTCAAATGTACGTGACGTGAGGATTGATAATAGGCGTCCGTTACTGTTTTTCCGAAATGTTTTTCAGTTAAATTTGAGAGGCATGAATGTGTTGACGGAACAAGCATGGTTATGTCTGAAATAGTTGCAAGGTCGTCCCTAAGGTGTCCTATACGCTTCACAGTTACAAGCACAATCGTCGTACTTGTCAAGGCACGGAGGTGTAGGATGGAGCCTATGCCTCTGCGATAGTCACGTTCCATATTAAGAAGGAAGCAAATCTTCATAGACCCGATACGTCGGAAGCTGGCCGTAATGCACGAACGTGATTCTAAGGGAGGTATAGACGCGAAGGATTGTGATGCAAGCACATGAAGGTGTGCCTTTGTTTTCAAGAAGCTTTCATTAGCACGTTGTCATTGCGGGGGCCATGGCCTATGAGTTCCATGTGTCTTCGAAGGCATTCGGCCTCATTAACGGACCTGAAGAAAATTTACGTACTGTCCCCATAGGAGTGGAGGCACAGAAGTGCCTCCATGGGTGTTTTAAGTAGTTAGTGTTATTGGCGGACAACCATGCCTCTGTAGTGTTCTTCTTTGAGGGTCACAGGCGTAAGCAATGTTTTGCAAGGAGAATAAACACCTAACTACCTCTGTATTCAAAATGTTTTTCTAAAGTGTTGCATACGAACTATTTTTAATATTGTGTGTGCAATGGTTTGTTAGAACATTGTGCACTGCTTTTAGTAGCATTTTGTAATTGTTGTCCCTGCATTTCGACGCTGCATCCACAAAGGTACTAGTGCATGTGCGTTACGCTAATCGTATAGCATCTGTACTGTGTTTATATTTTTTAGTTCACGCCAATATATTCTAATAATAGAAAACTCCAACATTGCATTGGAAATAAACTTGTTCAGAACATATGTAAACTGGAAGCAAACTACAAGGTTAACTGCGACACAAGCAAATCTAAATTTAGAACAAGCAAACGGTAGTCTTGAGAGAAAGCAAATCTAACGAGAAATCTAGAATGGCATGAGCAATCTTCTAGATACTTTTCTTGGCCGGGACCACCAGCTTCAGTAGTCATAGTCGCCCGAGGACCTTGCGCGCTTCCTGGACTACTCCTTCTCGAGTTTTGCCCGGAGGAGCCCTTCCTGGATAATGGTGAGGCAGCTCCATATCTCGTACGCAGTGTAAGCATCTTTTGTCGCGTACTCGATTTGCCTCATGGTCAGGGGCATGCGCGCCCAGCGCTGGTGCTCTGCGTTGGTGATCTTCTTCTACATGTCCTTGTAGTAGCCGCGGACCAGGATGCCTGAGACATCGCCAAGGGAGTCCAGAGGCTTGGTAGCTGTAGGCACCCTCCATTCCTTCTGGATGTCGACGAAGTGGGCGACCTCCAGTCTGACGCGGCCGAGCATCTCTATGTCTCCGTCGATGAAGAAGCCAGCAAACGTGTACCTGGGGTCAGCGAGGAAGTTGTTGAACCTGGTGTAGTTCTTGTCGGCGCTGAGTTGAAAGAGCAGCACCGGATGATCATTGATGACAGAGAGCTGGACGAGGGCTGGTTTCTGATCTTGGCCAACATCGTTGGTGTACTCCACAACAACTCCGACGATCTTGTGGTGCTCAAATTCGAGGTGTCGCTCATACTGCTCGATGATGGTGGCCGCCTTGTGCAACTTGTTGGTGTGGATCACTTGCAACTTGGTGTTGCCGTGGGCCTGCACCTCGAATTCCTTGGTGAATCCCATGGCCTGGAGCAGTTCGTCCTCCTGCAACCTGGTATTTCGTGGGGAAGAGTGAGTGGGAGCGCAATGGCGATTTCTGTTGTTTGTGGAAGACAAGTCCGCAGCAGAAGTCTAAATATAAGGGCAGGGAAGCGGCAAAGGAGTGCACGATCTCACTGTTGATGCGGTTGTGCACATCATGGGTTCTGGATCGTGGTTTCGTATCCCTGACGGTGCGGTTGTGCACATCCTGGGTTTTTGATCATGGTTTTTCTTTATAAAAAATTAAAATAAAATCAGCAGTTATGTTTTTAACAACCGTCAAATCTCCAGAAAGTTGGGGAGATGATCGTTGTGTTGCGTAGTTTGCTGTCAAATGTTAACTTTTACAGTTTATCTAGTGCACAAGTCTCTGCCCAAGAGAAGCAGGCTTGAAGTGGCTGGTTTAACTCTCAGACACACGGGCGTGGTACATTCACTGGTCGTGGCAATTGTTTTTAGTGATACATTCAGTTTGCATGTCAAATGTTAAATTTTTGCACTCTTGTTGTATAAGTGTTGTGCTTTATCAGAGGCACTGTTGCGTGTCTGTGTTGCAACTGACGCTACGAGATGGGCAGAAAGAACGAGAAGCAACAAGGGGCGTGGACATGCAGCTGCAAGAAGCACTTATACAACAAGATGCGCAGATAGAGGCACATATACGGTGCTACGTGAGGCTCGGAGATGAAGTTACGTGATTACACGGATGTCAATTCATTGCTATGGTGCTAGGTGAGGCACATGCACGAACAAATAGCCGTGCACTCAACTACATGCGCAAAAAGCCACATATGTGTTTCTGGGAAGCACCGGTCTCCATGGTTTTACCGCAAGGTGGGATTCGACATTTATCCACGGCATTCCAGGTTTTACAAGTGTAGCAAGAATCGTTTTACACTTATATGTTATTCTATGACGAAGGCATGAACGTCGAATGTACGTGACGCGAGGATTGACAATAGGCGTCCGTTACTGTTTTCCAGAATGTTTTTCAATTAACTGTGAGAGGCATGAATGTGCAGACGGAACAGGCACGGTCATGTCTGAAATAGTTGCAAGTACGAGATGGGCAGAAACAACGAGAAGAAACAAGGGGCGTGGGCATGCAGCTGCGAAACACACTTATACAGCGAGACACACAGCTAGAGGTACATGTACGATGGTACGTGAGGCACGGACATGAAGCTATGTGATTGCATGGACGTCAATCTGTGCCCGTGTTCTGTCAAGTGTTTTAAGTGACAGTTTGTAAAGGCATGGATGCTTAAGGTGACTGAGCCATAGGGTGAGGCGCTAGGTTTTTAGGAGGTGTATGCTTGAGCTCATCGCAACAAACTACTTGGCATGACGATATTCTGCGGAGCACCATAGTTTAAATTATGCATACTACTGACGTGGGGACCTATCAATGTCACTAAACTATTCTGAAACATACTTCACCACAGCCATACATTCTCCACTATTAATCAGCGAATCCTTTTATTATTATCAGAGATAAATAAAGTAACCCACGTAAGTGTTTCACCTTCTTTGACAGGAAATTTTCACCATCGTCCTCTTCGACATAATTATATGCTTAGTTACATACCATGACATAACTAAATAACAAAACTGGTGTGTACGGACTGTTCAAAAAACAGACACAAATTACTGAACTAGGAAGTATAGCCACCGGCAATGCTCTATCAGGAAAGGTCATTTATTATCATCCGCAGCAATTTCATGTTTCCCAGTGTTAGCCACCGCTTTTGAATTGTGACAAGGACAATTGAACCAACACTTAGCTGAGCTTCCCGAGCAAAATCTGAAAAACCTGTCACCTCCATTCTATCGTCTGTTCGTATGGTGTATGTTGTGCTTGTGTCTATTGCATCATACATCTCTGTTAGGATGATTCCACCGTTTTGAGGTAGATATCCCAGGTTCATCTTTAGAAGCCTTGCAACGGCAGACGGGATTCTTTGCAGATTGTACCGATATTACTAGATAAAATCAATGTACAAGGACATAAAACATCGAAAATAGCAAACAAAACCATGGCAGTGGATCAAAATAAATATTCAATGACTAACTAGACGACCATTTATGACATTGGTGACGTTTAGACGCTACACAAAGGGCATGGTGGGGAAGTCGTCAGACTCAAACACATAGTATATCATCTGTCCAGATTGTCTATATGAGAGATTTACGCCTCGACCAAACACTGTTTTCCCAATGTACTCCCTTTCCGAGTCATTTAGAAAATCAAGAGCTGCATGGAAAAAAATAACTCAGTTTCAAACAAATTTGTTTAAATAGATGGACTCGGTATATAAGTTTAAAAGGAATGGTTAAATTCAATGCATGTGATCAAGTTGGGATGATAATCAACAGAATTGCATAAAACGTTTTTGAAATAACTTTGACTGTAAGTATGACAATCATTTAGTGGACAGGGGTAGGAGCACCAAAGTATGCTAATAAACGTAGTTGATAAAACAGGATGGAAATTTGTGCACTTACCTAGTGATGGTTTGGGAAGGGGCCTGTGACCTCCTCTAGAATCACTGAGTCTCAGATCTATCTCAATGGATAGACTCCCACTATCCAGGTTTATGATGACTAGATCTCGATAATGAAAATCATAGTCACTAATTAACTTTTCCCAGCTAGCTCCATGAATTTTTGACCGGTTAGGTTCATCGGTGATGCAGACCTCATATGAAAGATCCTCGTTGGTGATCAGTACTGGATTCCTATGTTTTCCTTCTTCTTGAAATGCTTGCTCTTTCCACTGATAGATTGAAGAAGAGACTTGCTGCCTGCAATAGCATGGCACATACTGCGCAAGGAAAAAAGATCTTCAAACCGGCAAGACGGAATCCTTGAATATCGACATGTATAACCAAGACAGATAGCGCTTATCATATATGTACCAATTGTTTTCAACTGGTTGCTATTTGATAAAACAAGGTACATCAAAAATTGAAAATATATCATTAAATGCTTACATGTAGGTATTCCATTCCAACAATATGGTAGAAACTTCTATTTCCTCGATCAGAAAGATACACTAGTAAGATGCACTGTTATCGCGCTGTGAACAATATGGTAGTAAGTGATGGGCAGCACGGGGTGGCAAACATTTCTCCTTACCAGACATGTCTTGAAGCATCGAGGAAGTTGCACTGTTATCGCTCTGTAAAGAACACATGAATCCAATCCAGGGCAGCCAAAGTTGGTACATATATCACAACACATGGTTTCCCCTGGAATACGTTGCAACACAACGGTTATATGAAATTCTCAAGGCAAGGAAAATTTTATTATCTTGAAAAACTATTCGTCTAAACCGGCATTTTTACATAAATAGTCTTTCACAAGCAATTTCCTAAAAAGACATGTGCACAACTTTTGATTAGAAGGTGAACAACATATATCGGATATGTAATAACAGAGGAAATATCAATTTAGTTAAATTCGTATTTTATTTTCCAAAAATGGTTGCTCAATTCATCACAATTCAGTATTGACTATTTTTAGAGCAGTTCACAATCTTGGTTGTCATTGTCAATCAGTGAAAGGATTTCTGCTTCTTGGTTCTAAAAGCAGCTTTAGAAAATTTATATTTCAAGACAAGACAGGCAAAGAGGAGAAACAATAGTCTATCAACAGGCGGCTCAAAGGAGTGTTTGTAACATTAAAATTATATGTTAATTCATCATAGCCGCGCCCAGCAACAACGTCATCCGCAACCATACGCCACCGTAGCCGACGCCCAACCACCGGAACATGTGTGGCTAGGTTGTATTTGAAACGGATGATCCATCAACGTTAACCTTGCCTCCAGCTTACAGGACCCCAAACGCTATGATCAAGCACAGATGCCGACTCCCAGTCAACAGCACCCCAAACGCTGATCTCCAATACATTGTGGCCGGTTAAGCAATAGAGCTCAACGTCTGGCCACTCCCTTGGACTTCCGGCCACTGCCGTTGTTTGCAAGACCTAATGGGCTTCAATTAAACTAGCAACCTTCCTCGACGAAGTTCATCACTCATCTCGGACTTGGACGCCGCAGGTCGCTGCAGCTCGTAGCATTCTCAAGAACAAACACCGACTCCCAATCAACCTATCCCTAAGAGGCACAGGTCGTGTACAGGTTCGGCCTCGTACCGCGTGGATTTGGTTTAGATCACAACGATTTTCCATGCAATTCCTAGCATAACACATAGATGCGTCGCATTCAAACACGGAGAGACGAAACCAACAGAGAGGAAAACGGATCGTAGCGAAAAATTCACATAGAAATTAAGAGAAAATGGACTAACCCTAGATCTAGAGGGAGAATCGGGAGAGAAGAGACGATGAACTTTACAGTGGGTGAGTGGGAGGGGGCAGTCTGTGTTGGTAGAAAACAGAACAGACACTTATAATACGTGCCTGCTCACTGACATGGGGCTACTATACAGCAGAAAAGACAAGACTATTGGATTATTATGAGCATAGAGGCACGCACGGACAACACCAACACGCACAGACTTACATGAAACTAAGGCACGCCCATCACGCACGACCATGCTTCTGTTTTCCGAAGTACTTTTCTCTATCACGGTCTCTCGGAGGGACGGGGACGTGAAGCCACGGTGCGCATCGTCATGTAAGGATAAGAATGAGATGCACGGAAAGGCCTCTGTATTCTAAATGGTCTCAGTGACGTGTTCATTGACAGACGCGCGGTCTTTAAACAGTTGGTGCACGGTTGTTCTCCTAGTTGTGTTCTCCTAGTTGTTTTTGTGTTCTCCTAGTTGTTTTTGCAAGACACGGCTACTCCGAGGGATAGGGGAGTGAAGCCACGGTGCGCACAGTTCCCCGAGGAGAAGATGCACTGAAGTGCCTCTGTTCTCGCAACATTTTAAGCTGGTTGTTCACTGAGAGAGGCACGAGTGTATGTTCAAATGACGCAAGACCGTGCTAGTGTTTTCTGAATTGTTAATTTCCGGCACACCCTCTTGGAGGGACACGGTGCCTGCAATTAAAAGGGGCACGTAATCTGTTGCTTTGACGAATTCTTCGGATGCATGAGTTTTGTTCAATATGATATTGAGAATGGGAACTCAGCATCTAAAAAGTGATTGGAGGTTCGTTGCTAACCTTAAGTCATTATCATAGCATTCCAGATGTTTTTATTGACGCATTCGCACGAACGTATGATTTTCATAACCTCTCGATGCCGGCTCGTTTCGTGTGGGGTGCACGGACGTCCTTCGGAGAGGTGCAGTTCCAGCAGTTGCAGGTTTGCAGTCGACGCATGTTGCTTTTAAAAGACAGAATTTCATGGCAAATAACTGAGATAAATAAGAGGATACTAGTTTGATTTTTGAGCATCTGTGCGAGCTGATTTCTTTTAACATTAGGTCTAGAAACATATGATCGATATTGAAAACAGAAAGCATAAATGTTTATATCCCTAATTTTAAAAATATGAGTGAGAATCGTTTGACCATGTTTACACAATGCACTCATTCAATACAGCAAGTACATCTCTCCAGACTTGTTTTCAGCATCCACAGTTGAATGGATCTGGCAAATCCAGATATTCAACACCTGTGTTTTTTAAATCCATATGCATATTCTTGCAAGTTGTTGCTAATTTAAGCTTGGCACAATTAGAAGCCCTTTTGTCCATCTGAAGTGCCTCTTCTTGCCGTTTGTAAAATTCATGACTGAAATCTCTGCGCAGGCCAAACTTAAGCCTGATTGTTAGTAGCATCCTAGCATTGAGAACAAAGAATGTCACAAATGGAGTGTTTGCATCTATGACTTCATAGTCTTCCAGCGTTAATGTCCTCAAACAAATGTCGTGATTATTGAGAAACACCAACTGCTTTTGGCGACATTCATTTGTTATACCTCTTTGATCCCATCCTCCCCCCTAAACACACATGAAGAGCAAACTGAGCAGTTAGTGCCAGTATATTATGTATATTGTGCATGGGCTTTCATCGTGTGTGAAATAATCACCTCGATAAAAAAGTTTTACAAGCATTGAAAGCATCACAGCAAGTCAACAATCTCATCCAGATTAAAGCATGTCTGAGAGATAAACAAGGTCTTGACAGAATTCAGCACCGCGTGTAGGCTACTTATGCAGAGACCCTTCATTAAGCACATAACGAGATATTATTAGCTCGTGGATGTGAATCTCAAGTGCTTTTGAATAACGCAGATCAAAGTAACATGCAGAGGCAGTACTTGAACAACTGTAGAACCAATGACGATATTTGTTTCGTTCGGAAATTCGGAAATATTTCCCGGTGTGTCCAACACAGGCGCGGACACAACTGTTATTTATAGTTGTGCATCTCCAGAATCATGTAGCAGTCTCCAGAGGCAAGGCGCATCCTCAATGATCAGTTTTCCTCCATCGGAACGAATGCCAATGCTTACAAGCCTAGCTGAGTTTATTCGTAGACAGCTGAATTTCTTGTTGCAAACAAGCAGCAGGCACTGCAGGGCAGGGCAACCCTGGTGGATGAACTTCCGCAAGGAGACATCCGATATATAAACCTCCACCAGCGAAAGTCTCCTGAGAAGTGGGAGGCAAAGCATTTCTACTAGATTGTCTTCTAGTTTGCACATGGCGAAGGTGACGATGTGGAGAGACGAGCGAAATCTAGAGATGGATGCCGGTGGCGACGACATAGAAGAAGGGATTCTGCCTGCTGATGGCCCTGTATAGAACAAATTTGGGATTATATGATAGAACTCTAAAACCTGGAGTTGGTCCAGATTCCAAGACAGGAACAACTCATTGACGCCACAAGGTTGGCACTGGAGGTAGCTTGTCAGGATGTAGAGGCGGCGAATCGGTCCCTCGTGACTACTAGAGAAAACCTTATACACAGAATCTTAGCAACAGCGCGGCACAAAAAGAAGCGCTACTGCTACTTAGTAGTAGCGTGCTATATTTACCGACGCTACTAGTAATATTTACCGGTAACGCGTGGTCCAAAAAAACACGCTACTAGTAAATATCTCCAACCATGCCCCGCGAACATAACCTGCGCTACTACTATGTGGATAGCTGTAGCGCAGGTGAGGCAGCCGCGCTACTGGTATACTCCCACCCCACTAATCGTCCACTCCACCGTCAACCCATCCCCGTTTATCTAAAAAAAATCCACCGAGGCCCCGATCCAGATCCCCTCCACCGCGGCCTCCTTCCACCTCCTCTCCTCTCCAAACGTCATGGCCGGCTTCCCGGGGGCCGGCGGCTACGACGCCATGGCCGGATCCGGCGACGACGAGGACGAGGAGGCCATGACGAGCCTCTACACCGGCGCGGCCCCCGCCCCCGCGGAGGAGGTGCAGGAGGAAGTCAATGAGGGGTACGTCGTCCTGGCGATGAAGGCGGGGGAGGAGAGGGGGGTCGGGAAGGAGGGGCTGCGGAAGATGCTGGTCAGGGAGGAGAGGGGCTGCAACTCCACGGCGCCGGCGACGAGGTAGAAGGTAACGCACCCTCCTCGCTCGCTGCTTCTCCGGTGTGGATGGGTTCGATTGGATTGACTTGGGCGTTGACTTGGTTCTTCGTTTATCCTACAGTGCACTACACGGGGACGCTGGTGGACGGCACCAAGTTAGACTCCAACCGGGATCGCGACGCCCCGTTCAGGTTCACCCTCGGCCGAGGTATGGCTGCGCTCTGAGTCTGACTGACAGTCAACTCCTCCTCCTCTGCTTCTTCTCAACTAAATCTTTTTCAGCTAGTTAGGATTGGAACTTTGTAGATTAGGGGTACACGTTTACGACTAGCAACCATGCAGATTGGCAGGAAATCTGGCATTTACAATGCTCACACTTACAAGGGCTCACTAGGATCCAGTTTAGTGTGATTCTGCTCTAATGGGTGCTGATCTGAATTTTGTTTCCTGGGTCAACCACCCTCACGCGCTCCATCGTGCCTACTGAACCACCAGAACTGTTGAATTTGAAATCAAATGTGCTCGTTTGCATTTCAATGGATCAAGCCATTATAGCTTCAGTAGTTGCGTTTATAATGACAATCGATTGGTGCCTTTTTCTTTTATATCTGCATTGCTGCTTGTAGCTAACTGTTAATCTTGCGCATTGGTCACTCTAGTGAGGATGAGAATGTGTTTCTCATGCATGACTCATTCAAGTGACACAGCTAAACTCAACCCTTGGCTTGTTACGTGAGCTCAAACTAGTGACTAGTGAGTGTTTCATGTACTGAACTTGGATTTCCGGTGTTTTTGTAACATCCATGTAAGGTGCATAGCAGCCCTATTTTATGCTAGATTCTTAGTTTAACCAACTTAGTTAGGGATGATAGCCCATTCATGAGCAATATTGCGAGATGTTGGTTGCCTTTTAGAGACAATCTGGATCATGGGGTGACTCTGGCTGTAAACTGAACTTGGTTCGGTTAAAAACTGCACTGTCAAATCTGGACAGCAAGCTTATATTTGAAAAATGAGTTAGCTAGGCTCAGAATTTGAGTTGGCCCCTTTACATAAGTTTTAGATAAAGTTCCAAGGTTTCTTTATATTTGCTTCTAAAAATAACGACAAGGGTGGTGGAAGTAGATATGTGTTACATCCTGCAGCACGTAGTTCTTCAGACACAGAATGTTCAACTGCCGGGGTCTCTTTGTCATGCCATCAAGAGTAGTAACAACATCAACATTTATGCTTCACGTCTGATTGCTGTTGGGCTGTCTCTTTCCAATCTACTGGACCCGTTTCACACACAATATTTTCACTGCCAAGCTGATTATCAACACCACCTTAAAATATTTGTGATGGCCTAATAGACTGCCATCGGCAACCTAACCAAACAAATCAAAGAATCATCCATTACATTTATGTTACCATTCTTCAGACTAAAAAAACCTTATAGCAACCATATGCCGCTTTGGTGTTACCACCATCCAAATTTTGTTCTTCAGATATGCAAAATTATTCATTGTTCATCGGTTGCTTAGGGGAACATGGTTACCTTGGTGAGTCATCTCTAGTGAATTAGGTGTTGAAAATGTTTTCTTATGTATGTTTCAGTGGGAAGTCCGATCATTTGCTGCTCAAAATCCGACAAATCGGAGGAGGAATGCGCGAGAAGCAATTCTATCATCAATGGCAAGGTTGGTCGTGTATTTCTATTCTTTGATTTTTCTCTGTTTCAACCATACAATTCATCTAGCATACGGTATCGTCGTTGCAACCTTTCAATTTGGTAACTTGGAAGTAGTTTACAGTTACTGTATTGTGAGTGTGTGACCTGAAAATAAGGTAGCAAATTACTATAGATACTACTTCAAAACCATGTACTCCTACTCACTATTTCTGTGTGTCATGTGTACTACCAACTTACTGATGTTTCTTTAATTCCCACAGTCTACAAAATTCATGCTTGCTACTGTATGTTTGTGCCCCTAGCTTGCATGCTGATGTTGTATGTGCATGGTGGTGGCCTCCTTCCTGTTGTTATTTGCTCCATATTGAGAATTGTTTTGTAAAAGATAATGAGATGGACGCAGTTAGGAGATGATGCTAGCAAGTTCAAACTCTCTTGAATGGATAGATCATAGTGCAGTTAGGAGAAGTGATGTTATGAATATGTTGTATGCAAGTTCAGTGTGTATTAGAAAAAGTTCAGCATTAAATTATATAGCAAAATCACTACACGGGGATTTGGCAAGTAGTTTTGTAAAAAAGTTTATGGCGATTTGCTCCGACATGATTTTGTGTGTGTATTTTGGCAGCTCAACAAGATGAACCATACAGGCGAGGCACCTCCCAGGCGCAGCAACTCCTTCGTCCAAGTTGAGCGCTGGGAAAGTGGTCTGTTTAGGTTGATGGAAAGCTAGGGAAAGTACCCACCTTTCAATGATAGTTGTGTGCGTATGATATGGGATGTCGTGATTTCTTCCTGTTCAGATGTTCACTATTGTATCTATGAATGCTTCAAGTGTTAAAGATGGTTCTGTGACCTGAGCTTATTTTTCATTGGACGTGTCTCTGATGGAAGCAACTGCATCTAACTTTCATTTTTTTAATTCGCAATTACTTAGTAGTAGCGTGGGAAACAACAACTCACTACTAGTATTTAGGATAGCAATAGCGCACAGGAGAAGCACGCTATAGCTATTAGCAGTAGCGAGCTTCCGTTAAGCGCGCTGCTGCTACACTTGTGTAGCAGTAGCGCTGGTGAGCACGCGCTACTGCTACGTGTTAGCTGTAGCGCCTTATTAGTAGCGCCGGTCCCCGCGCTACTGATACACCTAAAACCCGCGCTGCTGCTAGCCTTTTCCCTAGTAGTGGAGAGGACAGATACAGGAAGACTGAAGTCATCGGCAACAGATTCTCCGCGACAGTTGCAACTAAGATGTCGGCATTGAGTTCCAAGGTATGTTTCCTGGACGATTTGCTTGCCCGAGAGAACGCAGTATCAAGGATCACACGGAAGTCGATCTCGAGTGGTGCGGTGTGCCATATGCGGCGCCACCGAGATGCGAGCACTTGTGTGCGCATGCCTTCCTTTATGGGCAGACGAGAGATTATCTCGCCGAGGATGGCGTCCGGGAGATCGCTGATGCGGTCCGGACCAGACTCAACATGGTTCTCGGATCCAGTGGGCAGGCCACGATCGCTCCTCTTAACGAGCTTGGAGGGCACGGGTACAGCCGCGAACCTCGTCTTCTTGTTACTAGAGGCACGCTTCCTCATCTCCATTGCCGAGCTCGTGCCGCCTCTGTTGCAGCTCCCTGTGCGGTGGATCTGGGAAGAGGGCTAGGGTTTTACGATTCACAAAGACGACAATATATATACGTACATAATCTATAAGATTTCGACAGACGTGGTGGAATAGTCACGGCTTGGACGGACGTGCGTCTGGACGAGGCACGGCTATCAACCGTGCGGATACAATAGAAGTTTGGTGGTAGAGCCACGGTTCGGCATACTCAGATAAGGATGCACGGTTGTGCGGTGTGTAGAGACACGGTGGTGTGGAGCCACGACACGGTGGCAAGTGTCATGTGAGGCACGTGCGTGCAGGCGCTGGCACTACAACAATAACCCCCCTTAATGCATCAATGCGTTGTCATTTGTCCATAATAGCGTTGGTAAGGTCTACACCAACGAATTGATATGTGTTGTCGTTGGTGGTGTTGCTAACGTCTTCAACAACATATATAGATCCATTGGTAACCTGTAAAATAATGCGTTGCAAGGCAACAACAGATTCACACAACGCTTGTATGCGTTGGTGCTTGAGAAATAGAATAACCACCGAATATAATCCATTTATAATAGCCCTTCCTGATACACCCTCTTTTCCTAAATATAAGACACCCTTTGTTCTTAAATATAAGACTTTTGGCAGTTTAAACTGCCAAAACATCTTACATTTAGAACAGAGGTAGTATAACTTTATTAAAAATCGATGGAGTAGAAATGAAACTGATATATTGATTTAATGGAACAATCTGTTACATTACATTGCAAGTATCATCAATTAGGAGTACATCACTTAGAAAAAAATAGAATACAAATTTCTAAACAGTCATATAACTGTCTTCTTTCTCCTCCAAGTACCAAGAATCAGCATATATTCTTCAAAGGATCCAAGTAATCATCTAGTATTGAAATTCTCAACCT
>NC_041383.1:813279236-813281375 GCF_002162155.2 Triticum dicoccoides | reverse complement strand
GGGGGGGCATAAGCTATGTATAACTGATAAATAACTTAATAGGCGTACATATTAGAACACCGATCATGTTTGACCAATCGGACGTGCCTGCACAATGTGAACATGCATTGACATGCATTCACTACTAACAGTTATCAAAAGCTTATATTATATCAACGATGAGAAGAATTCAGCTAAATGAACAATTATTTGTCATTACATACCCAGTTTTGAGAAACACTACCCATGCGCCTTTACTGCCAACGTGGCATATCATATAATCAGTTGAATATCATCTTTGGTCACTACTCAGCTCCCTAATCATGTACTCCCTCCATACCAAAATACTTGTCGTGGTTTTAGTTCAAAATTTTGAAATAAAAAAACCATGACAAGTATTCCGAAACGGAGGGAGTATCATTTGTCATGTCATTGAATAACTAAATACCAATATAAATCTACAAAATATGGGACTGGACAAAAGTTAAGACCGGAAAATATAGACATATATGGGCACACTTAACTAAAAAAGACTAGCTCGACCAGTTAGTGTAAAAATTAAAGATATGGAATAAATAAGAGTGCTACGTCATGAGAAGATGTGGAAACGGGCACCTTAGTGGCCTGAACGAGGGGACGGTATTCAAGGAAGCGACTGGGTTGCCCCACATTCTGCGATGAGGTAGTAAGCCATACATATCTATCTGCCCCGGAAGTTGGACGACATTAAAGCAAGTTAATTCCTTACACAATCCGCCAAATAAATAAAGATTTCAACATAATATTATCTATTTACGCGTCTATTGTCAATAGTTTGAAACCTGACCTGTAACGTAGGACAGTTTCTTTAAACATCACGGTTATTGCATAAACTAAGAATAAAGCATGCGAGACTGGGTATCTCCATTTTCAGTCTGCTCCACATTGGTCAGCTCTTGTCTCTATATGGACTAGAAGTCTACAATCCCACTTTTTAAAACTTATTCATGGCTCCCACTTAAATTGAACCTGTTTACACGATGAGGCATCATTCTTGAACACCACGAATTCCAGTTGGATCAAACTAAAAACACATAAGTACAAATCACATAGTTAGTACATACCAGAAATCCATACAAGATTGTCAAACAATAATACAATAGCAAAAGTCCATGCTCGGAGTTACATCAGCAAGCGAGTGTGCCACTTCAAGGATATTCATGATCTGATCATATAAAATCTAGTACTCATGTTATACGATGGCGTACCTCAGGTGGAGCACGGGCGGCCAGCGTTGAAATCCTACTTTCCTTTTCTGAAAAATATTTTCTCTGCAATTGGAAGCAAGACACATAAAGCAAACAATTGTAAGGAAAACGGAGCATGGAATCAATAAGGAGCTAGACGGTTCCATGATTTTTACTGAACACATTAATTATATGTCTATTGAGTAATTTTTGCAATAGAGCACAAAAGAGAATCTGATCAAGGGAAATTTTAGAGAAGAGATAACAAGTAGTTGGCTCAGTTCACAATTTCCAAACATACAGATCATCTTCTATTTATTTTCTTTGGGAATGCAGATCATCTTCTATCTACTGTATTAGTACTAAATAGCAGAAAAATGAGCAGCAGTAGCAATAGCAGTCAGCGATAAAAGCAATAGCAGACAACGGTGGTAGCAAACAATCAGCGTCACGAAGGGTTGTAATATCCATCAGCACGCGCACACATCACAGGCACATGCACGCGAGCTAGGAATCGGAATAGGACCAGGACGGGCACCAAAATAAATATAAAAGGAGCCACATCGCCGCCGAAGGCTTTGCGAGCCGCAAGAACCACCAACACAGGCGGGATCCCATTGGTAATTGAGGAATACGGTCGGGGCTCCAGCCCGGGCTCCTCCTACCTCGAACCCGCCTCCACTGCCAGCCAGCACCGAGAGAAGGGAGCAGCACCATACACCACAAATTGTTTCAGATCCAACCTGTAATTGATCGTCGACACAAGGTAGCCGAGGCGGAGCAGCACCGTCATGCCCAAGCCGGCAGCGGCGCATGCTGAGACGATGGGTGGTGGCCCTCCAAACCAGAGGCGTGGGAGCTGCGCCGGGCGCCGGCAACGCGTGGCGACTATGGTTGCCATAGAGATGCGTGCAGGGACGCAGAGGGCGTCACC